>NC_134148.1:17037045-17340075 GCF_033958435.1 Carettochelys insculpta
CATTTGCAACAAGTATATTAGCAGATTTACAAAGCACCTTGCAATGGCTCCTTCAACACAAGTAAGCTCATTACAGCTTCAGTACAGCCTACTATTTTTGGGCTGTATGTGAGACAGCAGGGGTTGCACGTGCAGATACATTCCAAATATATGTGGATATTCACAAATTTGGTAGTTGCATATAATGGATTTACATATGCAAATCACCAATTTGGTATTTTTCTTTGAGTACACGAAAATATCCATTTTGCACATACGCCACCACTCATTACAATAGCCCATATCATGTGTTTATGGGTAATTGCAGGTTCCTCCCAGTTTGAAAACTGGGCCCCCAAAGCATTATTAGTACACAAATCTTCATGAGCCCCAGCCCTGCATGTCATCCATTTCCTGTTTTAAATTATTCATGTAATCCACCATGTCTAATAATGACAAGCCATTGAACTGAACATATGTGACAGGTTTTCAGCTGGCTCTTTTGAGATGTCAGTCCCCTTTAACAGACCAGGGTGATGTTTATAATGAATACAATACATTCCCCATACTTCAGAATTAAATTATTAAAACCTGGATATTAGAAGCTGCTTTTAAGACTATAATCTGGAGTAAACATTTAAATAGACTAGAAATATCTTTATAAAATATACAGCAACTGGTGAACATAGCTGGTGTTATCTGGGGCCAAGCAATCCACCCTCCGGCTTCTTGCTGGGGGCTGGCGTGGGGTGGAGGTGAGGCAAGCACCCCACTGATTGGCTTCTTCCTAGGTCTGGCCTGGGCCAGGGTGGATGGGCCAAGTGCCCCATCCACCAGCTGCTCCCAGGGTATGTGTGGCCACACAGCGCTGGCTTTCTCCCGGGGTTGGCCCATGCTATACAGGCCACCTGCTGGTGCTCCCCAAAGTCAGCCCAGGGCAGCATGGTAGCTGGCAGCTGCTTCCTGGGACAGGCTTGCTGCCCTCTTGTGGTCATGGCTAAGTATAACTGTCCCTGCTCTCAGGCCGCTCCCTTTTTGCTTGATATGGAACAATTGAATTCCATGCATATCCCGTCTCAAACCCTGGCTTTGATTTAGGTGATGATAAGAGGAAGCTGCATGCCAAATCTAGTAGTCCTAGCACTTGCTGTTTCATAGAATCATAGAATTCTAGGGTCCTTCCCCCTTTAGGAGGGGTTCCTAAATAAACAGACTCATGAACAAACAGACAGACACGCACAGTTCTATGATAGGTTTACAGGGTAACACTAATACTCATCATGCTACTGAGCTCCATAAGTAGATTCAATTGTTTTTGAAGTGTGCAAACAGTTCTGGTTTTGCTTGAGTTGCATGCACAAAAAGCATTCAGGGTGAAATCTTGGCCTCCCTGACATCGGTAGATGGGTCTTCAGTGTGCACGTGCAAATTGAGGCTGAAAATCCTCAATTACAACATCCCCAGCCCAAATCCTCTGCATTGGCGATCTCCCCTCAGTGTGGGCCTACAGATGGCATAGTGCAAAGATGGTTTTTGTAAGCTCCAATGCCAGCCGAACACAGATACTATTTTTAACATTTAAAACATAACCTGACCAGTGTGATAACTTATCTTTAAGAGCCAATGATACTGAAAAGCCTTTACAATGAAAGAAGGCATTGTAGATGCTAGAGTAATAGATATTTGAAATCCAGAATGTCTGGACTCTCTAAGGGACATATGAAATTATTTATACCTTACATTTGATAGTGTGCTTTTTAAAACACAGTACTACTGTAGTTGGAAATTATTTGTGTTTTCATTGTATACCTAGTAATTTACCATACGTCCCTGAACAACAAGAAGTCTTGTGGCACCTTATAGGCTATTTTGGAGCATAAGCTTTCGTGGACAAAGACCTGCTTCATCAGATGCAATGAAGTGGGTCTTTGCCCACGAAAGCTTATGCTCCAAAATATCTGTTAGCCTATAAAGTGCCATAAGACTTCTTGTTGTTCTCCAAGCTGCAAACTAACACGGCTGCCTCTCTGATATTTGTCATAATTCCCCGGTCTCCCTCTTTTGCTGCTGTATTTAATCCTGGTTAGAGTGCTAGCTGAGGTCAGTTTTCAAAGGTTTATGTCAGGGGACAACTCCTGCTCTTGTTGAAGTAAACAGGAGCTTTACCATTAACTTCAGTGCAGCGAAGGATGGGACCCAGAAAATTCCTCCTAAATGTACAAGGGTAAAAAATTACTGGAGGACTTAAAGTAAGTTAAATGGAAAATTCCAGCTGGAATCATAAAAAGCAACAGAAGTTCTTAGAGTAGCAGAGTGCTGATTCAGCAGTTTAATTAGTAAAAATGTCACTTTTTTCCCCCCGGACATTCGTTTCCTGGGCTGGATAACAATCCATGCCATCCATTGCCTCATTGTATTCTCGCTATTTAGCTGTGAAATTCACAAGAAGTGCGGTGCTGAATTTCAGTGGCTTCCGCTCTAGGTGTGGTGCATTGATGCTTGAATAAGGACTGCTGACATCTGTGAATCATTAAAAAGATGGATAATACAAGCATAGGTGTGGGCAGTTTTTAAGCAGAGTAGTTAAATAACAGTTAAAACCCCTTTAATTCACATGTGTGCAATAAGGAAAGTTCACCTGGCACATGAATAATTCACCTGCTGACATAAACCAGTCCCTCATACCTTGAATGGCTTTTTGATGCTAATGTTTCATGCACCTAGCCCACAGGCACACTCAAGTTAATAATCCTCTCCTTGTTCTTTCCTTATCGCATGTTGTGCTCTTAATGGTGTATGAAGCATGTTGCATATTAAACAATCCTGGTTGTATCAGTATCATTTTCATCACATTGTTCTACGTGATTATTTCAAGGTATTTCAGTGACTTCCAAGAGCTTTTTTCCATTTCAAATCTTAAAAACATATCAGTCGTACCGGGTCAGACCAATGGTTCATCTAGGCCACGAGCCTGTCTCTGATAATGACCAGTGCCAGAGTCCTCAGAGGGGATGAACAGAACAGAGCAATTTCAAATGACTACCCCCTGTTGTCCAGTCCAAGACTGTGGCAGTCAGAAACTGAGGGACACCTGAAGTTTGGGGTTGCATACCTGACGATGTTGGCTAATAGCCCTTGGTGGACCTTGACTTCAAGGACTTACAGGATTCCTTTTTTTTTTAACCTAGTTATACTTTTTCTCTGTTCAACATTGCATGGCCATGCATTCTGAACCTTTCCTCATTTAGAACTCTTCCCAGTTGGTTGCTATGATATTGCAAAGTCAGCCTTCAGTCATTTCTCAGATTGTTCTGTATAAATCTGGGGGAGCGGCGTGGTTTATGTATTTATCTGTAGTGTGGTAGCACCCAGAAGTCCCAGTCATGGATCATAGTTTTAGGCACCATTAGCAGTGTGCAGTCAATTCAAGGCGAATTGTGTGGACAAGAATGTCATAGGTTTCTGTTTTATCATGGTACAAATGTCCTGTTTTCAGCAATACACATCATACGTGTTATTGACCTAAATCTCATCAAAGATGCCGAGTGTTTTTATTTTCCCCAGATAAAAAAATAGGAAAATAGTCTAACAAATGGCCTTTTAATTATTGACAACTGTAACTCACATATCAGATGGCAGGAATAAATACTCCCAGATACAGCTTGAGAGTTCCAAAGGTCCTCTCTCTGACCATCACTCACAATTTACTCCAGAGTTCAATGACCTCTGAAAATTCACTTTCTTCAGCTTGTTAGACACTCATTGGTTTTTTCTTCAAAATAAAATGCTTTTACTGATCAAATTCATGGGACCTTAGTGCTGCAGGAGAATTTATAATGTTCATGAGAGCTGGGGGCTTGATTAAGTTTTCAAAAGAGACCTGCCCAGTGAAGCAAACTTGGGCTCCTAAGCCAGCTCCTGGGCCCTGGCACAGCCCAAAAGGGATTCTGCAGAGACATAGAGATGAGCCATCACAGAGCAGTTTGCAGGGCTGGTGTTTCAGGGAGGCGCAGTCATTCAAACTGAAAGCAATTGCCTCTGTTTATAACTTTCTGATTTGTCTTCATAGTTATTTCAAGGGCAGGGTGTTTAAATAAAAGCTCTCTTCTACCATATTCGTTTCAGGCTTGCTTTTATAGACAAGTCCCCATAATCTGGTGTCCAGTCACTTGTTGTTCAATGACATTGCTGTAGGATCAAGTAGGAAACAAAGTTAATATTCAAAAGGACAAAGTTGAGGAATAAAGGCAAATGTCAGGTAAATAGCAAACAGCACAGGAATAGTTACAGAAAACATAAGTGTGGTCCTGGATCGAAAAGTCTTTTTTTTTTTTCCAATGAAGCTGTGGAACCTTCAAAGATAAGACGCCAACCGCAAAAATGTACGTGTTTTCTTTGAACAGCACCGGCTATGTATTGTGGCTGCTCAGCATGCAGACAGGAATGATGTTTGGTAAATTGGTTCAAAATAGCAACAGAAACACCCCTGCTGCTATCATGCCTTATCAATACAAAGGGTATGTGTATAGGACACTTAATTTGGATGCAGGTCCTATTTGTATGTACTACATCAGTTGATTGCCTTGCAGCTAAATAGAAAGACAGACAAGATCCTCAGCTGGTGTAAATTCGCACAGTTCCATTGACTTCCCTGAGTTATAGCTGCATTTTTTTTAAATTGAAAAAGCTTTAATTAATACAACAGCCAGAAAAGACTTGGGTAAAATTTTCAGCAAAAAAGCCCAAGTGACTTAATCGTCTGTTCCATTTTCAAAAGAGACCTATGTACTTAAGACCCAGATTTGAAAAGGTAGTTAAAGCACCTTAGATCTGACCGTGCCTGGAGGGCAAGTATGCTGGTGCTGCTACCTCAAACAAAGAACAAGATTTCCCTCCCATTTTGTCTCCCTAATCTATTAGACCTAAGTTTCTTATAATAGTTAAAAGACTGAAGGTGGGGGGGGGGCGGAAATGGAACCCAATATAAAGTCCCATCCCGTTATGCATATGTAGTTAGCACTAGCTGCAGCCATATTAAATTCAGTAGAATAGTCCACAGATGTTCAAAGGGAAACACATGCACCATTTGTCCTGACAATTCCCAATTATTCTCCCTAGGTGCGACTTCTCAGTGGTTGCAATGGTGGACTGTATAGCAGAGAGGAGGCATATAGGTATTTTTAACCACAATGACTTTACTTATGAGACATCGCTGTAAAAACAAAACAACTTCACCCTCGCCAAACTAAGGCTTCTACAAACAGATGGAACCTAGTGGTGATTTTTGTGTCTGAGTTTCCTGATAGAAAAGGTCAGTGATTCAAAACTTCACTGGGACTTATGTGCCTAACTACCTTGTAAAATATGGGGCTTACATACATAGGTCACTTGTGAAAATGGGGCTTAGACTTTTATGCCATTAGGTCTTTTTTGAAAATTTTACCCAAGTGTTTTCTGGGTCTTATATTATTTAGAGGATTTTTCAGTTAAAGAGATTGCTGCTATAAATTAGGGAAGTCAACAGACGTGCTAATTTATACCAGCTGAGGGTCTTGTCCTCTGTCGGTATTCTAGTCTGTAAGAGTCCTGGGACGCCCAGCCCTTGGCCTAGCGTGGGCAGCAACCAAAAGAGGGTTATAACACTGGCCCATCCCTCAGTTCGGGGTGGGGCAGCAGTTCACCATTGTAACACCATTCAGGCCCAGCCCTCAGTTCACAGCGGGCAGCAGTTCACAGTTGTAACACAATCCTGGCCCAGCCCTCAGTCTAGGGTGGGGCAGCAGTTCACAATGGTAACACAGTACAGGCCCAGCCCTCAGTTCAGAGCGGGGCAGCAGCACAAGGGTTTGAGCACAGGCCCAGCCCTCAGTTTGGGGCGGGGCGACAGCACAAGGGTTTGAGCAAAGGCCCAGCACGGGCTGGCCCTCTCAAGGAGGGGTAGGGGGTCGCAGGCCCTCCCACTCCACTGCGACCCGGCCCAGGGCCCTGGGGGGTCGCTCACACACGACCACGGCAGTGGGGATCCAGGCCACAACACACTGCCATGGGTTCGGGAGCATCGTTCCCCGGGCCACTTCCTACCTCTACCTCCCCCCGGGGGAAGGTCCCAGTCCATCTGGTCAGGGGGTCCCACAGGGTCGGTCTCCTCCAAATCGTCCACCTTCGGGGGCTCCAGCCAGTCGCTCATGTCGATATCATTGGGATAGTCAGGCGGCGGTAGCATGGTGGGCCCGAGGCAATCCTGGGCCTGAGGGCTCCAGGGGTCCGCCGGGACTCTGGGGCAGGCCGCTCCGGGGTCCTCGTGGTCGCTCACCCTCACTGGTCTGGCCACGTCCGGGGCCTCCTCCAAGGTGGGGGGGTCTCCGCCAGTGTGCAGGTCCTGGCAGGTCTAGGAAGTCCAAGTAGTCCCCCTGGGGCATCTGGTTCCGTGGTTGCTCGGGGCCGCTGGGGGCTTGCTCCTCCGGCCCGGCCGGCCAGCAACAAGCCCTCTGCCCCTAGCACCGGGGAGCTCACGCAGGCGCCTCCTCCCTGCCTAGACTCCCAGGCTTTAATGGGTCCCGAGCCCTGCCCTTGGCTCTTCTAGCCCTAGGCCCTGCCCTTCTGCGCAGCCTCCTCTGCCTCTGAGTCAGCAGGAGGCCATACTGACTCACTACATACTCCAAGTCAATAAACCAGTGTACTTTGTACAAATAAGAGCTGCACTCAAATTAAATTAAGGGCTCATGATTTAACAGTAAGATTCATTTTCCAAGCACAGCCACACACTTCTGTAAAAGCATTCTTTTTTTTTTAACAAAAGTTTTCAATTTTGTATAATGTTTCCCCCACCTAGTCTAGCTACAAAGGCAAAAATAGCCAGACGCAGTAGAAAAGCCAGAATTACTTCCCCTCTTCCACTATCCTTCTAGATTATTACCTCACATTACCTGGACATATCAATTATGCTGTCTCCCAGCAGACCACTCTGTCCATACTCACTCATTTCCAGAAATGATGTGACATAATTACTGTTATGATGAAAATATATGTTCACCAGCTTCTTTAAAGGAATCTATTCCTCTCTTTTTTGTGTGTGTGTGTTGGTCTGCTAACACTGATATGGGACAACAGCTACTGATGAATTTTATCCCTGCGTATGGAGGAAAGCAAAATATTGTAGAAACCCTGTAGTAATTGCTGCACTTTGGATAAGTTGCAAAACATTATCCATTGCATTCACTCATTAGCTAGCTCTACAGTAGAAGCATCTGTTTACAGAAGTTACCATCGGAAGAGATGGTCCGGCAAAAACTTCTGTCAACAGATCTCATCTACACATTTTGCATGTAGATGCACCGCAAGTTTTGTCTACAAAAACTCTCTAGTGTGGATGGAGCCATTACACCTAAATTTAACAAAAAAATGGATTTGGGGCAGAGGCATATACTTTAATTAGCACAAAGACAAGTTTTTCTCAAAATATCTTGTAAGGAATGGCCAATGTTTTTCTTAAGAGAATGAGAACTCAGTGTTGCTACCATCTGCAGGAAAAGGCTGTGAATTACCTGGAAAAAATGCCTGGCGCTCCCTGACACAGATGATTTTTCCAAACCAATTAGGCAGTCTGTGGGGTTGCACCAAAAAAAAAAAAAAAAACCACTGAAGGTTCAACTCATCACAAATGAGTGGAACGCTTAGGTGAAAGTATCTAGCTTGTTGTGCTGCTACATAGTAGTGTAACTTCTACTGGTGGTAATGAAAATTGGCCCCACACACCGTCCTGTGCAAAAGGAAACTGATACACAATGACCCCGCCCCAAAAACTGATAGACTGGAGAAGATTTAAAAAGTGAAATATGTAAGATGACCACAAGACTTTAACCTAGAGGTCAGCAACCAAAATAGCCAGCAGAACCTTATGTTTAATTCAGTATAAAAAAACTCAGTAATTCAAGAGCCACAGTGCATGTGAATATAACCCCTATTTTAAGACGAGTGCACACACAATGACTTGTAATGTAATACATGTTTACTGCAGGATGTTCACTCTTTATCCAAAATAATCAAGGGGATTTTTTTTTTTTTTTTTTACTTTACAGTTAGAGTGTAAGGCACCACAATGAAGTCCTTAAAGAGCCACAGGTTATTAAACTCCTAGTTTAGCCAAACAGACTCAAACTTGGTAAGTTAAAGATAGGCTTCAAAAATGAGCTTGTAGCTCATCCAGTACGTCTATTTTACTCACAAGGAGCTGAGTTCCAATCTCCGTTGGTACTGCTAAAAATGACTGTCATTGGCTGTGACAGCTGGGTCCTGAGGGAAGGATATGGTACAATGTCCACTGTTTTTGAGGCCAACAGGAGTGAGAATGGGAAGGTGGGAGGACTGGTTAATTGTACAGCCACCTACATGAGGAGCTGTGACATATGGCCCTAATTCTCCTCTGATTTCCTCTGTGTTTACCCAAGTGTACCTCCGTAGCGTCAGTGGGGGCATTCTTGATTTTTACACCCATGTAGGGGAAGGGATGAAGCACTCTTGTATCTTGCACTGTGGTTTCCCTGCTGCTGCAAACAGCAGATGGGACCATTTCTACTGAATTGCAGAAAAGGCACGAGAAAATAAAGGCACTTCATGCTAGTACAGCATGGGTGAGAATACTGGCGCTAACAATGGGTGTTGGGAAGCCTGTAGTGAAATTTCTGACAGGGCGGGCTCCATTGGGTTCATAGGGCAATCTGCTAAGCAACTTCAAATGGACGAGGCGCTTTCTAAAAAGACAGACCACGAGCTGAAAATAATTGTGCTGCTTCAAGGGAGCGTGAACATCCCAATCCATCCGTTCTGCCAGCAGTCAAAAATTACTGCAGGATGGCATGGTAATGTGCCAGGCAAAATGAATGTAACTGCAAACCTCTTAGGGAAGTGGTTGTCAGTTGCTATAGTGTTTTTGTAGCAAATTTCATGATGTTTATTTAGTGCCTTGTTATCTGTGTTGGCCTTTTGGCATTGCATGCCATGTTACACTTAAGCAAAAGCAAACTAGAGGCTGCTTCCAGTTTATTGAATGAAAGCCAAGCAGCTGGTTAAACCTTTTAAATATGTTTTACTAACACCAAAAAACGTAATTTATTAAGTGTTAGGCTGTATCTGTAGATATGTAGTGCCATCAGCTGAATGGCTGGCTGAGTTTTAAGAGCCGGAAGTACCCCCACCACCAAAACAATGTTCCACCATTCTTTAGACTACATACATCCCTTGAACAATGCACAGCAATCACATTGAAAGCAATGGCAGTTCTGGTCCATAGCGAGGATTCCATCAAACGGCCATACATGATGGTTCTTTCAGCGCTCTTGGGTAAATACCATCAGGTCTTGGTGTGTCATCACGGTTTAGTTGGTCAATCTGTTCCAAATCTTCCCTAATGATACCTTAATTTGAGATAGTCCCTCAGATTTTTCACCTAAAAAGAATGACTCAGGTATGGCCCCTGCAATGAAGACAAATGCAAAGAATTCAAGTAGTGTTTCCACAATGGCTTTGTCTTCTTTGCATGTTTCTCTGGCACTTCAGTTATCCAGTGGCCCAACTGATTGGTTTGGCAGGTGTCTGATGTACTTTAAAAAAAAAATTGCTCGTACTTTTTCTATTGCTTACTGTTGACCTTCATGAGTTTATGCTCCTTTTTATTGTCCTCTGTAGGACTTGCCTTCCAGTTCTTAAAGGATGCCTTGTCTTTTTAATCGTTGGCTATCTCCTTTGCTCTGGTGTTTAGCCTGGTTGCATTTATTTAGGCCTTTTACTGTTCTTTTTTATTTAGTTTGGGCTATACATTTAGTTTGGGCCTCTATTTAGGTGGGGGTTTAAAAAAAAAGCCACACAATTTGTAAGCCTTTCACTCTTGTGACACATCTTTTTCACTTGCATTTAATTAGCTTCTTCATTTTGTGTGGTGCCCTCCTTCCAACAATGCAGTAGCTCTTAAAAAGTCGTTAATCTGTATTTGCCTTTTGGCCCAGCCCCTGTGCACCATTTAGAGGAGAATTGCTTCTCCCTTTGTGGGTTCCAGGATGAACTGCTTCAGGAGCCAGTCTATCCAAAAAATTTATGTGAGCATCTCTTTCCGAGGTGACGTTACCGAGTCAGTCAGGGAGCAGGAATAGTGGAAATCACCCAGCATTATGAGTATATTTCCTGGGTTTTGTAGCTTCCGTTAGCATTTCCTTATCACCAGCTGGTTGCAAGTGTATTCTTACTGCTGTATTCATCTTACTCTAGCATGGAGCTTAGGCACAGTTTGAGTCAGTTACTGCTTTAACTATATTTAATTCTGTTTTTCCCCCACATGTAATGCCACTCCCACACCAGCACAACCTACTTTACCTATATGTTTGGTACACTGACTTGTAGTGTTTGCATACAAACACCTATAAAATTTGTCAGTGTTTACTTGTCTGCCTTCATGTGATGTAATTGATTGGGACTCTTTCCATTTGATTGTTTCTCTTCAGTTTCTACTTTTATCAACGTTTAGCCTCTCCCCTTTGCTAGAATAAAATGTCCCCTTTAATAAATTCTCTCTGAAGGGAAGTGTGGGTCCAAACCATCTGCTTCTCCATGCCTTTCAGTTTTAGCCAAGCCTTTAGTTTGAAAACTCCTCTACACTCTTGTTAATTTTCCATGCCAGCAAGCTGGCTCCATTTAGGTACAGATGAAGCCCAGCTTTTCTGTACAGTTGGTCGTATACAATGGGGGAAAGACAGACCTGTGTTTATCCAGTGAATCCTCCAGCAGGTCTAGCTGTGACCTCTTCCTGACTAGATGTACACCACTGCCCACCACTCTCAAGTTTCCTTTGATGTTAGATGATGAATTCCTGCAAAGCAAAACCTTAAACACCACTCTTAGTCCTGGAGCCAGACACTGTGCCCACTAAACTGGTTGTAATGTCGTTGCACCTGCATACGTTGGGGTAAGAGTTGCTTTAAGCACAGCACCGCTCCCATTTTGTTCTGCCTACAAGCACCAGCGGAGCCGCTGTGTAGGCTTCCTTCCCACAGCAGTGAGAGGAGAATTTCGCACAGTGGTTGCAGTCTAATGGTCAACCGATGCCAGTGTACATGATTGCCCTGAGCTACAGGTTGTGGAAGAGCAGGCAGGTTCAGAAATAGCACAGACAGGATTCGTTCGTGCTAAAGTTTCTTTTTTCTATTTAAATATGTTTATTTATAACAGCAGAAAATACCACTGGATCAGGGAAAGATGGGAAACGTGCATGTGCGACAAAAATGCACTGATATTGTAACGATGTATCATTAATTGTTCAGCAGCTACGTGTAATTTGTTGGCATGTGGTGACTAATTTAATTCGGCTTCAGAAATGTCAGCATATCTCACAGTTTGGGAATCAGATACGCACAGCTTTTTGGTTTCTGAGTTTCAAGTAATAACAAGCTATTGCCGCCTACTTGTCCATGTTTACAATAGGCCAGCACAATGGGTAAGCGATAACTACTGGCATAGTTGTACTGATTGTGGGCCTGTCCCACTGGGATTGATAGATTGCCATTGACTTTAATGAGTTTTGGCCCAGATCCTGTAAAACCCATATGGTAAGAAATAAGTGGTATAGTCAATAGATGGCTTTCATGACAATCTTTTCTTTGACGAAAAACCTGTCAACAAGATGTACATGGTCCAAAGTGACACAAAAAGGTGCTGTGTTAGTTTACAAAAGGTTAGTAATAATTTGCCTAGCTCAGCATTGGAGCAAACTGTTCAACATCCCGTTTTTGTTTTTTTTCCTAAACAGATGCAAATCAATGTGTTTCTGGGACCCCAATAAGTTACATGTGAGAAAGCTGCAACTGAGAGGCCGTGAGCAGAAATTGCTTGAAAACCGTTGACCTGTTCCACCTTTGATCGGCCAAATGAACATTAATGAACTCAGTTTTTGTTGCATATAACTCTAGTCGTATCGGTGACTGCAATTGTAAGGCTGTGTCCACACAGTGTGCTGCAGCCAGCAGGGTCATGCAAATGAGGGCACTTGACAATGCAAATGGCTGCTCATTTGCATATTCCTGTGAGATTGCTGTCCTGACAGAGGCCTCTGTTGTCACAAAACAGGCCGTGTACTTGGGGTTCTGTCCACCAAAACTCACCTGGTTGACAACCCCTTACTGCTGGAAAAAAAAATGAGGAATAAGAGGGCTGTTGACGTTGCGGGGGGGGGTGGTCAGCAGACCCCCCCCACACACACACACACAGCTTGTTTTGTGATGACAGACGCCTCTGCCAATATAGTGATCGCACACAACTATTTAAACAAGGCATGTGACTATGCAAATAAGCATCCCTTTGTGTTGTTGAGTGCCCTCATTTGCATGACCTTGCGGGCAGCAGTGCGGTGTGTAGACCCAGCCTAATAGTAAAAGTTTGCCTATGATGATACAGCTACACCTGTAGAAAACTAAAACCAACAGAGCTTGGATCACATGATTCATGCTATAGGCCTAAAAATAGTAGTGAAAAACCTTGCCCCCCCCCCCGCCCCACACACACACAGAGTGAGAGGCTTTCAGAATCTGGGCCCCAGCCATAACTTGGGACCCATCACTTGGTCTTGGCTCTGTGACACCTGCTGTGGTTTGTTTTTGCAGTGTTGGTACCCTTAGAAGGGATGGTGTGTGTTATTCTAGAGTCAGGCAAGAGATGGCTTGAGCTGATGGGACATTTAGTCCCTGTAGCTGGCATCCTATGTAAACGAGGGATAGATTCCTAGGTCTTTTTCTATGGTTGTATGTGTAATTTACATATGTATGTTAAAGAGCAGCGGCCATGTTAAAGGTGAAATAACAGCAAAAAGTCTTCTCTTGTGAATGTAGACATGTAGGATCATGTCGGATCACATTAGAGCTGCTATAATGCCAGGTACAGGATCTGTTCTGTTCTGTTTTCCTATCTTGAGCATCAAAAATAAAGAAAAGATTGGTATAGGATTGGAGAACTTTTTAAAGTATTATCTATGCCTTTTTGTCTTCCCTCAGATTTCTTACTCCTGTTATGGTCAATGTATCCTTTATAATGACTCATTTTCCTCATCTATAATACATTAAAAGAACTAGTATGTCTGGGTTTCTACTGTACAAATGTAACAAAGTGTATGTGTTTGTGACCTGCTACCGTTGCTTGCCTGCATATGCATTGCCAAAACTCATGTTCATTGAACCATCCCCATCTGGTACCTGCAATCTACCGCCACATGGTGGTTCTTCTTCTTCTTCATCTTCTTCTTTTTTTTTCTTGGTGACCACATAAGATAAAATTATGCATCCCTTTTTGTAATGATGTTGCAAATCAGAGCCTAACACCAGATATTAAGAACTGGGGAGGAAAGGAATGATATAAACAGAATAGCTCCCATACCATAGCTCCGAGTACAGTTTTTCTCCCCTGGATAGAAACCAGCAGTCATGTAGCACTTTAAAGGCTAACAAAATAATATATTAGGTGATGAGCTTTTGTGAGACAGACCCACTTCTTCCGGTCTGGCCCACAAAAGCTCATCGCCTAATAAATTATTTTGTTAGTCTTTTAAGTGCCACATGACTGCTGGTTTGTTTTGTTAGACTACAGACTAACAAGGCTACTTCTCAGTTACTATTCCCCATGGATATGTCACGGATTCAATTTTCTACATAAATCACATGCTCTTTGAGCTGCTCAGTACAATATTCTTTCTATGTAACCAACACAGAAAACCTTACAATTGCAAGAATGTGGCTGTTTTCAGTTGATAGATTTTTCTCCTCGCCATCTAGAGGCCCCATCTAAAGTCATATATCCCATTTCAGCTCCCTTAAGCTGTGTCTACACGTGCACGCTACTTCGAAGTAGCGGCACTAACTTCGAAATAGCGCCCGTCGCGGCTACACGTGTCGGGCGCTATTTCGAAGTTAACTTCAACGTTAGGCGGCGAGACGTTGAAGTCGCTAACCTCATGAGGGGATCGGAATAGCGCCCTACTTCGACGTTCAACATCGAAGTAGGGACCGTGTAGATGATCCGCGTCCCGCAACGTCGAAATTGCTGGGTCCTCCATGGCAGCCATCAGCTGGGGGGTTGAGAGATGCTCTCTCTCCAGCCCCTGCGGGGCTCTATGGTCACCGTGGGCAGCAGCCCTTAGCCCAGGGCTTCTGGCTGCTTCTGCGGCAGCTGGGGATCCATGCTGCAGGCACAGGGTCTGCAACCAGTTGTCAGCTCTGTGTATCTTGTGTTGCTTAGTGCAACTGTGTCTGGGAGGGGCCCTTTAAGGGAGCGGCTTGCTGTTGAGTCCTCCCTGTGACCCTGTCTGCAGCTGTGCCTGGCACCCTTATTTCGATGTGTGCTACTTTGGCGTGTAGACGTACCCTCGCAGCGCCTATTTCGATGTGGTGCCGCACAACATCGAAGTTGAACATCGACGTTGCCAGCCCTGGAGGACGTGTAGACGTTATTCATCGAAATAGCCTATTTCGATGTTGGCTTCACGTGTAGACGTAGCCTTAGTAGGACTTACATGGTTATGGTTACCACAGTGCAGAAGGCCATCACTTAAGTTGTTTGCTGAACAGGGCTGAAGAAACAGCTCAGGAAATTCCCATCCTGAGAACCTTTATTTCAGTTATTTGGGTGTGTAAATGTATTGATCAATGAAATATGAGGAAGAAACAAAACAAAGCCCTTTTGATCTAAAATGTTTATTTGACTGGACCAAAAAGGTGTCACATTACTTGTATAACAAACAATAGTTAGTGGATGCATTATCTCTTTCTATTTGGAGCTGTAAGTAGTTTCTTATTAAAAATAGGGTAGCAAAAAGAAACTAACTCAGGGCTTTGAGTTTTTTTTTTGTCAATACAAAGTAAAAAGTGGAGCAGTCACATGTGATCTGAGATTAAACCCGACAGCTACATTCAACACAAACTTCAAGAATCCTTTAGAAAAACCTTTACACACTATTGTTAAAACCCATACAAAATAATTTACTATTTTAAATATTGTTTAAGTATTTTATCTTTCTTTAAAAGTATTAACTTCAATTTATGGTTTGAATTGATTTTTGGCATAACGACAATTATTTTTAAATAATAAAAAAGTTTCGTATTCAATATAAAAACAGAGAAAGTAACGTCCATTATATTGTAATATTGTACATTATGTCAGCGCTCTAATGTGAGCTTTTTAATCTGTCTGCCAGACAAGTCATAACTAAGTTGTGGCTCTAGTATTTAGCAGAATTCCCTCACCACAGTGTAAGATCGTAACAGAGCAGTACCAATATATATCTTCTACATATTATATACACGTATGGTATATAGCATTTCATTCCCAACTTCATGCATTGGGTTTTAAGTGTACTTCCCCCTGCATTTAGATCAGACTAGCTTTTAGCACATGTACATATAATGCCTACAGTTTGGAAAGAAAATTTCATCTATTTTGCTCAGACCAGCAGTCTGGAAATTTAAAATGTTTAGCAGCATCTTCATGCAATAAAATAAAAATGTACTGTTATAATTGCTGGCAGCTATCTTGGTATGAAATGGCAGTATTTGTCTAGCAGGCAAATTAGGACTCATAACATTGGTGCATTTCTGTGCTGGCAGTGAATGAGGCTGTAGTGTAGATCGGATGCTGGCATCTTACCAAAAAGTTGTCAGGCCCTATTGTTAATAGTGTGAAACATCAGTGGTAAAATACCTGCTCTAAATTCTATTTCACACATAGCAGTGCAGTCTGACAAAACATTTCTACCTCCATGTTACCAAAAATTATATCAACATCCAGCAATTAAAAATACTTCTAAAATTATTGCCTTAGAAATGTTTGTCAGAAGGAGGGCATAGATCACAGTATTGGTAAAGATTTTTGAGGCCTAGAAGTAGGTGAGCAAATCTCTTGGGGAATATATTCCACCGATACTCAACTAAATTTGATTCCTGCATTTGTTCTCTCTTCTGATAAATATGCTAAGAGGTGAATTGGCTAGGAGGAATGTTTGGGAAGGAGCACATTTTAAGTGACTGTTTAGGGGTATTGAATACTGACATTTTCAACTTGAACAAAACTATTTGCATTAGAAAGCAGCTTGGTGGAGCCTAATTCCTGAAATCAGACCATGCGACTTGTTTCCAATCAAACTAACCATTCCAATTTCAGATTGTGAATTCATATAGTGAACTGCCGATAAACCAGGAATTAGTCAGTGATTAATTCTGAATAAATACAGTCGAGAAACTGATTTCCTTGTGGTCAAATCAAAACCTAAAGAGACTACACTAACTCAACAGAAATTATTTGCTCAGCTCTAGCTACTATAGGCAGGATTCTGTGCTCCACTTCAAGTGGCACAGCATCAGGGGCGCTAACCACTTTGCCCTTGCACCTTCCAGCATGCCAGAAGAACCCTCACATGCACACTCTGTCGAGAGGACTTTACAGAGCCCCCTTTCACCACTCCAGCCCAGCCGACTGTAGGTCTGGCACTCAAAGCCAGCTACAATCGATATAATAAAAGTGGTTTCTATCCCATTGCTCTTTCAGCTGTCTGAGAAGTTAGATGGGTGATCAAACTACTGTCCACTTCAGTAAAAACTTTTCACCACAACTGGCATCAATTTCATAGAATCATAGAACACTAGGACTGGAAGGGACCTCGAGAGGCCATTGAGTCCAGCCCCCTGCCCCAATGGCAGAACCAAGTAGTGTCTAAATCATCCCTGATAGACATCTATCTAACCTGTTCTTAAGTATCTCCAGTGATGGAGATTCCACAACCTCCCTTGGCAATTTATTCCACTGTTTGACCGCCCTGACAGTTAGGAATTTTTTCCTAATATCCAACCTAACCTCCCTTGCTGCAGTTTAAGTCCATTGCCTCTAGTTGTATCCTCAGAGGCCAAGAAGAACAAGTTCTCTCCTTCCTCCTTATGACTCCCTTTTAGATACCTGAAAACTGCTATCATGTTGCCCCTCAATCTTCTCTTTTCCAAACTAAACAAGCCCAATTCTTTCAACCTTTTTTCATAGGTTACATTCTGTAGACCTTTAATCACTCGTCGCTCTTCTCTGGACCCTCTCTAGTTTCGCCACATCTTTTTTGAACTCTGGTGCCCAGCACTTGACACAATACTCCAGCTGAGGCCTAACCAGCGCAGAGTAGAGCGGAAGAATGACTTCTCATGTCTTGTTCACAACACACCTGTTAATGCATCCCAGAATCCTGTTTGCTTTTTTTTTTTGCAACAGCATCACACTGTTGACTCATATTTAGCTTGTGGTCCACTATAATCCCTAGATCCCTTTCTGCTGTAGTTGTTCCAAGAGAGTCTCTCCCCATTCTGTGTGTGTGAAACTGATTGTTCCTTCCTAAGTGGAGCACTTTGCATTTGTCCTTATTAAACTTCATCCTGTTTACCTCAGACCATTTCTCCAATTTATCCAGATCATTTTGAATTATGACCCTATCCTCCAAAGCAGTTGCAACACCTCCCAACTTGGTATCATCTGCAAACTTAATAAGCGTACTTTCTATGTCAATAGCTAAATCCTTGATGAAGACATTGAACAGAACCGGTCCTAACACAGACCCCTGCGGAACCCCACTTTTTATACTTTTCCAGCAGGATTGAGAACCATTAAGAACTACTCTCTGGGTACGGTTATCCAGCCAGTTATGCACCCACCTTATAGTAGCCTCATCTAAATTGTATTTGCCTAGTTTTTTGATAAGAATATCATGAGAGACAGCATCAAATGCCTTACTAAAGTCCAGGTATACCACATCTACCACTTCTTCCCTATCCACAAGGCTCATTATCCTATCAAAGAAAGCTATCGGATTAGTTTGACAAAATTTATTCTTTACAAACCCATGCTGGCTGTTTCCTATTACCTTACCACCTTCCAAGTGCTTGCAGATGATTTCTTTAATTACCTGCTCCATTATCTTTCCTGGCACTGAAGTTAAGCTGACTGGCCTGTAGTTTCCTGGCTTATTCTGATTCCCCTTTTTATAGATGGGCACTCTATTTGCCCTTTTCCAGTCTTCTGGAAGCTCTCCTGTCTCCCATGATTTTCCAAAGATGATAGATAAAGGCTCAGATACCTCCTCTATCACTCCTTGAGTATTCTAGGGTGCATTTCATCAGGCCCTGGTGACTTGCAGACATCTAATTTTCCTAAGTGATTTTTAACTTGTTCTTTTTTTATTTCAACTTCTAACCCTACCCCTTTCCCACTAGCATTCACTATGTTGAGCATTCCTTCATCAGACTTCTCAGTGAAGCCCAAAACAAAGAAGTCATTAAGCATCTCTGCCATTTCCAAGTTCCCTATTACTGTTTCTCCCTCCTCACTGAGCCATGGCCCTACCCTGTCCCTGGTCTTCCTCTTGTTTCTAATATATTTATAAAAAGCCTTCTTGTTTCCCTTTATGCTTGTAGCTAGTTGGCAATCTCAGAACTGAACTAATTTCTGGTGCCTAAAGGCAGCCATGTTCTCTCCCATTATAGTTCAGCCACACTGGCAAGACCGTGTGGGGACACTTTTCAGTACAGATTTGTAGGCAGGGGACAGCAGTCTCTACCAGTCAGTACTTTCCTTAAGCACCATAGTCACTTGAAAAGTTTAACATTCCAAGGAGAGAGTTTGAAAGGTATAAATGGTACATGCTAGGCACCTAATTCATTATTTGTGCACAAAAAACTTTGCCCACAGAACGACTTTCTAAAAAGGAGTATTTCCAGTGAATATTTACAGATTATGCATACCAAGAAGCATTTTTTCCACATTAAGCAAGCTACTGAGCAAAATAGCTAACCGGTCTTCTTTCCATTATGTGTATCAGTAAGTCAACAGAAAGATGGTGCTGCATCTAAAAGGCGGTACGTGAATCTGACAAAACATTAAATTTGAACATTTAAATGGCTCATTTCGCTTTAGATTTGCCATGTGTTTTTCAGTTTGTACACACATAGTTATTTTTGCTGCCCTGCAAAGTAATTAATAAAAAGACACGGATCTTGAATTCTGCAGTTTCCTTTTATTAAAAAAAACAGCTATGAATATAGCAAAATTAGTTAATCAAAACTTAACATTTCAAAGAATGTCTTTGCTGGGGAAAAAGAAAGCAAGCAGTCCTGTAACACCTTTAAGACTGACAATTTAGTTATTAGGTAATGAGCTTTTGTGGGTAAGAGTGGTACAGGCCTGCTTGCTTCGGTTTGCGACAATACAGATGAACTCATCTACCTCACCAAGATTACTTATTTTGCTGGAGAAAACAGAGGAGCTAACCCCCCAAAATTAAATTTCTCAATAAATCACTGGAACTGTGTTTTAAAAATTCAGCCTCAACTTTTAATATTGTTCAAACTCGGGTGTACAGGAAGCAGGCTCTGAAGCACAAAGTTGGTACTGTCCATATTGGCCACCTCAGTTTTCAGGAGCCAAGATAACACACTCTGCAGAGGTTTGATTTTTCAATAGTACCTGGTCTCTGGCAATCAGGTGTGACAGCCTGGGCCCCCACAATCACCAGTCACTTTCACCAACATGAGCCTGTAGGAGTTTACCCCATTACAGCATGTATCATTTATTGGCTAAGAGCCTGAGCCAAAACAGTTAAGGAGGCTGTTTCCATTTTGCCACTGTTTTTTGATTTGTCCCTAAGAAACTTCAGCAATAGCTCAAAAATGGTGGACTCAACCCTGCAGACTAAATGCTTGTGTCAGTGGGAATTAAGCTCCCTCAGCATCTCACAGGCTGGGGTAACCTCTATAGATATTTTAATGGTTTTAAATGGGTCACCGAGGAAGAGACTATTCATGATAAGGCATGGTCTTTTTTTAAAAAAAAAAAAAACACATGTACTCATCTGTTTGCTACCTAACATACCTGGGAGGGTCAGAGACATTTTGAAGAATTACGCAAAATCTTTAGACACAGCCTCCACAAAATTTGGTGCTGACATTAAAATACCGATGGTACAAATAATTGTGAAGACAGAAAAGGCCATCAAGCAGAGACGGTCTACCACGGAGGCTGCAAACTTCCACTCATTACAAATGGCTTCCTCCTCATCCTGATCTCTGAATCTGTTTGCAATATATCGGACCTCCTCCAAGATCTTAGCCAAATCGGAGTCACCTTCCGAGGGGTGTCCACTGTGCAGGAGTGTCTCTTCTTCTGTTGGTGAGCAGGTCATCCTCCCACAAATTACCCCAGAATCAGTGGTAGGAGTGCACTGGACACCGTCCAGCCCTCTGAATCCAAGATAGAGCATGTTCCCATTACTGAGTTGCTGTCCATTCACAGTGTTCATATCCACGCTTGACAGGCTGCATCGACGCTGCTTATGCTGACAGGCTGGGCGCACTTTGTCTTCCCCTGGTCTCTTCATCCTCAGGAACCAGGCACACCAGTTCAGAAGGATGATTCTTGTCTGAAAGAAGATGGGAGGGATAAAACCTCTTTGTAAGCAGAAAGACTGTCATCAATAGCTGTGTATGTTTTAGAACTCCAGGGATCAGTGCTCCCCAGAGGTGCTGCTACACCCCATGGCTTGAAGTGGTTTTTCATTACACACAGGGTTTATTACAAGTTGACTAAATGGCTCTCAGCACCTCCTCTCGAAAAACTTTTCTAGAACCCCTGATGCTTCTGGTCCCTAGCTGGCGATCTTACTCTGTAGCTGAGTGGTGATGTCATAATCATTCAACAAATGACTCGGCCCTTGAGTCCACTGTCCCACTCTCAACAGTGCTACTAAAGGCAACATGCAGCCATTACATCATCACTGCCATGGGCTGGTCTGACAGGAGTCTTGTTAATATTAATTTCTTATTATATTTGGGTCAGTTCCTGACAAGCTCTGATGTTTTTAAATTGAAAGTATGGACTTTTATGAGAAGACAGTTATTTTAAGTGAGATGCTAAGCAGTTATGCTTTATATTTGAGGAAATACACAAAGAGCTAAAAACAGAAATAAGGCTAAATTAATTGCAGTCTACTACTGCACTGTTTTGGGGAGCAGTTGCTAAGAAGATGACATACTAATTGGATTGGATTGCTCTGTTTTACTCTCACACACCCTTCTTTTATGACAGCTGATTGCAAACTGTATAAAACAGATCTGGATATGCAAGAGAGAACCAATGGAAAATAAAATGCTTGGTTAAAAAAATGATTAGTTTCATTCCAGTTGCAGATCAAATCACTGGATCTCACTTAATTAGGTTTTGCACTGCTGTTCTTTGGCAACCCTACACACAGGACAGGTGAAGGAATGAGCACTCGAGGTCAAAAGCAGGCTTCCAAAATTCAGCTCAGTCAGGACTTCAAAAATAATTCCAGTGGGTTTTTTAATTGTCATAATGTTATTTCATTATTTGAAACCATAGGTAAATCTTGCAATGTAATTTATATTGGATGTAGTCCATTTGTTCTGGTTTTAGAATGTCACTCAGCATAGAAGAGATACTCCTGATGATAATTCGACGGTAAATGTTTTTTTTGCTGAAGACAGAGCTTGTGCGCCCTTGTATTTCCCTCTGTTCCCACCAACATAATTCAACTAAGAATAACAGATCATCTTTATTACCACAAGGCCTGTTCCAAAAGCCTGTTGATTCCTACTGAATTTAAATGGGCTTTTGATCGGGACTTCACTACTAAGTTGCTTATTTTACGTAAGTATTCCAATAATTCCAGAAGGAATATTTATGCAAATACAGTCCTCAAGCTTTGCCTTTCTGTCTCACACTTCACTACTGGTCTATACATAATGAATTATATTTTTCCATCAAAAATCAGTTCTCCTTCAAAGTAAATTTCTGATTAATCAGTTCTCTTTCAAATTAATTTCTAATACCCTCCTCCTAACTCTCTTTGTAAGTTCTTTCAGGGGAAGAGAGTATCTAATGTCCTTATCGGACTGTGTGGAGTAGTGATCACTTGTTCCTGAAAATCTAAAGAGAGTACTTTCCATCTTCACTATTGCCCTGATGCTGCAGGATGTATGAAAGCTATGAATACACTTTACCCCTTACAATACCAAGCTAGGCAGGACTCATCGGCTGTTTCTACACATGCCACTTAAACAGCCTGAAATATGCTAATGAGGCCTGTATGTAAATTCCCAGTGTCTCACTAGCATAAGGTTATGTGATTTTGAGTCCGAAAGATGATCTTCTGGACTCCAAAATGGCGTGTAGAAGCGCGGCCCCTGGGAGGTCTTCCAGAAGGAAGTCCTCCTTTCGGAGGCTCCTTTTTGGGAAGAAGGGGCCTCCAGAAGAAGCACGTCTTTCCAGAAGCCCCCTCAGGGGGCTGCGCTTCTACACGGCATTTTGGAGTCCAGAAGAACGGTCTTCCGGGCTCCAAATCACGTGCCATTATACTAATGAGGCATGAGAAATTTGCATCTGTGCCTCCTTAGCACCTTTCGCTCCATGTATTAGCATGAAGTGGCCTGTGCAAAAATGGCCAAAATGCGTATTGAAATAGTACTCAGCTATTTCAAAATTAAAGTGTCCACACTTGGACTAGGCACTATTCCTCATAGAATGAGGCTTACAGGATTGGAAATGAACCATCTGCTATTTCAAAATTATTTCAAAATAGCAATTTTGCTGTGTAGACACTTGCACAGTTATTTTGAAATAGTGGCTGTTATTCCAAAATCACGTTGCTGTGTAGACACACACATAGGGTATATCCACACAGCAAGTAAACACCCACAGCTGGCCGGGGCTCAAGGGCCTTGGTATGTGGTGCTGTAAAACTGGGATGTAGACATTCAGGCTTGAGCTACACACCAGGCCCAGAGTTTAGGTTGCAGCCTGAACCAGCTGCTGCAGGTATTTAATTGCTGTGAAGACATAGCCTTAGCATTATCTCATCAGTATTCAGTTATTGTGCAAGTTTACATGTCTCAGCAATGCTCTGGTAGCACTATGCAGAAAAATCAACTACAGTACCCTCTTCCATATCCAGCAGCCCTGGGACTGGGCGGTTGCTGAATATTCAAATATTCTGGATAATAGAGATGTATACCTTGCAATGAATGACGCTAAAGAAAAACAAGATTAGATATTAAGAAATAAACAAAATTGTATGAAGAGTACTTTATCTACTAACAACAGTAGTATTGTACACTGTAAACTTCTACTGTATTTGCTGTATTTATTTGTATTTACTTTCACTATACTGTACTTATGGAAAACATAATTAAAATTTACTTATGGTTAAATGCCAGTTATCTGAGTGTTCCGGATGACAGAATACCGGATATGAAAAAGTTTGCTGTATTAATAATACTGGCTCATGAAGAAGGCATCATACCTCAGAGAGAGTAGAATATGAACTGCAGAAATACTGACATAGTCCCCTGACTTGATGGTAAAGTCAGTATATAAACCATAGACATCTCAAAAATTCACCCTTCTATCTTAACATATCTCTCTAATAGCTGTTCACAGTCACAGCTGGTCACTAGTCAACAAACTTAAATCGATAGCAGCTCTTCTTATTGGACACAATACTTCATGCAGTTCACATCCTTTGGTCATTCTCATCTCACCTTCTTCTCCATTGTCATTTTATGGCATGTCTGAAATGCACCTAACTTTATTTATTTATGTTTTGGACTCATGTTCTAGGTGCTTTTAGTTGTATTTCAGGAAATTCTTAAGATAGTCATCTTATTTCTCAGTTTTTGCTAGTTTTTCTCTCTTACGGCTATGTCTTCACTTGCATTCCTCTTTCAAAAGAGGAATGCAAATGAGGGAAATCAAAAATGCAAACAAGGCACTGATTTGCATATCTTGTGCTTCATTTGCATAACCCATTTCGGAAGAGATTCTTTTGAAAGAAGAAAAGCACTGCAGAGGGGGCTCTTTCGAAAATAAATCCATCTTCGAAAGAACATTTCTTCCTATTTTGTTTCAGGAAGAAGTGTTCTTTCGAAGATGGGGTTTATTTTTGAAAAATCTTCTTCAAAAAAGATTATGCACATGAAATGCAAGATATGTAAATCAGTGCCTCATTGCCATGTTTAATTTCCCTCATTTGCATTCATCTTCGAAAGAGGAATGCAAGTGCAGATGTATTGAAAATTGAGAGGACAATTTTGCTCAGTTGTAAAGCTCTTTTTTTCTTGTTCCTTCCTTTTTTTTTTTTTTTGGAAGCAGCAAGAATTAATGACCAGTCACCTGCCACTATCGCACGTCTTTAACCTGAAAATTTAGATAGTAAACAAGTAGTTATCAATGAACTGGAATTAGACCTTACCCACTTTGGCATTTTCCCCCCATCTGGGTCATGATGGTGATATTGCAGAACAACCACCGTGACAACAACAGAAAGACCAACAATAATCATGGTGCTGGCAAAATACTGAGCTGCAAAAATAAACACATGATCAAGATGTTAAATCATATTGACACACATGAGCTTCATACATCTTGTGTGCTTGCACACACCTACTTGTACAGGTACTAATTAGAAAGAACAAAATCAAAATGAAAAACAAACCAGATTCCCCACAAGCCGCTTTTTAATATATTTGGGAGAGATTTTTCAAAGTCAGAAAGTGTAGTAAGCCTCCTGGCTCTCAGGGTCTATACTTACTGCAGGTTTGATGCTCTGCAATCAATCTGCCTGAGTTCAATTTTACCACGTCAGTGAAGACACAGCAAAATCTCTCTCTCTGGACTTGGCCACCAACCTTGGTAATACTCGCTGACACATAGAGTAAGGCACATTGGTGCGACCCCAAAAAGCCCTGATCTACACCAGGGAACAAAGTTGGTCCTGATGCGCTGATTCTAGCTATGCTAACAATGTGGCTAGAATTGCGCATCGGGATCAACTTTGATCCCTAGCGTAGATGAGGCCTCACTGATTTTTCAATCAATCAGTGTTGGTAACTTATGTTCAAAGTGTACAGATATAGATATATAGAGAGAGATGTTAAATAAAAACACAACATATTCTCCCTGTTAGGTTGCACCACAACACTACTTTATTTCTTAGTATCCAGGACACACAAGAACCGAGAGTGACTAAACAGGCTGCTCCCCTGGAAAGAGAGAGGCAGAACTTAGTCCACTGACCACACAAGACACTATCAGACTTTTCCTTATAGAGCCCCCATACCCTTACAAATTTAGGCTGTGTCTAGACTGCGGGGAACTGGCCACAAAAGATATGCAAATTGCACACTGCAATTTGCGTATCTTTTCTATGAGAGTTCTGTTGGGAGAGGCTCTTCCAACATTTGGCCTGTCCACACAGGGCCAAATGTTGGAAAAACCCTCTGTCAAGGCATCCCTCTTACTCATGGAATGAGGTGTACAGGGATGGTGACAGGTTTTTGTCAATGGAAGGCTGCAGTTTAGACATAGCCTTAAAGTGATACCATCTATTTTAAAGCTATTTAATACAAGATAGGGATCTGACTGTTTTTCATGCCTTTGAAAATCTCTCTTTTCATTATTGTTATCCTTGTTTGTTAGTTGGCTAATATCAGAGAGCGTTGTTGGGATTTTCTGCTTATATTTCAACTGCCATGTGGTGGAATTGTAATGGAAAATCCTTCTCCTCTTCTAGGCTACGTCTACACGTGCAGCCAACATCGAAATAGTCTATTTCGATGAATAACGTCTACACGTCCTCCAGGGCCGGCAACGTCGATGTTCAACTTCGACGTTGCTCAGCCCAACATCGAAATAGGCGCAGCGAGGGAACGTCTACACGTCAAAGCAGCACACATCGAAATAGGGATGCCAGGCACAGCTGCAGACAGGGTCACAGGGCGGACTCAACAGCCAGCCGCTCCCTTAAAGGGCCCCTCCCAGACACAGTTGCACTAAACACAAGATACACAGAGCTGACAACTGGTTGCAGACCCTGTGCCTGCAGCATAGATCCCCAGCTGCCGCAGAAGCAGCCAGAAGCCCTGGGCTAAGGGCTGCTGCCCACGGTGACCATAGAGCCCCGCAGGGGCTGGAGAGAGAGCATCTCTCAACCCCCCAGCTGATGGCCGCCATGGAGGACCCGGCAATTTCGACGTTGCGGGACGCGGATCGTCTACACGGTCCCTACCTCAACGTTGAACGTCGAAGTAGGGCGCTATTCCTATCTCCTCATGAGGTTAGCAACTTCGACGTCTCGCCGCCTAACATCGAAGTTAACTTCGAAATAGCACCTGATGCGTGTAGACGCGACGGGCGCTATTTCGAAGTTGGTGCCGCTACTTCGAAGTAGCGTGCAGGTGTAGACGCAGCTCTAGTGTATCTTTCAATCTGCTGTCTTTTAGGGCTCTTCACTTACTGTTTTCCAAGATCAACAACTGTGTACTCCAAAGGAAATTCTTTCGCATTATCCTGAGCAACTTCTCAATTATTTTACTTATTTTGCTCCAGATCTTCTAGCAAGCCAGAAGACTCAGGGTATGTCTACACAGCAGCCTTAAACGGAAAAAAAATGTACCGAAATAGGTATTCCAGAATAGCTTATTTTGGAATAAAGCTGCTACACACAAAGGCTACATCTATACTTACGAAAAACTTTGAAATGGCCATGCTAATGGCCAAATCGAGGAATACTAATGAGGCGCTGAAATGAACATTCAGCGCCTCATTAGCCCGCCACCAGCTGCGGCACTTTGAAAGGGCCACATTTCACACACCTGCGGCTCATCTACACGGGGAGTCCTTTTCAAAAGGACTCAGCCAACCTCAAAATCAGCGGATAGGAATAAGGGAATTTTGATGTTGGCAGGGTCCTTTTGAAAAGGACCCCCATGTAGATGAGCCACAGGCGAGTGAAACATGGCACTTTTAATGTGCAACAGCATGCTAATGAAGTGCTGAATATTCATTTCAGCTCCTCATTAGTATTTTTTGATTTGGCCATTAGCATGGCCATTTCAAAGTGTTTCGTAAGTGTAGACACGGCCAAATGCATTTCAAAATAGCACTTAGCTATTTCAAAATACACTGTCTACACACATCACCTATGTTTACAATAGAGCGATCTCTTGACAGAAACACCTTTAGTGACCAAACACTTCAGTGAGCTCCTGGCTATGTCTACACGTGAAGCCTACTTCGAAGTAGCTTATTTCGATGTAGTGACATCGAAATAGCCTGTTTCGATGAATAACGTCTACACATCCTCCAGGGCTGGCAACGTCGATGTTCAACTTTGATGTTGCACAGCACCACATCGAAATAGGTGCAGCGAGGGAACGTCTACACGCCAAAGTAGCACACATCGAAATAAGGGTGCCAGGCACAGATGCAGACAGGGTCACAGGGCGGACTCAACAGCAAGCCGCTCCCTTAAAGGGCCCCTCCCAGACACAGTTGCACTAAACAACACAAGATCCACAGAGCCGACAACTGGTTGCAGACCCTGTGCCTGCAGCATGGATCCCCAGCTGCGGCAGCAGCAGCCAGAAGCCCTGGGCTAAGGGCTGCTGCACACGATGACCATAGAGCCCCGCAGGGGCTGGAGAGAGAGCGTCTCTCAACCCCTCAGCTGATGGCCGCCATGGCGGACCCCGCAATTTCAGTGTTGCGGGACATGCAATGACTACACGGTCCCTACTTCGACGTTGAACGTCGAAGTAGGGCGCTATTCCCATCCCCTCATGGGGTTAGCGGCTTCGACGTCTTGCCGCCTAACGTCGATGTTAACTTCGAAATAGCGTCCGACACGTGTAGCCGTGACGGGCGCTATTTCGAAGTTAGTGCCGCTACTTCGAAGTAGCGTGCACGTGTAGACACGGCTCCTGTGGGCATAGTGCCTACTCTTCTGTGGCAGTCAAATGTCCCTCTCTTACCCTCCACTTCACCTTCGTCCTCTCCCAGTGTATGCCAGTACATTGGATATGCTACACAATGGATGCACGACCATTCCCATTGTCCAGTGTGCTCTATGTCCTCCTTCCAATATATGTTCTCCCAAAAGAAAGTGCAGAGAACTCTCAATTCCTGCTGAAATCACGTCTCTGTATCATGTCTAAACATTTCTGATTCAACTGCTACAAGCACATCAATCAGCCCTTTTTAAGTTTGCCTTATTTTTGGCCTTGAAGTGATTTAATCTAAACTTGTTTATTAAAAAAGAAGAGAGAATAAGGTAAGGTTACCTATTAATGGTACAGAATCTGATGTTGCAGGCATAATTTCTGCCACAAGCAGCATAAAGACAGTAAGAGACAATAAAACGGTTATACCTGAAAGATAAACATGAAATACAGAATTAGAGAGCAGCTTATTAGGTTGCTGCCAGCTACTAAACAACAGATAGGTAGAGGTCCTGTGTGGAATTTATTCTCACAGTTATGCCCTTACATTGATTTACTGATTGTATTCAGTCCTCTTCTCCTTTGATACTACTTTAAAAATTCCAATTTTATCAGGTAAAAAGTTTGCCAAACTAGTTTATTTTTTTTAAATCTGTGCTTTTGATACATCTAATAAAAAGCCTCCATGATTAGAACCCAGTTTCTGTGCATTTATACAAATGTAGGAGCTGGAGTTAATTTTTTTTTCAGATAAACCAACAGAATTTTGGGGTCCTTGGACAAGGATGGGGGGGCAGCTCCCCTCTCCCAGAAGGGGCAGGGACTTGAGAAGAAACGGCAGGGCTGGGGCCAGCCCTTGGGGCTGCCTCAACTGCCCTGTACTCTTTCTCCCCTCACCAGTCCTTAGTGCCCTCTGGACCTCACAGCGTCAGCACTCGGGCAGCGATTTAAAAGGTTCTGGGTTCTGGCGGCTGCTGCTGCTACGCTAGTGGTTGCCAGGAGCCCTGGGACCTTTTGAATTGTTATGCCCCAGAACTACAGCCCCTTTTGCCCTCCCATTGGTGGGCCTGGTTTCTTTTTGCCCTTGTTAAACTTTACTATACTAATACTGTTGACTTGCAGAACTCTCCAAGGATTTGATCAAATATGAGAAATTACTCATTTTGTGTTCCATCACTTGTTTTGAGAAGGTCATGAGGTAGTCTTTTGGGCTTTCAGTAACTTCAGACAGTGTGTGTGGCATGGTGATCAATAAGTTTGGAAGACATAAAGTACAGTAATTAATCCAAGAAAATGCCTTGGGAGAGAAACTGATGTTCTCTCTGAAATGAGCTGTTGATCTCAGAGTTGCTTGCTCTAAGCAGTTCTGATCCTGATTTCTGGATTTTGATTTTTGTTGCTCACTAATCTGGCCTTTGACTCTGACTCAGCTGTTGACCTATTGGGATTTCAGGGCTAGATTTGCACACAGGTAACCGCTGTCAGCTGGAAAAGGATTGACGGACACGATAGGGCATCCTAAAAATACGGAAGTTAGTCAGATGTCAAGGGCTAGGGAGGCTGTTCTGAAATCCAAGAGAAACATACATTAAGGCTGTGTCTACACTGCCCCTCCCTTTCAGAAGTGGCATGTAAATGCAGCAGATCAAAAATGGTAATGAGGCACTGATACAATTATTCAGCGCCTCATTTGCATAATGACGGCCACTCGCCACATTAAAAGTGCTGCTTTCGAAATGCAAAATGGCCACATAGATGCAGTTCCTTCAAAAGGAAGCCCCACTTTTGAAAGCGCCCTTCTTCCTGAAAAAATTCCAAAAGGGATGGGCAGTGTAGGCACAGCCTAAATGTGAAAATGGCACTTGTGCAAAGAGACCAAGTTTAGCCTAGCTTTGGAACAATCATTTTCATTCAATAGAAGTGAAAACCTCTGTTATGTCATATGTGGTGCATTTAGCAGCTACCTTAATGATTAGGCATTGAAAAACCTTCCAATTTATCCCATCCCCACAATCCAACATTTAGCCGTAAATCTACAAAAACAAAGATCACCTGACCGCAAAAATATTTAATTGGAACGAGCCAAGCTTTTTTCAAAGGGAGGCACGCAGTGATTTGGGGCTCTTAATATATCACTTACTACTAAAAGGAATAGAGACTGAAAATAAAGGCAGACTAAGATGCCAAAATATACCTTTACCACATAACGTTTACTTAGTGAAATTCTTCTTTTTTTTCCTCCTCCAGCAAGTAACTGTCAAACATCAGCCCTGTTTATAGCACAAAGCACCGTAACGCTCTTGGTACATTTTTACTGGTTATGTAACTCCCTGCTCCAGCCTAACTAGTGCATGACCTATTCTTTGACACCTTCACTTAGATGTCACCATAACAGATGCTTTATAAACACCTACCTACTTTTTATTAGATAGAAATGCAGCAAGACAAACCTCCCTGCCCCCCGAGCATGTGGAGACTGTGTAGCTACACTGAAATCAGAAGCCTTTTGTACATAGCGATAGTTGGCAAGATATATGAGCCCCCGATGCCCGGGCACCAGGAATATTCCTGGCCCATGAGCCATGTTCCACCAAAGGTTGGGGCCACTTCTCTCTTCCCATGTGCTCCCACCCACCCCCCAGCCCTACTTGACATCTGCTCATTCGCCCCCTTCCACATACTCCAACCCTGCCTGCTACCCCAAGGGATTTAAAATGGCCCCGGGGCCACCACTGGCAGCACACTTAGGCTAGAGCAGCATCCTGCCACTAGCTGTGTGCCACTGCTGGCATGTTCCTGCAGCACAGCAGGGTGTGTGTATCTCTCTGTATACCTGCCTCTGCTTCGAGTGCCCCTGAGACTAATGGCAAGCTGTAGAGGTGGTGTCTGCCTACAGCAGTGCAGAGAAAACATCCCTTTTTCCCTCCACCAGGTGCCCCAGGTAAGTGCCTAAACTCTCTACCAGGACCTGCATCCCTGCCCCACCCATATTCCTCCCCAGAGCCTTAGGCAGGTGGGTGGGAAGGAGTTTGCAAGACGAGGGAAGCAGGCTCTGGGTGCCACCAAAGTGTCTGCAAATCTGCTGCCCCTGAATATAGTCAACTTTCAAAATACTTTGTAATGTGTTTACCTAGTGAGATTTTCTCTCCTGAGTCAGCTGGAAGCAGAAAAACTAATAGGGCAAGCGCCGATATCAGCACACAAGGAATGAGAAGATTGAGTCCGTAATACAGAGTTCTACGTCTCATAGTGACTGTGAATGTCACATCTGGGTAAGGTTCTTTACAACATTCATAAAAACGCTCACTTCTCTTCCCAGGAACTCCTGCATAGAAAAAAAAGAAGAGGAGAGAAAAGCAGAAACCAATCTGCATGTAACGTATGTTAAGGGAAAAGCCTCCAAATATTGTCTCTAAAGACTTACAGCACCTAAAATGTTCCTCTGAGATTCCAATTCTCTTCTCTATTCAATGACAAAAATTTAAAGAATCAATGAATTTACAGTGATGAGAGTTCTCTCAATGCTTCCACCTTCTTCATATGCTCTTCACCTTTCATCTGTTTTCCCACCACTTTTCAAATACCAGTAGAACCTCTCTCATCCGGCACCCTCAGCAACTGACGGATGACAAGTGAGAATCTGCTGGATCATGGGAGTCAATATTGTCTAGCCCAGTGGTTCTTAATCTTTACTGTAATGTGCACCCCTTTGGTTCTCAAAATATGTTCTCTCGCCCCTTCTCACAAATCAAAAATGGACATGGGGGGGCCTATACACTTTTAAATGCATATTAAATATATGCAAAATGGTTTTATGTTACTACTCACCACAAATAATAGTACTGTAGGCATACAAAATATGTTCATTAATACACAGGTTTGATTAAACAAAGCAGTTGTGCTTATGTGCCTTTGCTTAATTTGTGTTTTTGATGATTTACCTTCAAAAAAAAATCTGGCATGTCTCGCACCCCCAGAAAGGGCATCATGCACATAACCAACACTTCCACTGCTTACCGGGCTCTTAGAAGACATTTAGAGGTAAATTAGAGAGAAATAACAGCACAGAATGCTGAGAGCCTGGAATGGTAGCTATAAAAACCTTTATGGGACCACAGAAAACTTGGCCACACCCACAATAACTGGTTAACTCAGATAATGCCAGATTACAGATGTTGCTGGATGAGAGAGTTCCAGATTAGAGAGTTTCAACCTGTACCACTGGTTCAGATCTTCATCATGTATACCAATCCACTGCTTGGTAGCCTTAACATGTAGCTTCTTTTTTCTGCTGTCTACAAAGAATTCTGGTTCATGTGTCTGCCACGGATCTGTTAGGTAAATGTACTGATGGATCAGTGTAAATTTGTACTGGTACTTGCTACAAGAACTGTGCACATTTTTGCCGTCTGAAAAAAAGGATGAGGGACCTGATCATCATTTACACAAAGGTCCTGTTCTGCTGATCTACTTTTCCATCCATTTTAATGCCCCTTTACACTACCAATGTTCAGAAAATAAATGAAAATCAGGTGCAAGGAGCTTACCTACAAGATCCCACTCTCCATTTGAAATGTATCCAGATATATCTGCTTCTTGCATTTGTAAGTCCAAGGACCATCCACCATAGGTCCATGATCCAAACTTCAGTTTACACTTCTGAACATCAAATGGAAACCAGCGCACATCTATGTAGCATGAGCTCTTGAATATACCTATAGTAGAATTTTGAAAGAACAAAAAAGAAATCAATTGGAATGCTTGTTTCCTCTGTTTTTGCAGCTGATCCCTGTTCACACTGAAGCTGTTCAGTACTGACTGGGAGGGCTGTCTACACAGCACAGAAAAATCCCCTGCTGACTCATGCCAGCTGGCTTGGACTCACAGGACTATAGCCTAAGCCCAGAAACATTCACAGCAATGAAACAACCCTGTAGCTCGAGCCACATAAGTATGAATCAGTTGCCATGGACCACGCATTTCTCTTTGCTGTGTAGACATACTGTGAAGGCACACTTAATATATGTAAGGTCCACCTCAAGAAGTTAAAAGGAATAGCATTCAAACATGCTATCATAATAGATTTGCAGAACCTATATATTGACCATCTACTCTATTTTCATTGAATTGCATAGGTCACTTCTCTGCTACCTATTCCTGGAGTTATTCTCTTCATGATGTGGCTGGCCTGGGATTCCAGTTCTACATATATTGAGAGGTTCTGCAAAATGATTTATTGTCTTTTAACATTTACATGACATTGGCTCATTCCTCACAAGAAGGCTAACTTCTATTTCTTTACTGTTGAGTCCTGTATAAACAGTGGGCTAAATTAAGTAGAACAGATCACAAATCCATCACACAGCACCTTGCAGGATCAAGTCCATAAACACCAGCTGGAGCTTCTCATGAGTACAAGGGTGGAAGACTCCACAGACCATACTAAGGAACCCAGTGTATTTACTTTACCAGGAAAATGCTTAGACACTACAGGAATGGTTGCTGTAGAAGACCCGAAGATAGACAAAAGTAACCTGATTCTAAGAATTATATTCTAGGAAACACAAATAGCACCACATATCCAATCAAACACTGATCACTATGTTTCAAAATTTCAAATATGAAATACAAGACTTTTCAGGAACGAGCTACAAATCAAAAACCGTTCTTAGAAAGTATTCAGGACATCACTTCAAACAGCAAATCCAGCCAAGAAATTAGTAAACTGCTGACTATAGGAAAGAATCATGAACAGAGAAGCCAAATTCATGGAGTAAATTATTCATGTTCAATTATTCCCTCAGCTTTAGGAAACATTATTCTTTGCATATTAAAGCTCATGCCATTTTTATTTCTACTCGCAATTCCACACTTTTGAAACGACAAATTGATAATAGGAAATGGAGCTAAAACAGCAATACGACAGAGGATTTACATCACTGCAGTTGTTGATTTATTTTTGCATGGTGATGTCTGCAAGAGTGTTTTCTTGAATGAGGGATACATAATTCTGGGTATGCAAGACAGCATGAAGTGGAGGAGACTTGTAGATGACCTATTCTCCCTTGGAGTACGAGGGTTAAGTAGTATGTGCAATGTATATAATTTCAAATCTAGCGAACAGGTACTACAGGCATTTAGATGTGGTATGGAAAAGTTCATATGCGAGATGAGACACTGCTTCATAAATGTAGGCAAGAACTACAACATGAAAACAATCCACCTCTTACCTGGGGGCAGATATTGGCAGTGTCCGGAAGAATTGACCAAAACATTGGTATGAAAGGTTGCATCAAATCGCTCATCAGCACTAGAATGGAAGTCAAAAAGAGCTGAATTACATTCTAATGGAATCAATGAGGTCAAAAATACCTCCACGGGATTTTCTTCTAATGCTTACTTTATCTTAGTGTCACTTACCTTACTTAACTCCAACAGAGTTGTACCTGATCAACACAGCTGTAAATCAGTGGTCTCCTTCTCTTGCTATCTGATCAATTAGTCTATGCTCTAAGACTAGATTAATGACTATGGTATTGCATGATTGGTTTTAACTGGGAAATAAGCCTTTCCTAAAAATGCTAGTGGAGGTCTGTAAGCTTGTTGCCAGCATATAACTTTCATTAGCCCTAAGAAGAGTTTATGACCACTGAGTGTATTCATGAACAATTCTGCCTCCCTGCCCCACATAACAGGGCTACAGATTACTATTGCCCAATGAAAATACTATTTAATATACCTTAAAGTCTGGTCATCAACAGGAATCTTCCATTCATCCCTGTGGACAATATATTAAACTCTGAAAATTTAAGTCAGAATTAAGTCAGCTATTGGAGGCTGGTAAGCATGCTATGAATTAATAATATTATTAATGCTGTTTGTAATGCCTTAGCTTAACAGTGTAGATGTAAATTATATTAATATTAGGAATTAATTATCTTCTTTCATTTCTTTTAAATTGTTGCCTAATTGCATTTTTATGGGTACGTGTATACCAAAAAAGTTATTGCCAAGTGACAGTTCAAATACATTTCAAATGGTATGCGGTCATTCGACAGCTTATGTTATACAAAAGCTCAGTCTACATGGTAACAATGTTCCTTTCTGGTCTGGGACTCTATCAGTCATTATTTTCTTTGACAATACAGATGCTAGAGGCTGCTATGCATAGCATGTATTAAAATTAACCAAAACCAAACCAACTCACTCTGGTCCAGAGACAAAAGTTTAATGGACTAACTTAATACTATTTAAGTTAGCAACAAAGATTTTAAAACTACTCATTACAGCAAATAAATATGTATTGTTGACTGTTTGGACTAGTTCCTTCTTTTCTCTGGCTATTAAATGAATTTGGGCTGAGTGAACTGTTAGGTATTTGGTTTGTGCCTGGTCTTTTTGTCTGCAAATCATGTGTATGTATGTAACTGGTACATTTTAAAAATCACCAAATGAGGCATTCAAAAAGTAGTCATGAAAATCTTTTCAGTATGTCAGAATCAGGAAGCTTGCTCAACAATCAGCAGGGCCACTGGATAATCACAATATTAAAAGAACACTCGAGGTTGATAAGGCCATTGCAGAAAAACTAAGTGAATTCTTTGCATCAGTCTTCATGGCTCAGGATGTGATGAAGATTCCCAAACCTAAGTAATTCTATTTTAGGTGATAAATCTGAGGAATTGTCCCAAATTGAGTTGCTGTTAGATGAAGTTTTGGAATAAATTGATAAACATTAATAAGCAACAAAGATCAGATGGCATTGAGCCAAGAGTTCTGAAGCAACTCGCATGTGAAATTGCACAACTACTGACCGTAGTCTGTAATCTATCATATCAGTCAGCTTCTGTACCAAATGACTGGAAGTTAGCTAATGTAATGCCAATTTTTAAAAAGGGCTCCAGAGCTGATCCCTACAATGACAGGTAGCTAAGCCCAACTTTTCAGTAGTTCATTCATTCAAATTATAGTAAAAAACTATATTGTCAGACATATGGCTAGACATAATTTATTGGGGTTGATTCCGCATGGTTTTTGTAAAGGGAAAATCACGCCTCACCAATCTACTACAATGTTTGGAGGGGGTCAACAAGCATGTGGACAATGTTAGATGCCATGAATTAAGAGGGAAGGTCCTCTCATGGTTTGGAAACCAGTTAAAATATAGGAAACAAAAAGTATAAATGGTCCATTTTCAGAATGGAGAGAGGTAACTAGTTGTGTCCCCCAGGGCTCTGTACCAGGACAAGTCTTGTGCAAAATACTCATAAATGATCTACAAAAAAGGGGAAAACAGTGAGGTGGCAAAATTTGTAGGTGATGTAAAACTACTCAAGACAGTTAAGTCCCAGGCAGACTGTGAAGACCTACCGAAGGATCTCTCAAAACTGGATGACTGGGCAACAAAATGGCAGATGAAATTTAATGCTGATAAATGCAAAACAGTTCATACTGGAAAACATAATCCCAACTATACATACAAAATGATTAGTTTTAAATTAGTTGTTACCACTCAAGAAAGAGGTCTTGGAATTATTGTGGATAGTTCTCTGAAAAGATCCACTCTATGTACAGTGACAGACAAAAACTGAACAGAATAAGAGAGAAAATATCATACTGCCTCTATATAAGTAGATAGTATACCCATATCTTTCACACTGTATGCAAACGCGGTCACCCCATCTCAAAAATATACGTGAGAATTGAAAAAAGTTTACAAAAAAAGGATGAGAGGGTCTGAAACAATTTCTGTATGATGTGAGATTAATAAGGCTCAGCTTTGTTAGCTTGGAAAAGCAACACTCGGGGGTGATATGACTGAGGTCTATGAACTCATGCCTGGTATAGAGAAAGTAGATAAAGAAGTTCTATTTACTCCTTTTCATAACACAAGAAATTTGAGCAGCAAGTTTGCCAGTTTTCTGTTGTGAAGATCAATAGGGCTCAACAAGAACTAGATAAATTCATGCAGGATAGGTCCAGGAGTGGCTATTACCCAGGATGGGCGGGGATGGTGCCCTTAACTTTTGTTTGCCAAAAGCTGGGAATGAGTGACAGCAAATGGATGTCTTGAGTTTAACCTGTTCTGTTCATGCCATCTGGGGCACGTGGCACTGGCCACTGTCAAAAGACAGGATTCCAAACTAGATGGACCGTTGGCCTGACCTAGGATAGCTGTTCTTATCTTAACTACTGTTCACTGCAGATTCAGAGCCAGCCCTAAATTCATTTTGAGATGTTTCCAGATATTTTGAATGCCACAGCAATAAGATCTGTAAAATTACCCCCTTACATGTTACAAGGGTGTAGGCAGGAGACCTTTCTACTGCCCATGTCCCACAAGGGATTCTTTTGCTTTATATATGTATGCAGTACTACAGTACTCTGCCAGTAAGTAACATTCGCCGCCCATTTAAGCCAAAGTTACCCCATTTGGGTAAGGTATCTGCCAAGAACAAACCTCAAGCTGAGTGCAGATGGTTTTTATATAGAGTCTCCTAGCCGTGGACCTGCATTTGAGAAAACTACCAGAAAATAAGGATGAAATGGGCTGGGACATGAGAAACTGCTGCCAGCATCTCATGAAACACTTAAAATAGGTTAAAATGCCCTCAATCACCTGTCTCCATGCACCACTCTGTGCTTTAGCTGATCAAAAACCCCATGTTGTTTAGAGGAGGATTTGAAATCAACAAGACTCTGATATCTCTGCTGATTAGCACTTTAGATTCTGCCCAACTTAAAAAAGAGCATCAACAAATTGGGTTTTGGAGTGAAAGTACTATATTCATGAGTCTGGTGGAAAATAAATTGCACTGAAGGAAAATGAAATGAAGGGAACTGAAGCCAATTCATAAAAATAAATTAAGAGAAAACAGAGGGCAAAGAACAATCAAACAAAACTTAAAAAAAAAGGATGGAAAGGACTGTAATGCTGAATGAAAAGTTGTGAGAAAAATTAATTCGAAAACAGCATGCCCAGCAAAAGGGCATGGATCTCTATTTGAAACCCTCATTTCCCATTAATTTTGCACCCTTCTATGCTGCTCCCTGCCTAATTTTTCATTGTGGTTTCAGTACTGTCACATATCAGTCATGCTGTGCAATTTTTTTGTGTAGGTCAGCATCTACTGTAGGTCCAAAAAGCAAATGAGAGTTATAAGCACTCATTTGGGTATGTCTACATACCGCTCTGCCCAGAGCCACTGTCGGAAGAGCTATGCAAAATGAGCTTCTTGGGATTGCAAGTGGCATGCCATTTGCATACTTCCAAAGCTCATTACCATAGCCCCATGAGAGTTCAGCGTCGGCAGAATAGTGGGTGCCAGCATCACTGAGGACATGTGGACTTGCCTCTGCTGGCTAAACCCCCTCTGTTGCCAGTCCCCTGTGCCTCAAACATTTGCGGTTAGGTGCTTAATGACCATTGATTTAAACTGAAGTTAGGCATCTAACTTGCTTAGTGCCTTTTATAAATACCTTTGAAAATTTGGCCCCAAGTGCTTTTAACTCCCAATATCTATTTAATTATGACAGCTGTCAACACAATAGTATCTGAAAGCCTTTATTTAACAGTATTTAAGAACACACTGCACAGGATTGTACCTGTAATCTTTAGAATAAGTCTGTACTTATTGGGAGATAGATTTCACCTGAAAATCAAACTATCAGGGCTCGACAGTCGACCTCCCCCATACTCCTTGTTATCGCAAGGAGTAAGGGAGGTTGGCAGGAGAGTTTCTCCCATTGCCCTCCCTCTATGAGGACAGCTTGATAAGTCGGTTGTAGATATGTCGATTCCAGCTACGCAATTGTCATAGCGGGAATTGCATGTCTAGGATTGACTTTCAGGTCTTGTGTAGACCTGGCTTTAGTAAACTATTCCAGAATATTCTAATGAATGAGAACCCAACTATTTAGCCTACTTTGCTGCATATATGTTGTTTGAAAAACCTAAGTAAAACATTCTTCATTTTAGACTTGGTTAATATATACTTCATTTTTCCCCACCTCTATGTTTCCTTTGATTCTATTATCTTAGTGCTTTGATAATCTATCCAGGTAGTGAAGATTGAGGCAGGAAGGAACAAGAGCACACACCTGGAAAGGTAAACAGCATTGGCAGTGAGTGCAGATGCAAAATTAGGGAGTGCCATTGTTTGTGGCATGTTAGGACGACAAGGGAGTATTAGAAAAGGGTTTTAGCCTAAAGGACTCCACAACAACACATTCTCCAAAAATGAAACTGAGGGTGAGAAGGACCTGTGTGGCCTTCTAAAACAGACCCACCAATCAATACTAAGAAGCTATTTTTATTGCCTGCTGTGTTTTTAACTAGTTCGTCTGCTTAAAGACAAAATAGAATCTATTTTGCATATGCCACAGATCCAAGCATGGACTGCGTAGATAGTACTGCAATTTAAGTAAGTAATGCCAATGAGGGCGGGTCATTGCATTGATATATTTCTGAATATTGTAACTAATGGTGATCATGGACAACGCAAGAAGTGTTTGATGCTGAGCTGGATAACCTCAATCTACTTGTCTACTTCCAAATAACTAATATATTTAAAAACCCTGTCTCAGGTCTGAATAATTTGCACAACAGAGAAAAAAGCCAGATCTGCAAGAGTAATTTGATCAAGTGTAATTACATTGTTTCAAGTTACAAAAATTAAAAAAAAAAATGTAGCTGTCAGTGTCTTTAAAACAAATTAACATGAAGTCTGAACACAGGGAGAGAACTAAATGTAACTGTGGTGTGAATGGATATTTGTTAAAGAAAGGAAAGTACTTACTATAAAAGAAAAAGCCTAGTTCTGCACCACCCCTGATTTACATTAAGTACATACACCTGCAAGTAAATGCACAAACTTCAATATCAGTTGGGGTGCAGGATGAGGTCCAAACTAACTGGAGTTAAAAGTCAACATAATGCTACATAACGTGAGTGGGGCTATTAAGGAGTGGGAATTCTGCTACATGGAGAAATATTAACTTACTGAGTCAGATTCTATCCTTCCTCCACCTCACTTGTGCCTCAAGGCTCAGGCAAGGAACACTCAATAGCTGCGTCTACACGTGCACGCTACTTCGAAGTAGCGGCACCAACTTCGACGTTAGGTGGCGAGACGTCGAAGTCGCTAACCTCATGAGGAGATAGGAATAGCGCCCTACTTCGATGTTCAACGTCGAAGTAGGGACCGTGTAGACGATCCACGTCCCGCAACGTCGAAATTGCTGAGTCCTCCATGGCGGCCATCAGCTGGGGGGTTGAGAGATGCTCTCTCTCCAGCCCCTGCGGGGCTCTATGGTCACCGTGGGCAGCAGCCCTTAGCCCAGGGCTTCTGGCTGCTTCTGCGGCAGCTGGGGATCTATGCTGCAGGCACAGGGTCTGCAACCAGTTGTCAGCTCTGTGTATCTTGTGTTGTTTAGTGCAACTGTGTCTGGGAGGGGCCCTTTAAGGGAGCGGCTGGCTGTTGAGTCCGCCCTGTGACCCTGTCTGCAGCTGTGCCTGGCATCCCTATTTCGATGTGTGCTACTTTGACGTGTAGACGTTCCCTCGCTGCGCCTATTTCGATGTTGGGCTGAGCAACGTCGAAGTTGAACATCGACGTTGCTGGCCCTGGAGGACGTGTAGACGTTATTCATCGAAATAGACTATTTCGATGTCGCAACATCGAAATAAGCTATTTCGATGTTGGCTGCACATGTAGACGTAGCCAATAATGCTCAAGGATTTTGCCCTGCCCTGATCCCCTCCCATTTCTGGGACCTTTGCATAGGGTAACATTTGCTAAATCATCAAACTGAGTGGCGCTTAATCACATTTTCAAAGGAGACTTGGGTGCAGAATTCTGACTGAACATCCTCAGTGAGTGTTAGCCCTCTTACTGCTTTGTTAGAAACGGGACTAAGGCACTTTTGATAATTCTACTCGTAGTCTAGAATTCTGACCGCCTCTGAAATAAAGTGCTTCAAACTGAAATACCTTAGCTACCTCAAAACATGATCTTTTTCCTAACAAAGCTTCAGAACTTAACTTTCTCATAGGGAATCATTGTGACATGGCTATAATGATTTGTTCATCTAGAGAACTGCAGAGGTGCAGAAGAATCTGACAGGTTGTTAAGAGGTGCCGGTACTTACTGGCATAAGCTGAGATGCAACAGCTCTGGTCTTAAACACCAGGGCAGTTCTCTACTCAGAAAACTAGCAAACTTAATGAAGCCTAAAAGAAATATATACCCTTTTTCCAATTGCATGTGCCAGTCACAGCTGTTAATTTAACAACCTTGCGCATCTGCCAACTGAAGAACACATAGCTATTCCAGCATGCAGAACTGTGGTGTACATTCCCAGGATGGGCTCCTGGGCAGTAGGTGAAAAGCTAAAGAGCATTTTAAGATGCTATGTAAATTATCAGCTGCATTCACTGGCAGCCATTGTGAGCTCTGAAAAACGAACTTTCCAAGGGGACTTCAGCCTCCATGTATGTGGAACTAAAATAGAGCACCAGGCATCAAATACTAGCATTGCTCAAACACAGGTCTCTGCTACGTGTATAGCAGACACAGAGCTGGGCTTCACAACAAATACTGCTATTTTTCACTGCAAAGGTAAATATGCAAATAGAACTACTACATTCACCACCCCCCTCAATACTGGAACTACAACACATAGTCCATGCAGCTGGCCCGCCCCTGTTCCATTGCTGGCTGTCTTTGGAGTAAGGATGAAGGAGAACGCTTCTATGCTAGCTCTGCCTTAGAGACCAAGGGGAGGGGGAGAAGTTGGTGGTATTCTGAAGGAGGAGTTCTGCTGCTCTTAGACCCATAAAGGAGACATTCATGACCCAAGGCTTGCACCAGTGATCATGGTGGCACTGTGAATCTGCCAATAGTGTGTCACTGAGGTGACCTGGATTTGCTTTCCCACCAGCCCCGCACATAGCTGGCGATATATTAAATATCTTAAAGTAGATGGTGACATTCTATTGAATAAAAATGCTCACAGAGTTAAAAAAAAGTGTGGTTATGAGACCTATTTAACATGAAACGATGAAAATACTGACTGACATTAGTGAATGCTGTAGCTGGAGAATGATAAATATCATTAGTGAACAAACCACACTAACAGGGATGTGACAGTTTATGCCAGCGTGTTCACCATTTTTCCCAGTGTTATGGTATAGTTGCACAGTCTGCCTTGGGAGATCTCATCTGCTGCATGTAATTAGCCTGGTGCACTGTGTGTGGCAACACTATATGTGAAGGTTAAAGCGCCTAGTCCATGGTTGTTACTGAAATATGTTGTGACCCTGGGTAATAACCCACACCAGTTTATCACAGACAAAGTAACCCTCAGCTCATCCAAACCGCCCCACTCCTCAGAATTTTAAAAGCTATCAGCTGCTTAAGCTTCCAGGGTCCAATAGCGGGAACAGCTAAACAGGAGATTTACATTTCATCACATACCGTTCAAACTGCACATCCATAAGCAACTGCTTGTAGCTTTCGTAACCCACACATCCATGTGTGGTTAACTGTCCCCTGCAGTGCTACCTAGACCAAGCCACAAAGAAAGTAAAAGTGCCTTCTACAGCCTAAGATGAGAGCCAGCTGGTTTTTAGCTCAACCTGTAGTGATGCCTGCACTAAGCTCCAGAGCTCCCAGATTCAAGCCTGCCTAAGGGCAGTTACACCTTCACCCCAGCTAGGGGAAAGGAGTGTTCAATATAGATTGGACCTCCTTGGTCTGACACTCTCAGGACCTGACCAGCCCCAAACAAGGGAATTTGCTGGGCCAGGGGAGGTCCCCTACCACCAGCCTCCTGCCAGCTCTAATTGTGGTGCCCACCATTCTCCTCTAATGTTGGACGTGGTCCCAGACCAGCTGCCCTCAATGTCCAGCTTTGGCCCCAGCCAGGTTGCTTGATGCCATCAAGTGGCCCCATCCCATTCCCACTGCTGCCCCAGATGGATTTTGGCTCTGGCCCAGGGCTCTTTGGTCCAGGAACATCCATGCTCCTGCTAGACCATGGATATTGCCAGATCAGAGCATCCCATTTTTTAGAGGTGAAACCTGTAGCACACTGAAGAATTACAAGACGTACATTTCTGGGGAAATAAGGCTGGGACTAAGAAGTTGCTGCTGTTGCCCTGTATGTCATTTGTGCACATGTATTTAGTCAGGAGTGACTGTTCTGACAACAAAACAGGGTAAAAGGCCTTCCCAGGTTTAAAAAAAAAAATGGAACACAATTATTCAACAGTTCAGATTATACGCTGGGGAATATCTCCACAGGGTCAGAGAACAAAGAACACACATTCTACTCTCTTTTCTGTTAGTCTATAAGGTGCCACAGGACCCTTCGTTGCTGTTACATTCTACTCTGACACCCACTGCATCAATGGAGGCAAATTTCTCACTGATTGCAACAAACATTATGTTGAAAGGGAACTACTGAAATGGGCTCTCCGTGCTTAGGGATCTCTCCCAGAACTCGCACCTACTTAGAACTTAGAGACCACCATCCGTAAAAAAAAATATTATATAACACCTGAAATAAACTGTACCTCACACAGCTGCTAAATCATTTTAACATAACAGCTGAATGTTTCCAGGGTTGACGTGCAGTAGAACGCTGGCGGTATAACAGGCCAGGCAAGCGAACACCTCATTTGGAACCAGATGTACACAAATAGAAAATACAGTACAGTACTGTGTTAAATGTAAATGACCAGAAAAAAGCTTAAAGGAAACACTTCTGCACAGTAAAGTTTCAAAGCTGTATTAGGTCAGTACTAAGCTGTAAACTTTTGAAAGAACAGGCTGTTTTCTTCAGTTATGACCCTTTCAAAGTTATAAACAATTCCCAAATGGTTTGTAACTCTGAAGTTCTGTTGCAGAAGTTTTAAAGAAAAACAAAGGCTTGCAGCTACTCTTGCTCATAAACTGGCAAAGCTTATACACCGTCACGGTGCCCTCACAGTAAAGTTTATTATTGCTGCAGTGAGTTGCCCTCCATTAGGATATAGCTATATGTCAACACAAGTAAGGCTCAGGGAAATGTTTAAACATAAGCATAAATCAAAGTGAAGAAGCAGTCTAATACCTATGGCTTTAAATTTACAGTTACAACTACAAGGTCATATATAAGTCAACAGGAAATGCAAATATATGTTCCAAAATACCATGCAAAAATATCAGGTGGTTGGGAAAAAGTAATTATGCTACTCCTTTCACAATGGAAAAAAATTACACGTTAAGGACGCCTTCTAAAATAGAATCAATTCAGTCATATTATTGAAGTTCTGACTAGAGTGTTTTGCAATATATATACCAAACAGTAGTAGTTTTCAGTAATAGTAGTGTAACAGTTAATATACCAGGATTATAAAAACACCATGAATTCAGCATGATGCTCAAACATAACGCAGACTTTCCAGTTACATGAATTAGTGGTACAAAGCATTAGCCTTAGCAATGTAAGTAGAACTGTACTATAAAGTATATTAAAAATTTTCAAACCTGGACTCTAATTTTGCATGTCCAGATACCTACATAGTAAGTTTCAGGAGGTGCTACTACTTGCAGTGCCTATTGACTGCTGTTGGTTTTGAGAGAATACAGCATCTTTGTTAGAGCTTTTTGCATACTCAACATTGGACAACAAAGTAGAGGTATCAAAAATTATGGGCAACATTTCCATTTTAATTGCATTTTTATATAGATAAATTATATATAAACTGTTCATTAGTACACTAGGTTATAATTGTCTTAACTCTCTCTCTCTCTCTCTCTCCCCAACCCCATACATATCACTACACCCTCTTCCAAAAGTACAAACATTTAAGACGTGCACTTAGACATGCTCTTCACTGGGAATTCTGGAAATGAACGAATAAAGAGTCCACTTTTTGAATTGCCATTTTCATGTTAGTCATGCATGAGAGAACAGAAACATAGTCAGGATCAGGGACTAGAAAAGACACTCAAGAGAAAACAAATTTTCAGCAAAAAAATACAGTAAAAACTAATGTTGTTGAAACGTGTTTGAGTCACATGATACACCAGCTTGTGAATGGAATATCTCAAGGATTTTTTTTTGTTAGGCTGATGTATGGAGAGGTGCAGTACTAATTACAGTGCTTAACCTAGAAACAGCCACCTAATCCTGGCAGGCAGTTATGAAAAGTACTGGGACCGCTGTAGCAGAGTTCATCCCCAGTTTCCTCACTCATTTAGCACTGAATACAAATGCACTGAAGCACACTGTAAGCAGGACAGCAATATGGGGCCCAGGGAGATGCATGCAACTGGTTGACAGTAAACCCTTGTCACTGTGTGCCATTGTAACAATATTGTGATTCAACAACAGCTGTGACAGAGACATTAATATCTAGATAAGCATCAACTGGACAGGGGGCAATGTAACTGCAACTGACATATTGGATACATCTGCTGTGTACAAAATAAATAATGCACCTTCTGAAAGGAAGAAGGGAAATCTGGTTGTTACACACAGCAGGGGCGGGTTTAATCAGAAGACATATGGGCAAGACAGGAAAGAAAATCACTAGAAGCCCCAGTGAAAACAAAAGGGTCATGTCATCTCCATGGACAAAGCATGATAGAAAAGCATCTTTCTGACTGTGAAAAGACCAGGACAACAGATGTACAAAACAGATACATTGTCTCTCCCTTTTATAGATTTGCAACAGACTGCAGAAGAAGACAGGAAGTTAGAGACAAAAGTGAAGCCATCTGTCAAAGCTTTAATGTGGCTGATTTAGCAGAAGGAGTAGCTAGAGAGCAGAGCTAAATGGCATTACATGGCCAAGACGGTGTGTGCCTGGAGACTGGGAAAGGGATTTGCTATGGCCATCCCAACTTGTGAATCACTTATTCTCTGCCCATTGAAGTCAAAGCTGAAGGAAGCTACAGTTTGCTATATTGCTGTTTCACAGAGTAGCTAGGTGCCAGTCCCTCCTTATCACCAGACTGTTGTGCCACATCCCCAAACACCTTGCACACCCTGTATATCTCCAGACCCCTAATTTGGCCTTGCATGCAATTTAGCAATAATCTCAGTCAGTGGCTGCTCTTTTTATTCTGTGCATGAAGGCATGTGCCGATGTGCATCACCATAGAAACACACTCTGCTACCTGTGGGTGCTCTGCTAATCAGCTGGGTGGCACCTGACTCTCTGCTGGAAGGCCACTCAAGCATTCAACTTACAGGGAACACTGATCACAGCAGTGACTCTATTAACCATGCTTTAAAAAGCCATCATAGGTTAAAGGCTGATGTTTCTGACACCGCTGATAAGCTACATATTTCAGTGGCACTGCGTGAACCTCACCGAGGCTAGAATTTGGCCCAGTGTAGGCATACAATAACTGATTTGATTGGATTCCTCACCTGTGTAAGAAAAGTAAGGGTGTAGGCAAAGAGACAGGATTTTGTATTTACACTGATGTAACTAAGTATCTCCATTTATTGTTCAAGGTTTCCCCCAGAGCTGCAGTGGTGCATACAGGATCAAAATCTAGTTTAAGGCCGAGCCTGTGTGACAGCAATTTTTGATGTACAAGTGGGAACTAAAGATTGGGAGGCTAAAAGGTTCCTTTAAATTAATGTGAGTTTCTGTTACTCCTTAACAGACTATTCAGGACCAGACAATGTCAGCTCAAATCAACACCTAGGTCTAGCTTCTCCGGAGTCCTGTCACCAATTGCAGCCAGCACCAAACGTACTGGTGTGAGACCCGCTCCTGACCCCGAAAGGTGTGGAATATGCCTCCTCTCATAGTTCCCATCCTGATTTCTAACACTGAGATAATGGCTGAAGTTCTGAAGCAGAAGCCCTAAAACCCTTTCAAAAATGTTTTTATCATCATACTATTCTGGTTACCCATAAAAAAAATCTAATCCCTTTCCAAATCATACTGCATTCTTGATCTTAATTTCCTGTGGCTGAAAGCCTTAATTACATGTTCTATTAAAAAGTATTTCCTTCTTAATGAGTTCTGAATTTGCTGCCTTTTAATTGAATTAAATGTGTGCTTGTGTTACGAGACAGTGTTTGCTGAATCTTCTGTAACTAACAATTCAAGACACTACATGTACTGTCAGCATATATGAATACTTATCTGCCTGCCCATAACTGTTATTTTTATTGTGTTTTTTTAAACATGCAATGTTGCTTACAGTGTGAGTCACACAAGATAGTTTTTTTGTCTGTTCAGTGCAGAGAGAACTCAGCATAAAAACTCATTGAAAGAAGTAGACCTATGGGCCTAATTTTTAGAACAGCCTCACGGCCAGCTGCCACTGGTGCATCTAATCTCACTTTGGAGCACAAAGTTGTAAAAGATGGTGAAGAGCTTGCTCAATTTAGCATGGGCAATCTTAACTATGCATGTCCTGTTTTTTCTGAAGTCTGAGTTTTGCTCAGAGTTCTGCATGGAGATGATAGACCACAAAGCAACTTCAACTCTGTGTTACTATGCTTTGGCCCATTGAATTTCATAGTTTTTGAACAAGTAAAGCTGTATTGTTGGTAGAAGTTAGTAGTAATGTAGACAACTGTGCACATTATGTGTCTCAATTTGCATATTTTCAGGACTTTCACACCCACACACACCAGTTGGATCCTATCAGCCTTGCCTCTGTCCCATTCAGTGTGTTCACCCCTACAGACTACGGTGAACAACTGATAATCTCCACTGCTGTCTACCTGCTTGCCCCTGAAAGAACTAAAGTGTCAACTGTTTAGCGCAGACAACAAAGGTTCCTTGCAAAGTATGCTGATATTCCCTATAGTTTGGGGAGCACACACAGCACTGGACAGGACAATGAACTCACTGTGCATTAAGGAGTGGGAGACATGGTCTGGCTTACAGGAAAGTATCTGCAGCCCCTTCGAGGGCTGGAAAGCCAGTGTGACTTGCAGATGCAGCTTCAGCCCAGGTCAGGGTCAGGGTCAGGGTCAAGGTCAGGGCAGTGACTCAACTCTCCTCCTAGATGACCAGGAGAGGAGGGTCCATTCAGGTCCAAGCTGGTTCAGGAAAAGCCCTCTTTCACCTGGACCAGATGGAGCTGCAGATGAGTAGTTAAAAACCAGGGTTTGTCATGATATGCTGTGTGAATTACACTATTAACACCTTTCCCAGTGGTGTGGGAAGGACTTTTCCTCTCAGCACCAGATTGGCCAAGGTAAAGTGGGGGCTTTTTGTCTTCCTGCATCTGGCTGGAAACTGAGAGGGGTGAACATGAAATAGGTGAGGGTCAGGTTGTATTGTCACAACTCATTCTGTAGGCTTGGGGAGGCTGCCTAGTGCAAGTACTCTGTAGGGAAGGAGCACAACTCATCAGATGAAATGGATTTCTTTAAGGGATTTAAAGGAATTTTGCTTTAAAAGAGTGGGAACAGAAAGGGGTTGGGTCTGCTATGCCTGGTACAGCAGGGAGTCAAATATCTTCTATCCTCCATAGTCCCACCTTCCCCATAACCCTTATTGTTGGTGAGGAGGGGAGATCGTGGCAGGGTCCCCGCAGTAGGTTGACTTGGATCAGGATGGACGCGGGGGTCGGAAATATGTAAATTATACCATTGGGAATGTGTACATGATTATGGAATAGCTGCACTACACACTTTTATCTGCCAGGTACGCCGAGACATTTAGAAATAAAGGTCTGGCCTAATTAAAGCACATTCTGTATCGCCTGGCCTGCTCCCAGCATAGCCAGGCATAAAGTATAAATTAGCCTACAGAAAAGCAAGCTGTTCTACTTCAAAATGAGTGATGCTTCAGCCAGGTGTGGGAGAAAACTGTCTCTATCCTCATCAGTAAACATCTCAAGTGAAGTTGAGTTTTCTAAAGAATTAAACTTTTTCTGAAACTTAAACTATGGCAAGCTGTTGCATAATCATCTTTCTTGTGGTAAGTACCATAACGGTTGTTTTCCAAACCATGAATGCTCGCACCCAACACCATGGCATTCTGAAGGAATAGTTGTGCTTTCTTTTTATGAAGATGTGCCTACCTGTTGTACAGAAGGATATCTGGCTTCCAAATCTGACCATCAGGAAAACGTACATTCTTCACTCCGGGGTAGTCAGACATGTTCCATTGTAAATAGTAATCTGTCCAATACTGACACAAAGAAATGAGTTAGTATCTTTTTCTTCCACTCTCTGCCTCTTTCTAGTTCTCTGGGAGATTTTTTATCCCCAACCAAACAAAATCTATTGTTATTTTAAAAGGTGTTGTAGCAGAGGTGCTGAGACCTCATGCTAGGGTGAGTGAAGTCTCTGCTCTACAGTCTTGGCTGAGAGGCACCTGGCCTTTTGCTCACATGGTAGAGTGCAGGGCTTGAAACCCTATGCACACAGGTTCTATCCCTAATATCAGCAACCTGGGTCTGTCAGTGTTACAACTGGTGCATTGGCCAGGAAGAACTGCTGGAAGGTGTCAGAAGCTCAGGATGTGCCCCCTCAGCCCTGGGAAGCACGTAGTACCCAGAGGTACTGAGACCTCATACAAGGGTGAATGCAGTCTCTGGTCAACAGTCTTGACTGACAGCTACCTGGCCTTTAGTTCACATGGTAGCCTCTATGATCACAGGTTCTATCCCTGGGGCCAGCAACCTGGGTCTGTCGGCATTACAGTGTTACTTAGCTTCAAACAATGAAGTGTTTAGCCACCTTGAAAAAACACTGCAAAGCACAAAAATCCCATTTTTAGTTCAGTGACTGCATACAACAGCAGGTTCAAGGTGCTTGTATTTTATTGTGCATTCTGTCTTGGGCACCAAATTGAAATAAAACAGATTTTTTTTAATACTAAAACTAATTCCAATTACTTTTCTCTTCTGAACGATAACTTGATAGTTCTTTTTGTTGAAAATGGTCCAATTATGTAACCATTTAGAGGCACAAGGTACAGCAGCCAACTGTCTCTACTGATTGAGGGTCTGAAGGGAACAATGCAAATCTAGTACAGGAAAAAATGTCTGCAGTGAAAGAGTTTCAGTACATATTTTTACCCTAAAAAATTAATGTTATTTTGCTGTGATTTTGAAAGCCATGGGCTAGGCACTGAACACAATGCCCATAGACAGCTACTCAGCACAGTCCAAGCAAAGATAATCAAGACATGGCTTTTACTTCAGGGTTAGTTAAACTTGTGCTGCTAGCAGGTCTGGATCCATCACTCTTTGAGCAACTAATGCATTTCACATCAACTGCATCTTACTTTGACTGCAATATATTTTAGTGGCTATTTTTTTAAGGAAATGAATAAAACTGGATAAAATAACTAGCCAGAAACACAAATTTTTCCATGGGTTTGAAAAAGTTCAATTAATTTTCAATGGAATGTTCAGTTAAAATTTGTGTATGCACAGCTGCTGCCTTGGTTTTGTATCACAAGGAAAGTTGTTCTCACTGTATTTGGCCCATACACACCACATCCTAACTGAAATGGTTCAGATAAATTCCAATAAGCTTGAATTTTCAGTAACTAGCAGCCATGGACCTTGGCATGGGGGATGAGAGGCTGAAACAGCTCAAAACCATAATTAAACTATGGTTTAAACATAGGTCTTAATTTTGAAACTGGTCTTCATTATATCAGGCACATCATGAATATGTGACAGACTCAAACCCACAATGCATTTTGTTCATATTTGACTATTATTCTATGACTAGCTTTCAACTGACTACTGGTCAACAACTTTGAAAGGGGAAAGTTCAGCTCTTGCTTCAAACCACCTCAGTCTTCACCTTTGTGGTGATTACAGCTCTTAATATTTTTTACAGACATCAAATTTTGAGATTACATCTCTGAGGCCAGCTCTACACTAGACCTTAAAAGTCAAGTGTAGATATGCCATTCCAACTGTGGCAATAGCATAGCTGGAATCGACATATCTACAATCAACTTACCTGGCTGTCCTCACTGACGGAGGTCAATGGGAGCAAGTCTCCCACTGACCTCCCTTACTCCTCATGAAAATGAGGGATACAGGAGTTGACTGTTGAACCTCATAGTTCAATTTTGCCCGTCCCCACTATGCGTGTGAAATCGAACCCCAGAAGATTGAACCTGATCGGACTGATCTCTCAAGTAGTGTAGATGTACCATGACAGACATTCTTGCCCAACAAACAAGTGTGCCGCATTAACCACTGCATTGTGGCCACTTTGTATCATACCAACAGCACAAAGCAGCCCTAAAACTGGTCTAGCCACTTGCTGGCAAATCACCACAATATAGGGGACCTTCCAATGTCTTAACTGGCATAGCATTTCCTACCCATCCTTGGGGCCTGCACAGAACAACTATGGGCATGTCCAGTGGCTTCCCTCTTATCTAGCTTTTCTTCGCTGCCGTAACAGCCTTTTTGAAAAAATATTCTTGGCAGCCATTACAATTCAGAAAAGTCCTTGGGCTCTTCTGATTTCCAATGGGAGACTGGTCTAGCACACTGACAGCCTAAAACTGGGAGAGCAGAACGGTGGCTTGGAGATGGGTTGCATGCCTCTCAGGTGTAGATGCGGATCTAGGACAGGGCTCTCGCTTTCCTTGGTTTTCAGGTGAGTATGGCCACAATGGAGTATTTCTAGCATTTCCTGTGTAATGACCTCTCAGACACTTAACTCATCATGATAAGCCCAATATAGTCTTGATCCAGCTACCACAGGAGTGGACAAATACTGGCCCATAGACTGGATCCAGTCCACCACGGTTAGTCCCAGCCAGGCCCCCACCTCTATATTTACCTGCACCTCCCCAGGTATCAGGCAAACACAGCTGTCATTGGCTGTGAATGGTGATCCACAGCCAATGCGAGCGGCAATTGCCCAATACCTGCAGAGGCACAGGTAAATTTAGCAATGGTAACCTTGGAGGGCCACTGCTTTTTTATTGCCCACCCCTGGGCAAGAAGTATACCTATCCCTCGATTTACAAACATAATTCAGTCAATGAAAACTGTTCGTAAGGTGAAAATTTGTAAATCAGAAATGGAGCCTCCAGTGGAGCATTGGCTGTACTGTGGATGCTCAAACAAAGGTTGGTTCTTTGTTGTATTGAAAACAGTGTTCGTAAATTGAAAAACAGGTATAAATTTACATGGGTCATTATAGTGAAAATTCGTAAATCAAAAGGTCGTAAATCGAGGGATAGAGGTACTGACATCTCTTCTGCCCACTCTTGTACAATTGTCTCCTCCAGCTGCTGCAAAGCAATATTTGAAAGGTGCTCAGGCTTTAGTCAGTCATCTGCTTGTGTGGCCGAAATTGTGACTTGTATCGCAGTAATCTCAACATCTTCATCAATACTATCCCATTCACAAGATCTTTTAGGCTTAGCTAGTCCTTGTGGCTCTATATCAGCAAACCACATAAGTACATGCTTAGATGCATTTCTGAATTGGTGCCTTCACATAGGTTCTTTTCTGGTTACCATTTATATCAAAGACTATCATGACAAGAAGGCCTACAGTGGCTGACGGGAAATGCTGCTCCAAAGCCACATGAAATTGCATATACTGAGAGCTTTAAAGATTGATTAAATCAAAATACTTCAAATGCCACTTGCATAAAACCTGTTTTATTTCCTTGACACCTGTACTTCACTTCAGATCAACTGGCATTGCTGTCAGGAGGCAGAGGCAATACACATGTATGCAATGGGTAGGGTGTGATTATAGTATGATGCGATCATACCATGAATCTTTGAAGTGCATCTTTCCCTTGTGATATTTCCATCTTTACTTTTCTTTTTTTCTTAAAAAAAAATGACGCTTAATGTATTCACAGAACACGTGGGCAATTTTCTTTTTTGCTCATATTGGCATTTTGCTTTAACTTGATTTGATTTCTTTCCCAGCTTCAGTGACATTTTACATAGCGTATCATTGTGCTATGCACCTCCTGTTCCCCTGTACTAACTTCTTCCAAAATTAGCCATCAGATATCTTCCATATAATACTTTAATACTTGCAGGGCTGCTCCAAAAGCAAATGGGAGGCTTTAAAATATAAACTTTCCAAACAGGACATGAAATGAACACAATATGGAACTTCAAGCATCCAGAGGCACTTGACAAAATTTTTGACAGGCATTTAGAACAGAGAAAAATGTACTGTGGGCATTCTGGTGGGGAAAAATTATTTATCATTCACATAGGATGACATTTACATCCAACTGTTTTGTTTAAACCATTAGGGAACAGAGAAATAAAATTCTACTTGGGTTTACCATCCTCTTTATTCTGTGGCCCCAATCAGACTCATAGTCAAGTTTTATTTTAGTTTTTCAACATTTTTCCATAACAAAACTGTGTTATTAAAGTAGCACAGTTACAAAGTGATTAGTGCTCCTGCATGCCGTACATGTGACACCACATACTGGACACCTCTGCCTTCTCTTTGGTCATTGCTCCAGAGTTGGCTAAAATATGTGCTTGTCATGCTTTATCTAATTTGTTTACAGCGCTGTCAGCCTGACAATCACCTGCGCAATGTGCCTGCTGTTTCCTCCTTCAGCTCTACAGGTATCAGTCTCTTCACATAAGCTTAAATCGGGATATCTGAGTGGCTTTTTTTTTCTCCCACGCTGCTTAGTCCACTCATAACTCTTGCTACTTTGAGGTCAGCAACCTTTCTGAGGTGGAGCGCTGAACTTCGACCTTTTGACCTCTCTGCATGGTCTGAGTGCCAGTGATACTTCTTAAAGTCACGAATAGTCCTACTTACAACAACTTCTTAATAAATAAATGACGATGCAGAGCTTTTCCATTTAGCATGCCACTCTTGGCACCTGTGCTGGAGGTTGCTGATCCCTGGCATACTCACCTGGTGCTAGCTCTCCTCAATATCAGCTACTACACTGCACTAAATGATAGTCAGACATAAAATATTTTCCTATCTTTACTTTCCAGATAAGCTATTATTATAGTTGCTATATGGATATGATGTGATGGTGAATGGACAAGGGATGGACAGGGGACGGGCCACAAAAAGATCTATGTGTTAAAATGTGGTTCATGCTAGGAACACAGTTTGGAAACCTGGAGCCAAACAGTTTGGGTCATATCTTCGAACTAACATGCTCTTTTGCAAGCATTCCCCTTAAGCATATGCACTAAGGTATTTGCACACCCAAATTAAACACACTTTTTATAATTGGAAGCTACATTCTTAAAGATATGCCTGGTGCACCTGAAGACAGGGAGCCAATTTGGAACCAGCTGACGTCTCACCTGGGTCCTGCTGTAATCTAGTGTAAATTCAGGGTTGCTCATGCATGTCTTTGTGGCAAAAAGCAGGAAAGGGATATCTTGGGAGAGATGAGTAAGAATTTGTATGCACAAATATCAGTTATATTTTTCCCCTCAAGACATGAACTTAGCATTTAAACACGTGTTTTTACTTGTCCATCATCCATCACATAATGCTTGTACTAGTAATTGTAACCAGAGACATAAGCAAAGTTCATTATTAAGTCACACAATGCAGTGAAAATGAGAAGTCCTGCAGCACTTTATAGACTAACCGAACATTTGAAGCATAAACTTTCATGGGAGAAGACCCATTTCATCAGATGCATGTCCACGAAAGCTTATGCTCCAAATGATCAGTTAGTCTATAAGGTGCCACAGGACTTCTCCTTGTTTTTGCAGATACAGACTACCACAGCTACTCTTTAATGCAGTGAAAGTCGTTCTCCTTAATCCAAACAAGATCGCTAAATTCAATAGGCTTTGAATTAAGCTGATCCATTTTTTAATTTTATTGTTGTTTATTACCCAACCAGCCATACAATAACACTATTTTATTATTTTACTCTTCATGTAAACTAAGGGTATATCTTCACTACCCAGAAGATCGACCCGAAGATCAACCTGATCAGGGTCAATCTTCTTGGATTCAATTTTGCATGCCTAGTGCAGAAAACTGAAGTCAAACTATCAGAGATTGACAGTTGACCCCTGTACTCCATAATATCCTGATCTCCCTCTGTGAGGATGGCCAGGTAAGTCAATTGTAGATAAGTTGATTCCAGCTACACAATTGCCCTAGCTGGATTTGCATATCTACAATGGACTTTAAGGTCTAATATAGACTTGGCGTCAGCCTACACATAAGCAGCAGTTGTAATATTGAAAGTAAACAACTGATCTGGCTGCAGGTATCTTCCCGGTTCCATATATAGTACAAAACCAAATATATCAAAAGAAACGTGTCAATGTAAAACAATAATTCCCTAAGGGGAGACAACACAAAAACAGATTATATTTGAATTTTGATTTTATTGTAGATTTATTGTATAAACAGCATGAGCTGACTGCTTCCTCCATGTGAACTCCTTCCTCTCTGTGAAAAGATGTAACAACCACATACTGGCTTATCAAAATTATCTGTCATTTGTATCCTAAGATGGGCCACAATGAGAAAGGCACTTTATAAAGGATACAGTAAAAGACAAAAGATGGATTCACAGAGAAAAAATTAAACTAAGTGGTTGTGTCTACACAGGCACAACTCTTCGAAATAGCCACATTTCAAAGATTACTAATGAGGCGCTGAATTGAATATTCAGCACCTCATTAGCATTAGGACGCTTCCGATCCCGGCGCTTTGAAAGCGCCGCTTTCGAAAGCACGTGGCTCCATGCAGCTACACGGGGGTCCTTTTCAAAAGGACCCGCACCTTTTGAAATCCCCTTATCCCGACCAGGATAAGGGGATTTCGAAAGGTGTGGGTCCTTTCGATAAGGACCCCCGTGTAGCCATGCGAAGCCGCGCGCTTTTGAAAGTGGTGCTTTCGAAGCGCCAGGGCCGGAAGCGTCCTAATGCTAATGAGGCGCTGAATATTTAATTCAGCGCCTCATTAGTAATCTTTGAAATGGCCATTAGCATGGCTATTTCGAAGATTTGTGCCCGTGTAGACACACCCAGTGAGTTTACCATTATGATCATAGCAAGAGGTATCAAACTTCTGCCAACACAACTGTTCGGAACAATAAAACTGTTCTGTAAACTATCACTTAAGCCAATGAGTTCAGGTCCTCTGTTACAAGCCGCAGTTAAAGAGAAGTTCCTACCCCCTCTGCTGAAAGTGGAGGGAGAGCTCCTTATCTCCTCTCACCACACAGTCTCAGGAAGCACAGACAACCTACGGCAGTTCCTCATCTAGCAGTACGAGGACCCTCCCTCCTCAGGCAGGAGAACAAGAAATAACTGTCGTAAGGTCCCTCTCCCATTGGGGTACTGCCCAGGGAGATAAGCATCCTGTTCCGCACATGCGAACATCAACAAAGCGGCTCCAGGGCTCAGTCTCCCCAGGTGAAAACCAGGCACTGCCATCTTACTCTTCTATCTGACCTCCTTTTGTTGTCCATTTCCCAATTAAGGACTAAGCAAACAGCTAGAGCACACTGGAAATGGAGATAGTTCCCACAGCACTGTGATAAAAACAGATAGGAATTATGTGTTGTTTTTCAGATAAAACCGTAAATGTCAGCGATGTGATGTGAGCCCAGAGGAAAGTGCCAAAACGTGAGTAAATCCTGCTTTCATTCATCCTCGCGCATTTGCTCTTTCAATGTCTGGCCATGGTGCATTCAGCTGCCACAGTGGATTCCAATTTGGAATGAGTCAGTCCAAAGCTTACATTAAGGCCAACCTTGCGAGAAAACGTTACAAGTCAAAACCAAGTAACATGCACAGGCATTAGTGAAAATTTAAAAAAAAAACCCTCACAAGGTGCTACCTTTTAAAAATGTTATTGTACATTCCAGTTGTTAAAATGTAAGTGAAACCCATTTGCCATCTGTCCCCATAATGTCAAGAATTAGGCTGCATAGGGACAGAGTATTTGATGATGTATATCAGCATAGCTTCACCATGATTGTCTAATGTCCAACGATTGACACCAATAGAGAATCAGGCATTCAATGTAAGGTTTCTGTGTCAACAATTAACCTGTAATTGTAGCATAAAGATAGGGCCAAGTTTTGGAAAATGTGTACCCTATTGTACATGCACAAAAACAAACAAGAACACAAAGAAAATCCATGAATGTGCCCAGAACTGAACATTAGGCAACCGGAGACAGTATGTGTCATTAGCCATATTTTGCATGCAACTAAGTCTCAGAATTATGGAAATTTAACCCAAATAATGCCTTTCTTTTCCACGGTTAATTTTGACATAGCAATGTGGACTTGTTTAGATTAGATAAGAGAAGACTTAGAGGGCACATGATAGTGGTTTTCAAGTACCTAAAAGCAGGTTACAAGGAGGAGGAAGAAAAATTATTCTCCTTGGTCTCTGAGGATAGGACATGGAGCAATGGGCACAAACTGAAGCAAGGGAGGTTTAACTTAGACATTAGGAGAAACTTCCTAACTGTCAGGGTGGTTAACCGCTGGAATAAATTGTCTAGAGAAGTTGTGGAATCTCCACGACTAGAGATATTTAAGAGCAAGTTAGACAGACATCTATTGGGAATGGTCTAGGTAGTGCTTGGTTGTGCTGTGAGGGCAGAGGACTGGAATCTCTGACCTCTCAAGGTCCCTTCCAGTTCTAGTGTTCTATGAGTCTATTATTCCAGATACTGTTTGCAATCACATGGATTTGATTAAAATCCTCTTGCAGTTTCTTAAGTAGACAGGCAGCAAATGTAGCAAACATGGAAAGATGGACAGCCTCAGTATAAGGGCAACAGATCACAAGAATCAATAATGCATAATCAATCTCCATGAGAAGAAACATCTAGACAGTCTCAGAATATTATCAGAGGGAGAGCCATGTTATTCTGTATCCACAAAAACAACAAGAAGTCCTGTGGCACCTTATAGACTAACAGATATTTTGGAGCATAAGCTTACATCAGATGCAAAGTAGCTATGGCATTGCATCTGACGAAGCGAGTCTTTGTCCATGAAAGCTTATGCTCCAAAATGTGTTAGTTTATAAGGTGCCACAGGACTTCTCAGTTTTTCTCAGAATATTGGCTATATTTTTTTCTCAGAATATTGGCTATATTAAGAAGGTTGGCAAAATATTTACGTAAATATTATTAAATTACATTTCATGTTCTCTTCACTATCAGATATGAGATCCATATTTGTTGTAATGGGTGCATCTGCAGGTACACTGCTGTAAGTATCACTACCTGGGACCCTTTAGGATTGCAGTTTCTTGCTGTGATCTAGTGAGTAGAGTGACTGAAACAACGACAATGTATTGAATTTATAATTCCTTCAGACATGGTAGAACAGTACAATTCATACAATTTCATAAGTATCTATGAGACAGTGTGAAGTCCTCCTCCAGACAGTTTAAAACCTTCAACCCAGAATCCTCTCTTCTACAGGGCATATGACCACAAAGCTATCCTTTGTGTCTCAGAACAAAGAATAAAAACTTGCAAATGAAATGAATGTGGGTTTTAAATTTGTTGAACATGAAAAACACACTTAAAGCTGTATCTGAAGAAAAATTTTATGTTTCACAACTCACCATATGTAACCAAATGTTGGTTGTTAAAACTTGGTTCTTTTCATCCTGGGGAAAAGAGAAAAAAAAATAAAAATAAAAAACTCAACCTTTGTTCCAGTAAAGGATTGTGGTAACATTGTTCAAGAAGTTTTAGTGATATCAAAGAGTCAGGCAAATATGTTAATATATATTTCAGTAAGCTGATGTGAGTAGTATGTCTTGCTAGGCTATGTGAAATCCATGACGACTCTCTGAAGGCTATCTGTAACACAGCTTTTGAGGGCTTCTTTTTAAATTGTTTTTATGCCCCTACGGATATCTGGTGCTGGCATCTCCTGAGAGCAAAATAATCTTTCTTGTTCTGTTTCTGAGCCTTTTTCCTTACTACAGCATGTCACAATAGCAGAACTAATTCCACTAGATATTGCCCCATTTCAACTTCACTTACAATCAGTTCATCCGTTAGTTAACTTAACGCCAGAAATGGAGCTGCACCAGCACGTACAAACTGTAGAAACAATGTGAATGGAACAATGGATAATCCTAAACAAGTAGCTATGCAAGCTGAGGACCTGTTTCGGCTACTCTTGGCATGCTGAGGAGTATTTTATTGTACAGACTCCCACAGATGTCAATGAATCCTGGTTTTCCAAAAACCCAGTATATGGGACGTTGCATTGTTACGGTGCCCCAAGAGCATCCTGGAAACCAGGCTGTGACTTCAAAATTATCTCAGTTTGTCTCAGAGTCCCACCTAAATCCAGCCCCCCAACCTCCCCCAGGCACATGCACTTTGCAGCAGCTCTATCACTGAAGCAAGATTGGTCCTCACTACACTGGCACAGAAAAGTTGCCCCCTGTATTACAGGGGGGAGCCATTCTCCTTGCCAGGGGATTGGGAGTAACAGTTCTGCAATGTCCCCTGCATATCTGGACGCAACATAATAGGTTAAGTTATTAGTCAATACAAATAAGGCTGGTAGAATTAATACCACAACTTTGGGGTTAACTAAGAAGTTCTCAGACGTGGATAAATATTTGTAACCTAAATACCCTGGACTTATCAGCAATTATTCAGCTCTCAACCGGAGCTTCTGTGGGGTGTTTCTGCCTCAGTGGGATTCTATCAAGGCAATGGGATACACTGTGCTCCAAATCTCTAGAATTAGTTTCCTAAAGTGAGTGTAAACCAACCACCCTATTCTGTCCTAAATCAAACTGAAGCTCCTCCCTCTCCAAAAGTTTTATCCCAGCCTAAAGATCTACCAAACAAAGGACATGGAAATTCACTCTTTGGAAATGCCATAGCATATTCCAGAGCCCCAAACCTTGTACAGCGTAGAAGAACTGTCAAACCAGCTGATATATCTATAACCCTTACAATATTTAAGCAATAGTAATCCACATTTTATTCATCACCAAATATTAATCATTCAAAGACAACCGTATTCAAATTTTTACACGCAACAGCATTCTTAAACTGAAAATGTACATATACCATTTAAATCCATTTTTTTGAACTTCTGCATGAATGGAAGAAATGAAAGACCTTTAACTGTAGCAGTATCAGGGCAGTGCAGTAATAGTTACACAGCATGTAAAACCAGCTATAGCTGCCAGAGAAGATGACACTTTAAAAGCAAATGGAGACATTTAAAGAGGAACTTCAATAAAGTTGTGAAAGTGTTACTGCATTGCATGGGATCCCAACAACTGAATGCACACCAAAAGGCAAATGAAAGAATTTAGGGAAAAATACCCCCTTGATTAGTATTCTGCATGGCTCCTTTCTCTCCCTAAATGAATGTACCTAGCCCCTATAAAAGTCAGTGGGATCTGTGCCCTCATCCAGGTAGAATTTATAGTGTTCTCTTTATATGCTGTCTCATTCATTCAGTGAATTCTGCCTTTCATCCAAGACTCCCTCTAACAGGATTCATTACAGGGGAAATGGGGGAGGAAAAAGTCTTATATACCCTTCAATAGTAGAACTACAGTACTTTGCTGGAGGCTAAAGTTATGTCTTATGAGAGTAAAACAGTCATTAAACATATTATTGTTGCTGAAAGGTACAGTTGATGGCTGAGTAAAGATGTTGCTTTTTCTGTAGAGATTCACAGAAGTATTTGATCAAAATTAACAGCTCTTACTCTATGGCAATACAAACAAACATTTGCATGATGCATCACTTAAGTGCCTATCAGAGTTATTAGAGATTTGCCAGTCTCAGTAGCATAACAGAACTGGCTTCTGGTGAGTATTATATAATGAAGAAATGATGTTCATTATATCTTTCACAATATCATAACCAAAAAGAGTAAGTATTTTTCTATTCGCTGGTGTTACCCATTTTGGGGGTGAAATGTAAAACAAAGATTCTGGTAACTTGTGGTCATTAAAGATCCCATAGCACTTTTCTCAAGCCTATGTGTGTTAACATAAATAGGCAAAGTCCAGTTACACCTTGCCAAGTCTGTAGCAGTCATGCCAAGGTATATGCAGGATGCTACCAGTGTGTGAATTCGATATGGGAGCTGTTTACATGCACTTTCCTCAGTGTAACTGTCTGCATGGGTGCAATGCAATAGAGACGCAGGTATCTGCTTGCAATCTTGCAGCAGAACTGTTAGCCTTGTGAATATGCACCATTAAGCAACATTACCCTCCTACTGAATACCTTGTTATGTTAAAAGTTCAGCACCTGAAAGTGGAGATTTGAAAATAATGGAACCAATCTGAACTACTATATTTAAGGCCCCAACAGTGTTTCAATCATAACCCCCCAAATATCCAGGGCATTCAACTCAACTGTAAAAAAGTCACTGCACACTGAAGATTTGTGTATATTATTATTTTACAAACTTTAGCTAAAATTGTTTTGGCTGATTTTCATCAAGAAGAGGGGGAGACTGGCAGTTCTCCAGTTTCAAAAGATTTGCATTGCATTTTGCATTCTCACAAACAGCTTCAGTTGAGGTGGGAGGGAAACATTCTTCTGTTTGTTTGGGTTTTTTTGAGGGGGGGTTGGTTTGTTTCTTGTCTCTCCTGATGAACAATGCTTCTGAATGAGGGATGTATTCTGAGAAAAAGTCTTCACCCTGCACCTGGAGGTATCATAAACAACACCACATAACACCAAAAACAAGGCCAGGAACAAAATGACTCACTCTGGCAGGTTTACCATGCCAGTTACTTTAGTAAATGCAGGCATTAAATCACACAAGGATAAGAGTATAAACTTCACTGCAGACTGACGCTTTGTGTACAATATTCCTGTCCCAGAGAAAATTGTTTTCCAAACTTTAGTTCAAACTAGTTTGGCTGGTTTTAATCATGATAACAGTGATGACTACTGAGAAAGCATCGGTCAAACAGCTTGGATCACTAGAGAGCGTTATTCATTCTGACTAAGCTTTTGGCTATAAAACACATGGCTACAATGATTCAGTACTTGTACAGAATAAATCACTGTCAGGATAATTCTGACAGGCTGGGTCTATGGAAGTAATGGAAGGGGAGGAAACTGTAGTTAGCAAGGCTGGGGAAGTTATACATTGCCTACCCCTAAGTGATAGAACTATCTTCTTCCCTGCACCACCTCATTGTTGTTGTTTTTAACATTTAACAAATCTCTCAGGCTGACCTTCTTTGGAAAACCCAGTAACAGATACTCACCCTACTCTTCCCAAAACCTCAAGGAAACATGCTTGGAGGAGATACAGTGAAATGTAACAAACGTTCTTGTGAGGGGCATTAATCTAGCCAGATTTCCAAAGGGCACAAGCTCTAAATTCATGTCTCAGATTTCAAGCACATCAAAGGATGTGCAGTGAAGAGCAGTGAGACAAAAAATGAAGAGAATCCCCTGCAATTCTGTGATAAAGGCTAAAAGGATAACTTCCTCCCTAGCTACTATGTCTAGCAATCCACCTGCCCTTGCACTTCAAAACAGAATTAAAGGCAAGACAGTGCTTGTCACACTTAGCTATGAGTTAAGAGACAGCAAACAGCTGAACGGAGGGTGTATAAGTGTCATCTTCTCCTACACAGCCACCTTCAGGCTGGGGTCAATCCAATCCTAAAAGTTTCCATGTTTTTCTTACCAGCTGCACAAAATAAATGTGCACACTGTGATGTCAAGTGGTAGGAACAGAGTACTATTCAGGTATTCAGAATGTTTTCAGCACCTGGTGGGCTGTTTTGGAATGATAACGCTGAGTCTATTAAAACTATTAGTATATGGCTGTGTCTACACTACCACCTTCCTTTGAAGGAAGGATGGTAATGAAGGTGTTGGGAATTTACTAATGAAGTGCTGCTGTACATAGGCAGCACTTCATTAAGCAAATTCCCCCACGTGGCAACTTCCAGGTTTTAAACTTCGAAGTGCCGGCACGCCTCTAGCTGCGGCGCACCTGCCGCTACTTCAAAGTGCCGGGGCAACTTCCAAGTCCCCTTACTCCTCAAAATTTTGAGAAGCAAGGAGACTTCGAAGTTGCTCCAGCATTTCGAAGTACCAGCAGGTGAGCCGCAGCTAGATGCATGCCAGTACTTCGAAGTTTAAAACTTCGAATTTGCCGTGGGGGGGGAATTTGCTCAATGAAGTGCTGCCTATGCATGACAGCACTTCATTAGTAAATTCCCAACACCCTAATTACCATCCTTCCTTCGAAGGAAGGTGGTAGTGTAGACACAGCCTATGAGGGCTATATTCACATTTAGTGATATAATGAAGCTCCAAAACAAGCTTGATTCCTCAAAATGCATTGGTTACTTATAGAAAACGTGCGCTAAATATTTGAATAAATGTAACGCTTATATAAAAAACAAACTGTAGCTCCACTAACATCCAAAAAGTGGCCATTAATGCTATTAAATAATCTACCATTTGATTCTTATTCCTGCAGGACTACAAGGTAGACTAATACATAACCAAGCACTAATTGACATTTCCATGAGCCATACAATTTAAAAGGGCTGAATGCTCACCTGAATTGTGCTAGAACTAAAGCCATTGAGAAGTAATCACGCTTGTTAGGTGCCCATCCAGCCAGCTCATTGCATACATTTTGTTATCCTTTGTACATTTCTCCATTAAAAAAAATCTTGTGTTAACGCTTTCAGTTTGTCTCAGGCTATGTCTACACTAGGGAGTTTTGCAGCCACAACTGGGGTTCTGTAGACAAAACTCATGGAGGGTCTACACACAAAATGCGTTTTCTCAACAGATATGTTGACAAAAAAAAAAAAAAAAAAGCTGTGTAAATCCTCCAGGGGCGCCTTTGTCGACAGAGTAGGTCAAAAGCTTGATCTGCTTGTGTGTGTAGATGCCATCTGTCGAAGTTTTGTCCAGCCATCTCTTCTGACAATAACTTCTATAGACTGATGCTTCTCGTGTAGACATGGCCTAAACTGTTCTGTTAAGAAACTGCACAAAGCTGTGATGGAAAAGGATAATGCATTTTATTGAAAAGAACAATGAGAAGCCCTGTGGCACCTTATAGACTAACACATACATAACCTTTCATGGGTAAACACCCACTTCATCATATGCGTCAAAGATGTGGTCTTTGCCCATGAAAGCTTATGCACCAAAAAAATCTATTTATCTATAAGATGCCACAGGACTTCTCGTTGTTTTTTGCGGATACAAACTAACATGGCTTCTCCTTGCATATTTGCTGAGATGATAATTTCTCAGTGAATGGGTGTTTCAAAAATCAATATCCTCCCAGGACAAAATTTTTAAGTGACAAGATTTGGGAGTTATTCAGTTTATGTGTCCGTAAATTGACAAGCCGCAAAGAACCACCTCATTTCCAGAACCACCTTTAAGTTTGCTCAGATTACACACTCAAAAATGGTGGCACCCATGGTCACTAATCACTCAGAAAAATCTTAGCCTCAGGACTCTTGGACCCAATATTGGGAAGGCCAAACTATTTAAATACTGATATACATGGCTAGCAAGTTAAAATGGACCTCAGAGCCTTAACTCTGAACTACCTAGCCTGCTAGTTTTCACTTGCACTCCAAACATCATTTTATATAAGTAGCTGAGCAAAATAGTGGCCATGATGAAATCAACAGCAAAAATCCCAGTGACTTCAACAAGGCCAGTATTTCACCCAGATCCACCAATGGGGGAAAAGCAAAGGGGCAGCTGCCCCAGGAACCAGCAGGGGGCAGGGGAGCAAAGCCCGCAGGTAAGTGAACAGCATGAATACATGGGAGATGAATTTGAAATGGGAGGGAGTATGGGCTACACTGGGAGAGTAAAAAGGGGGCCAGGGCAAAACTGGGAGGCAAGACCAAATCAATGTCTGAGATGCCTATATACAAATGCAAGAAGTATGGGAAATAAACAAGAAGAATTGGAAGTACTAATAAATGAATACAACTATGATATCGTTGGCATCACAGAAACTTGGTGGGATAATACTCATGATTGGAATGTTGGTATTGAAGGGTACAGCCTGCTTAGGAAGGACAGACAGGGAAAGAAGGGAGGAGGTGTTGCCTTGTATATTAAAAATGTACACACTTGGACAGAGGTGGAGATGGACGTAGGAGATGGACGGGTTGAAAGTCTCTGGGTTAGACTCAGAGGAGTAAAAAACAAGGATGAGGTCCTACTAGGAGTCTACTACAGGCCCCCTAGCCAGGTGGAAGAGGTGGATGAGGCTTTATTTAAACAGCTAACAAAATCATCCAGGGCCCAGAATTTGGTGGTGATGGGGGACTTCAACTATCCAGGTATATGTTGGGAAACTAATACAGCAGGGGACAGACTGTCCAATAAATTCTTGGATTGCATTGCAGACAACCTTTTATTCCAAAAGGTTGAAAAAGCTACCAGAGGGGAAGCTGTGCTAGATTTAATTTTAACAAATAGGGAGGAAATTATTGAGAATTTGAAAGTGGTAAGGATGCTTGGGTGAAAGTGATCATGAAATCATAGAGTTCACAATTCTAAGGAAGGGTAGAAGGGAAAACAGTACAATAGAGATAATGGATTTCAGGAAGGCAGATTTTGGTAAACTCAGACAGCTGGTAGGTAAGGTCCCATGGGAAGCTAAACTGAGAGGAAAAACGGCTGAGGAGAGTTGGCAGTTTTTCAAAGGGACGTTATTAAGGGCCCAAAAGCAAGCTATCCCACTGTGTAGGAAAGATAGAAAACATGGCAAAAGACTGCCTTGGCTTAACCAGGAGATCATGCATGATCTCAAAATAAAAAAGGAATCGTATAAGAAATGGAAACTAGGACAAATTACAAAGGATGAATATAGGCAAACAACACGAGCGTGCAGGAGGAAGATTACAAAGGCTAAGGCACAAAATGAGCTCAAACTAGCTACAAGCATAAAGGGAAACAAGAAGGCTTTTTACAAATACATTGGTAACAAGAGGAAGACCAAGGAGAGGGTAGGGCCATTGGTCAGTGAGGAGAGAGAAACAGTAACAGTGAATTTGGAAATGGCAGAGATGTTTAATGATTTCTTTGTTTTGGTCTTCACTGAGAAATCTGAAGGAATGCCTGACATAGAGAATGCTAGTGAAAAAGGGGTAGGTTTAGAAGTTGAAATAAGAAAAGAACAAATTAAAATTTACTTAGAGAAATTAGATGTCTGCAAATCACCAGGGCCTGATGAAATGCATCCTAGAATCCTCAAGGAGCTGATAGTAGAGGTATCTGAGCCTTTAGCAATCATTTTTGGTAAATCGTGGGAGACAGGAGAGATTCCAGAAGACTGGAAAAGGGCAAATATAGTACCCATTTATAAAAAGGGGAACAAGAATAACCCGGGAAACTACAGGCCAGTCAGCTTAACTTCTGTGCCAGGAAAGATAATGGAGCAGGTAATTAAAGAAATCATCTGCAAGCAATTGGAAGATGGTGAGGTAATAGGGAACAGTCAGCATGGTTTTGTTAAAAACAGATCATGTCAACCAATCTAATAGCTTTCTTTGATAGAATAACAAGCCTTGTGGATAAGGGAGAAGCGGTGGATGTTATATACCTAGACTTCAGTAAAGCATTTGACACAGTCTCACATAATATACTTATCAATAAACTACGCAAATACAACTTAGATGGGACTACTATAAGGTGGGTGAACAACTGGCTGGATAACCGTACCCAAAGAGTAGTTATTAATGGTTTTAAATCCTGCTGGAAAAGTATAACTAGTGGGGTTCCACAGGGGTCTGTTTTAGGACCGGTTCTGTTCAATATCTTCATTAACGATTTAGATATTGACATAGAAAGTACACTTAAGTTTGCAGATGATACCAAGCTGGGAGGGGTTGCAACTTCTTTGGAGGATAGGGTCATAATTCAAAAGGATCTGAATAAACTGGAGAAATGGGCTGAGGTAAACAGGATGAAGTTTAATAAGGACAAATGCAAAGTGCTCCACTTAGGAAGAAACAATCAGTGTCACACATACAGAATGGGAAAGGACTGCCTAGGAATGAGTACAGCAGAAAGGGATCTAGGAGTTATAGTGGACCACAAGCTAAATATGAGTCAACAGTGTGATGCTGTTGTGAAAAAGGCAAACATGATTCTAGGATGCATTAACAGGTGTGTTGTGAACAAGACACAAGAAGTCATTCTCCCGCTCTACTCTGCGCTGGTTAGACCTCAGCTGGAGTATTGTATCCAATTCTGGGCACCGCAGTTCAGGAAGGATGTGGAGAAATTGGAGAGGGTCCAGAGGAGAGCAACAAGAATGATCAAAGGTCTAGAGAAGATGACCTATGAAGAAAGGCTGAAAGAATTGGGCTTGTTTAGTTTGGAAAAGAGAAGATTGAGTGGTGCCATGATAGCAGTTTTTAGGTATCTAAAAGGGTGTCATAAGGCAGAGGGAGGGAACTTGTTCTTCCTTGCCTCTGAGGATAGAGCAAGAGGCAATGGACTGAAACTGCAGCAGGGGAGGTTCAGGGTGGACATTAGGAAAAAGTTCCCAACTGTCAGGGTGATCAAACACTGGAACAAATTGCCAAGGGAGGTGGTAGAATCTCCATCACTGGAGATATTTAAGAAGAGGTTAGATAGATGGCTTTCAGGGATGGTCTAGAAAGTGCTTGGTCCTGCCATGAGGGCAGGGGGCTGGACTCGATGGCCTCTCGAGGTCCCTTCCAGCCCTACTCTTCTATGATTCTATGATTCTAAATCAAAAGAGCTCCCAGCTGCTGCTACAGTTACCATAGGAGTGGTGGCAGCCAAAGCCACACGCCCTGTAAATTGCCACTGAGGGCTTCCTGGGTGGACCGGGGTGGTACAGTGTGTTCCAGGCAGCACTGAGGGTTGGCTGTCCCTTCTGAGAGCACAGAGCTGCCTCCCCAACAACACACACCTTGCCCTGGGGCTGGACAAGTCTTTTGACCTCCCTGATTCCACGCTACAATTTTAAGAAGCAAATCTGTTCAGTATGTGATGACTGAGCTCATCAAGCCTCTTGGATGCTAATTTTTCATGTGACTTAAAAGTTGTGAGAAGGCTCCACCAGAAGGTTTCTCCCTACTTTTAATGATACAACTTGCTTCCAGACTTCACCTCTTTGTATTGGATCAATTTTCACCATATCTTATTACAAGATTTTTTAAAAACATTGTGAGGCATACCTCATCATAGAAAAATGCTGAGCTTCCAAGCAGTAATCACAATGAGACCAGACTCTTTCAGCCGGTTGCTCATTCACCAACACACCAATTTCTGATTCTATAGACCAGCGGTTCCCGAACTGTATTTCGCGGCATATGGCAAAGTGTTCCACCATTGAAATTCAATAATGGTGGACTCTTCCCCATTCTGAGGGAACAAATAAATTTGGGGATGTTTTATCTGTCATCCCTGCTATATTTGTTTTGTTAATATCTGGTTTCATTATTATTTGTTGAGTTGGGTTTACCGTGCAATTAATTAATTAATATTATTATGCAATGTTTTCTGTTAGTAATGTTCCTCATAGTTAGTATGATGATGTAAAAAAGATAAAGTGTTCTGCAGAGTGCCATGACATCCAAGTGTTCCAAGGCCAGAAAAAGTGTGGGAATCGCTGCTATAGACTGTCGCTTCCTTACTGGAATGTTATCCTACTAAAACCTGATGGTTATTCAGTTCATTCTCTCTTAACTCATTGTCTCAGCACTTCTTAATTAAGTATTTGAAGCATCTTTTGATCCACTAGGCTAAATAATTGGCATCTAATGATACATTTGCCTCATTTGTTTAAACCCTAACAATGTTCTCTATTTAGTGAATTTACCATTTAATACCAGTGAGGTTTTCCTCCCTTTTTAGGGTGACAAACTGAGCTCATTATGCTATACCTCAGCAGAATGAAAAAGCCAGAATTAACATCTGATCCCTTCAACTTTCAGAGCCTTTACTGTTCATGAATAAGGCTGGAGGGTAATTTAAACCCAGCTAAAAATTAATTGCAATTAGAGAAGACAATAGAAATCTTTCTACACTGTGCAGGGCTCCTTGGCCTCCAATTGCCACAAAATGATCAATGTCATACAAAGCTATTGCCTACAGGAACCTGAGGTTCAACTGAACCTTCGGGCCATATAAGATATAAGGAGAGTAAATATTTCTTTAATAGTGGTGTGCTAGAAGCAGCTGCTAAAAGCTCCTTGCTACACTTCTTTTGCAAAATTAAACAGAAGGCTGGGATGATTTTCCTGCTCCTGATAGCAGCGTGCAGAGGATGTGTGAACCTAACTCGTCCATAACATTTCAACTTTTATAGGAGCCCCTCTTAACCAGGGAAATAGACAAGACCCTGCTTTGCCACAGATTTCCCATGTGATCTTGGGCAAATCTCATGACGAGGAGTAGTGGAAACAAAATATCATGCTCGAAATAGCCATGCTGCTTTGAGCACAGCATGTAGCCAGGGAGTTGCTATTTCAGGATACACATTAGTCTATAAGGTGCCACCGGACTTCCTATTGTTTTTGAAGATACAGACTAGCTCAGATACCTCTCTAGTACTTGTTACCTATGTCTTTGTATTTTAGATTGACAATTGCCAAAGTATTAGACATAGCCAACTAACATAGTTCAACAGAGGGGTCATTTGATATTGGCTATTCATACAAACAAAAAAATAAACAATAAATAAATAAAACATTAATCAACCAATGAATGGCTTGTCAGCAGTCTATTTAATGGATTCCATTTGGAGCATGTAATTACTATTATGTCTTAAATCTTCTATAGACAAACACTAGCAATGTGATAATTAAGCTAGGGAACACTGCATGAGGAACAATGATATGGACAAAGGACAGGACCCTGAGTGCTTTAGATTTCTTGCAAAGAGAGTACAAATAAAAATAAGACAATTTAGTGAAAAAACTGCCCAAAGGGTCATATTTAAACTATTATTCTTTCTTTCTCAATTATTTTTTCATCATCCACCAGGAAAAATCCAAATCACTCAAAGTTTAAATTCGATATTCTGGGGTTTGTAATTCTAACAAAGGTATTTTTGCAAAACATATTAAAGCTCTGTTAAAAGGAAACTGTGTAACACAGTCTGAACTTCACTGCAGCAGCAGTAGTCTTGGCAATCCATTGCTGTCATAAGCTCTAAAAAGACAGCAAAAGATACAACCTCTAACAAATGGAAAGGAAGCAGGTGAGGTAATATATACAGCCCAACCTGCTATATGTTTCACCTGTTTTATGATTGCTCCCCCCACCCTGACATCCTGGGTAAAAGGAGTTTCCTCTTAAACCAACTGAATGCTGGATATACCTGATGCATGGATTGCCAAGCTGCTCATTTTGTACCTCATCCTGTAAAGTGCCCAATGCCTCAAGAAAGCAACTGGACAACCAAACATTCTAAGCACCCAGTGGAAGCTGAAGGCACCCAGGACATCACCTCTTCTACATTGTATATACAAGGTCAAATTCAGCCATGTGACAAATTTACCTCTAGGGTTGTACTGGACTCAATGACTCTCACATCTTTTCAACTCTGAACTTCTCTGGCTGTATCAGATCGCTAAAGATAAAGAATTACAGCAGTACTTAGGATTCTGCCATGTGCCTCTTGTAACACTAATGGGAGTCTTGCTGGAAAATCCATATAATCTTTTCTGAAAATATCCCGACTGTTACAGTACTATGGTGGTTTTGTGGTTCAATTTATTTGCACATTTTATTGAAGTATTAAAAGAAATGTTACAAGTGAAAGTCTTTAGAAAACTAAGTCTAAAAAGACAAATCTTTCCATTAAACTATGAAGGCCCTTGGGCTTAATTCAATTATAGTCTATGATGCATGTACAGCTGCCTCCAGTTCATTCTCAGCACACAATCTTTATGAAATAGGAAATTAGCATGTGTGAAGAGCAACTAGTCAACAAAATGACATAACTCAGTTATTTTGTTCCTGAGATCAAGTTGTTTATGTATAGAAGATATATTAACTATTGTATGGGTGCGCATACATACATATAGTTTGTGGGTACACAAGTGTGGTTTACATATACATACATACCCACAATTATCCACATTGTCTTTAAAAATGTGTTTTCAGTTAAACATTCATGAGAGAATACTGTAAAGAAGACTGTTATTCACTCCAACACTCTGACTTAGTTGAGCCTTACAACATACCAAAACCACAACCTGTAGAAAGAGCTCTAGGTCTCACCTTCCAGTAAAAGCCAGTGAAGAACTGTTTTTTATAAAGGGAGATGGTTGATGACTCTTGCAGAGAAACACACCTACCAGGCTCCTTGAAAAATACAAAAAACAGCAAGAAGTCCTATGGCACCTTATAGACTAACAGACATATTGGAGCATAAGCTTTCATGGTCAAAGACCCACTTTGTTCAGAATGCATCTGATTAAGTGGATTTTTGCCCACAAAAGCTTATACACCAATATATCTGTTAGTCTATAAGGTGCCACGGGACTTCTTGTTGTGTTTGCAGACATAGACTAACATGGTTATCCCTCTGTTACTTGAAAAATACAGCAGTTCACCCAAACCTCAGAAAGCCAACTCTCAACCACAAAGCTCTTTCCATCTGTTGTCCCTTCTCCAACCTTTCACTGCAAGGCAAAAAAAAAAAAAAAAGTGAAAGCAGTAATTCCCAACCTCCAACAACAAGTGACATTAGCCAACACCCTGGATGCCTCAAAAATCAAAGTTCAGAGCAGTCACAGCACAGAAACAGCTCTGGTGTCCAGAATTCTTCATGGTCAGGGAGGGAGATAAGATCTCCAGGCTCACTTACTGGACATTTCTGCCGCCTTTGACACAGCAGGAGTAGACAGTCCAGCTCTATGGAAGCTCCAACAACTCCTCTCCTGCAAAGTTCAGCACAGTGATGGGTAACTACTCCGGCTTCCTGAAGTCTCTAACCTGCAGGGCCTCTTGGGCTGCGTCTATGCTATGAGATAAAATCGATTTTCTGAAAATTGATTTCTTAATGCTGGGTTTTATCCATTCAATGTTTGAGCATCTTCACCTTCCTACATGCTCCTCATAAAATTGACTTACTGCTGCCACACACAAGTAGCTTAAATCGAGTGCTGCAGCAGTGTATTGTGGGAACCTATCCCACAGCTCCCTGAGTCCCGCTGCATTCTGGCCCCATAAGTAGATGTGGGTATATGATGGCATCTTCCCACATTTCATTCCCCTCTTTTCCATGCCATGTTAAGTGTTTAAGCAGACATGGTTGCTACACTGAAACTCGAATGAATCATCAGTAATGGCCTGGACAGGCTAAAAGACAGTATGCTTTTGACAGCCACGAAAATCATGGCTGCCCACAGAGACCCTTTCAGGAATTTGGATCTAGATTTAGGACTCCTACCAAAGAAGACCCTTATGTTTAAGTAAACATGGTTGCCACCCTGAAACTCAAATGTTTCATTGAAACAGTTATGGCTTGGGGTGGCTAAAAGACCCCAGACTACAGCCATGTTTGGACCTGGAAAAGAAGATTCCCTAGGACAAGAATATTCCCCACTGCAAGCCTTGCTTTGACAACTGTGGTAACTGTATGGCTAATACATTGCCTTCATTGAAACATGTATGATTCGGGGTGGCTAAAAGACGCCCGGCTACAGCCAGCCCTGAAAACCATGATCGCTGAAGATGTCCCACTCGGGAAGCTAAAAGAACCCCAGCTACTGGCAGCCCTGAAAATTGTGACCACTGAGGGAGACGTCCCCTGAGTGGCCAAAAGATCTCCGACTGCAGCCAGCCCCAAAAATCATGACTGCTACCCTTCCCTGCTGGAGGCTCCATGATCCCCTGTCTCCCTCCACACCTTGAACCCCTGCTACCCCCTTACGTACTGCCTGACTGGCATTGGCCACACCCCGAATGTGGCTGAGCTGTTGGCAGCAGCTCCAGCTGCTGGCCCCATGAAAGCTTGTTCCACTTATGGCCAGGCTACTGGCTGCATCCCCTTATTGCCCCAGTGCACCGGCTTCAGTCCCTGCTGGGCTGCTGGAGTGGCTCGGGTCCCAGAGCACTGGGGCTGGAACATCCTCAGGGCCTAGGGGGTCTCTGGTCCTGTAATGTCCATGGTCACGCCAGACCAGAGAATGCTGGATTTGGGAGATAGAACCTGTAGTAGTATTAGCACAAATATTATTTATTTAGTTCACTTTCACATGGGGGAGGACAGAAGGTTTTATTTCTTGCTAACTTTGATCTGTTCTTTGAATTTTCAAAAGTATCTCTGGATACTTGTAAAGCCAGATGTGATTTAATTAATTACTAATAAAAACAGCATTACAATGGCCTGTACTAAACTGCTGATAAGAAAAACTCTTCTTTCGCCTGTGCATGCACAAAAGTGTTCACAAAACTCAGGAGACTGAAATTCTGTGTTTGACGCTTCACAACAGAATTTGCTGTCATTTTGTATCATTTAATCAGAATGTAAGTAAATATAATGATTTAGTTTTTAATTCAAATCAATGCCCTTCCAAACTGAAAAGTTCAAACAGTGTCATGGTTCAAGCGTGTCCACAACAATGGAACAATCCTTAATTGTATACCAAATATTGTTTAGCTGTTACTTTATAATAAAAGACAAGTTGCTCCTTTACAATTCATTGTCATAAAAATTATGATGAAGTTTATGTGTACAGAATCCCCTAGTAAATACCAACAAATGTTTTGGGTAATTTGACTAAGTTGCCCCAATACTGGGCCCAGGCACTGCTGTTCTGCAGTTCAGTCCTACATTAAGGCAAAAGATTAAGGTGGCCTTTACATTACTAAACCCCCATCTCCATATAATTTCTGCAAATGGTATTGTATAAAGGCAGCAGGTTCATGATCTTTCCGCATATCAGGGAGCTCATGAAGTTGCTGTGGGGGTCTAGAAGCTAGCAGCTCAGAACATTCTGAGCAGCATTTGCAGACATCCACAGGTCTTCAAGCTTTTATAATAACTGAAAAAAGAACAAGTGGCTAACACACCACACGGAGCTGTACTAGAACTAAATCTGTGCATTTGTGCCCTACACCAGTGTAGTTTATTGGTTGATTTCCCTGCAGGTGGTTCCATTAACAAGGTTAAATAGCTAGTGAACAGACATGAGGTTATGGGCTTCATACCTCTTCCTGAGCATTTCAGAGAGATCATCTGTCTAAATTTCCTTAATCTTATATTTCTGTAAATAAAGTGCTTTGCTCTCATTTTAGGCCAAACTTCACCTTCAGTTAGTGGTATGTAAATCAATCACACGACACAGATGTAAACAAAGGGAAAATCAGACTTTTCCTTTTTCTGGTTATTCTTAGGCAGGGCTTTTTTTGTGCTGGTACAGGACAGTACGCTATACAAGCACCTCAGCAGCCCCAGCCAGAATCCCTGGTCAGGTGGTGTGGGGATCCTGTGGGGCTGGGAGCCAGCTGTGGTGCAAGCCCCGCTCACAGCTCCAGCCCTAGGGACCCAGACAAGGATGGGGGGAACCCCAGCAGCCCTGGGTCTGGGACTTGTCTGTGTTGAGAGCCCTGCTGGCAGCTCCAGCCCAGGGGACTCGGCCGGGGTCTGGGGGAACCCTGGCAGCCCTGGGGCTGGGGTTTGCAGGGGCTCAGAGATCCACCTGCAGCTCCAGCCCTGGGGACCCTGGTTGAGAGGAGGGACCAGGTAGCCAGCTGCATACTGGCTCCTCATTTTTTAGAAAAAAAGCACGATCAGGACTGACACACGCTTGTAGCACATGTGGGCTTAGAACACCTGGCATAGCAGACAGATGGCCCTGGGTTCCCTGACAATGACATGCAGTGGTAGTTTCTCCTGAAACCACGTGCCTTGTGTCCTCCTGCTGCCGAGATGCACTCCTCAGCCCTGGCCTGATTGTCCGTGGCCAGCTCTACGGACAGCTGTGGTTTGGCAAATAGCAACCCAATGCATATGACCTACTCCTGTAATCACCAGCACAGGGAGTCCAGGATGTGGGGAAGGACAGTAACCACTATGCCCAGTGGGAGATGGGCGGGCTTGTACACCTGCCCAAGTCATGCCTGCAGTGGGTGCAGCCTCAACCTGGCATGCTATACTATGTATGGGCATGCAGCCACATGGCCCAGCAGTCTCCTGCAGTTCCTGGCTGCTGTGCTGGGAAATAGGTGCAAACGTTTTATTAAGCCCCTTATCACCTGGAATCCAGGCCTGGGGAGGGATGCCCTGGACTGGGTCGAATCCAGAATGCCCCTACAAGTTCTATTTGATTCTCTGCAATGGAATCAGTGTAGATTTTGCCTCATTTAGCACGAGACCTAGCTGAAGGAATGTGGATGTGAGTGAGCACTATATACTCCTCCACCTGGTCCCTCGATCTGGCCTTGATAACCCACTCAATCAAGTATAGAAATCCCAGGACTCACCATTTCCTGAGGAAGGCAGACTCGACTGCCTTCCAGGTCTTAAATACCCAAGGGACCATCGAGAGAGCAAAGGGGCATACTGCAAAGTGGCAGTGGGAGGGGCCAACTGTGAATCTGAGGAATTATCTGTGGGACAGAACAACTGAGGTATGAATATGTGCATTCTTAAGGGCATGGGCGGTGTACCAGTCCCCAAGATCAAGTGGGGGGATGATGGAGGCCAGGGTTACCATTCAGAACCTTGTCTTTTTTATGAAGGCGTTGAAGCCCCAAGGCCCAAAATGGACTGTAGCCCACCCTTGGCCTTCAGGATTAGGAAATATTGATAATTGAATCCCTTACCTCAAAACTCTGGAAGAAGTCTATCACCCAGAACAAGGAGTGACTGCCCCATTTCTAGAGAAGTTACTTGTGAGAGGGTCCCTGAAGACGGATGGGGAGAGGGAACAGAATGGGAAAGAATATCCCACCCCTATCATGTCTAGAACCCAGCCATCTGAAGTAATTTGGAGGCAGACACGGTAGAAATGGGGGACACAGTTCATGAAGGGAACTGGGGGATGGACTGGAACTCTATCCTTGGGCTCAATTTCAAAACTTCGATTAGGGGCCTTTGCGCTTAGTGAAGTGGCCTATGCCTTGACCTGAGGAGAACCTAGAGTGCCTCCTTCTGCTTCAGTAATTATTTCCATGCCTTCTCCTCCTGAAGTCCTGTCACAGATTTGGCTGATGAGGACATGGAGGTGGACAGGGCTTAAATGACTTCCTCTATGGGGTAGGAGTATGAATGCCCAAGGATTTGAGGGTTGACCTGGAATCTTCCAGGCCGTGCAGCCTGGAATTGGTTTGTTCAGCAAAGATGCTAGCCCCATTGAAAGGAAGGTTCTGTGTGGTGTTCTGGACCTCAACCAGAAGACTAGACACCTGCAACCAGGAACTTCTATGCATTGTTAAGGAAGTGGCCATCATGTGGGTTGCAGAATCTGCCAAATCCAAGGTTGCTTGGCGTGAGGTGTGGGAAACCACTTTTCTCCACTTTGATTGCCAAAAACTCTTGCCAAGAGTCTGAGGGATGCAGTTCTTTAAATTTATCCAGGGACGACCCAGAGTTATAAGAATAATGAATAAGCACTGCCTGCTGGTTGGTGATGCAGAGTTGGAGGTCCCCCATCATATTGGCCTTGCTCCCAAAAAGGTCTAACCCTTTAGGCTCCCCGGCTTTTTGGGAGGTCCCTGGTTGCCTGTGACTCTCCCCATGATTGGCTGTTTCAATCCACAGGGTCCCCGGCAGGGGCGGATGAGAAGGTGTTCATGGCCTTGCTGTGGTACAAAGTACCTAAGTCCTACCCTCTTTCCTGTAACTGGGAGAGAAGCCGGGGTCTGCTATAACACCTTAGTAGTGCTAGACACCATCTTAATCAGAGATAACACCACCTTCGAGGGATATAGGAGTGTGGACGTCAGCCATGAGTTTGGACTCCTCAGTGACTTCCTCAGCCTGAATGCTGAGGTTCTGGGCCACCCTTCATAACAGGTCCCAGTGTCCCGTGGCATTCATGGCTGAGAGGGTAATTCTGCCCACCACTGCCTCATCTGGTTAGGAGAACAAGAATACCCTGCGGGGAGAACAGGGTCTTCTGGACACTCAACATCCCAAATCTCCAGCTCTGTCACTTGCTGAGCCAATGGAGACGGCAGGCTTGGTGTGGTTTCACCCTCAACTGGAGGTTTGGAGCTAGCATGAGAGTGGCTATGCATAGACTTAGCTCCTGGGCCCTAGTGAGTGATGTAGCTGAGGGGATATCATGGGGAGGGAGTATACACAAGTAGCCCTAGATGGTGGTGGTCCCTGGGCCTGGTAGTGCGCCTGTGGGTTTCAAAAGGGCCCTTGCATACAGGCAGTATGGAACTGATAGGTGTGCCACAGGCATGTCTGGCTTGGGGTGACCTGACTGGGGATGGAGCATCTCCTGTGATGTGCCTGGATAGAGAGCAGCCCAGCTCTGCCCTCTTCTTCTTGTGCAGCACAGGAGACTGAGAAAACTGCCACACAATGGTGCTGGGTCTCAGCGCCAGGAAAGGCCAATGTTCTCTGGGATGGCCCTGAGGGGTCCCACACCAAGGCAGCTGCATATGCATGAAAGCCACCAGCACCTTCTCCAATGCCCTCTGCAGGTGATGTGCTGCGTCCATGAGAACGAGCTTTAAGTGAGCATCCCTCTAACTATTTAAGAGCAATAAGAACTACAGTAACTATAACAACAATGTACACTAAAAATTGTTAGGAAAGGTGCCCACAGAAGATAAGAACCAAGACACTCCAACAACCATCACAGGCAGTAAGAAGGGACTGAGAAGGAGGAGGGTCAGCAGGAATATATATGCACCACCAATACTTTTTTTTTCTGTGCCAATACTTGCCAGTACTCAGTACCAGCACCTCAGCAGCCCCAGCCATGGGACTGGCTGGTACTGGGGAGTGAGCAGACAGCTGAGTACCAGCTCCTATCTCTTGTAAAATAAATAAATAAGGCAATGTGTACCACCATGGATACACCCCTGCCAGTCCAGAAATCCAGTCCAGCAAGTACCACGAAAGGAAAAACCTTCTGTCAAATTATGCACTCCATACATGAACACCTAAATAGAAAGGCCATGAGCAACACATCTCAAAGAACAACAGTTACAAAAGGTAGGTAACGGTGTTTTTCAACAACACAAAGAGGCTGTTTTTCACTACTCCATATGTCAGTGCTTTTAATTGCACAGGCTGAACCGCTCTAGTATAGCGCTCTCTCATCCAGCAACATCCATAATCCAGAATGATTTTAGTTAGCCAGACAACCACTTATCACGGGGGTAACCAAGTTTCTCGTGATCCCATAAAGTTTGTTTACAGTCACCTATTCTGGCTCCCAGTGTTCTGGGCTGTTATTTAGCTACAATTTATCCCTAAAAGTCTTCTAAGTGTTGATTAAGCAGTGGAAGGGCTGCTAATGCTGTTACACGATACTGAACTCCCATTGTCTGGTGAATTCTCTCATTTGGCACCCATCACCCATGGATGCTGGATTAGTAGACCTTGTCAGCTGTGGCCCTCCCTTTTACTGAGACCCCCCCACCCTATTTAAATATTCCTCTGAAAACCCTGCCCCCACCTCATGCATCTGACAAAGCAGGTCTTTGCCCATGAAAGCTTATGCTCCAAAATATCTGTTAGTCTATAAGGTGCCACAGGATTTTTTATTGTTCTCGGAGATACAGACTAACATGGCTACCTCTCTGATACTGCATTAGAGAGAAAGCAGTCCGGTAGCACTTTAAAGACTAACAAAATTTATTAGCTGATGAGCTTTCTTGGGACAGACCCACTTCTTCAGACCATAGCCATACCAGAACAGACTCATGGCTATGGTCTGAAGGAGTGGGTCTGTCCCAAGAAAACTCATCACCTAATAAATTATTTTGTTAGTCTTTAAAGTGCTACTGGACTGCTTTTTTATTTTGATAGTATCTAGACTAGAACGACTTTCTCTCTGTTGCTGGATTAGAGAGGTTCATCACTTTCTCATTCCAAGTGTATCTAAGCTAGTAGCACTCCGATTGGGTTGAAGATTGACAAGCAAACAAGTTCTATTCAGAAGACAAAATATTAATTCAAATAGGTACCGTCAGGGCCAAATTAAGAAAGGGTCTTTAGGGCCTATACTTTGGAGAAAGGTTTTCTTTCATTCTATTTATATTATACTGAAAGCAAGTTGTTCACGTATTCCATAATCATTTTTATATCAATAAGTTGCACAGTAATAACTTTTTCTAGTATATTCTTTTCTGCAAGAGGTAATATAAGTTTAAATTAAAAGCAGAGCATCTTAACATTTTACTTACTATTTCTGGAACACAGTACCATGTGGGACAGCCCTCACAGCTGCTATAAATGAATGTAGCTCCATTTACCCAAGCAGACTTACAACAGTTGAGGACAAGAATGTTGAAATATCAGATATGGACAAAATTCAGCCCTCAGTCGCACGTCTATTTCCCATTAACTTCCGTGGGGATGTAACATTGTAGGATTTGGTTAAAATAGGTTAAAAAAATTGTTTTCTTTATGCTGCATAGAAACTAAGGATTTCATTTACAGTTCAGTGGCTGCAACATAAAGCATGATTTAGTCTGCATTTTTCTTTTTTTAAAAAAAGTGAAGAAGAGTAATAACTCTGAACTTTTCCAAAAAATATGAAAATTGCACAGAATGTGTTTTATTTCCATCCCAAAACTTTCTTGACTTACAAGTTATGGAGAAGACTACTTAAGCTATCCAGGCTCAGTGAACAGAAATTACATCCAATGCTGTAATTTTATTTTATTAGCTGCTTTATGATGACTATTAATAACTACTATAAGACATGAATTTGCTGATTGTTATTTTAGTAAAAGGTACCATGTAAAATGGAAAACCTTTATGTTCTCATCTATGCACTCTGCAGCAATTTGTCATTAAAGAATCTCTTTCCTAGAAACTTAATCATTTTCACAGTAAGGCTCCAAGCCTCCTCAATCACGGGTGACGTTATTAAATGCCCACTTATACAGATGGTGTGTTAACTGCTATACTTTTTTAGTTAATGGAGCATCCAAGCCATATCTACTTAGTTGGGAAATGTAAGGAAGTAGTTTGTTTCTCTCAATACTAGTAATTAGATAATTCATTGCAAATTATTTCCCCACGTTTATACCTCCAAAACGAAAATGAAAGAATTTAAAATCTTTGAGTCAAAATTAGAAATGGACTTGCATCAAAACCCCATATCCAAATTTTGACTCCCTCTCATAATATATAGGACATACGGGACATAATGAATTTCCTGCTTTCCATTCTTAAAAGACTGCACAGAGGTCATGACTAGATTCTTGCTCTGAAAGCCAGGAACCAAATTCTACAGTGAGTGGGGTTACACAGGTATACACTGTGGTAGAATTTGCCTAATGCGGATAAATCTTACCAAACCAGAGAGATTTCTGGAATACATATTAACAGGCTTGTAATATGCAGAAACTGGCAGATAAATGTCACATTCTAAGTGACACTGAGGTCGCAGTTGGAAAATTGACTCCAGTTCTGAATCCCAAAATGTAGGAAGGATGTGAAGGAGCTGGAGACAGTCCTGAGGAGAGCTACAAACATAACATGTTTGGAAAACCTGACATGCGGTAATCATGACAAAAGACGACTGAAGGGGAACGTTGTTGCAGTCTTCAAATATAGTGTGGGCTTTCATAAATAAAGACAGCAATCACTTGTTCTCCATGTCCACCAGAGGCAGGACAAGAAGTAATGGGCTTGGTCTTTGCTGGATCTATGCAGAACAAAAACCCAAATAAGATGCTTTGCATGTTCTTACCCTGTTAATTGTTGTTTCTTTGGCCATTTTGGTTATATTTTTTATACTTGCTGGCTAGTAAGTCGTCTGCTGTGACAAGCGACATTTCTATGTTTATTATGGGTACCACTTTTCACAGTAGCATACCCATTAGCTGGCTGGGAGGCAGTGAAAAGTGATAACTATCCAAATATCACTTTTCACAGAAGACTTATTCAGCCCCAGCAAGCTGGGGAGATGAGCAACGGAAATGAGGGAGATGGTGATGGAGTCCTGCAATCAGGGAACAGGGCCCACCTCTGCTGAGGCAAAGCAGAGAGACCAAGACTCTGTGGTCAAAACCCGTGGCAGGAGCTCACGGCTGTGCCGCTAGACCTGGTGCATGCTACCCCAGGGCTGATATCAGAAGCCTGAGCCTCACTGCCCCGGGAAGGTGCGGAACTCACCCCAGCTTTCTGCTTCTCTGGTGTTGGAAGCTCCAGAGGAGGTCAGGACACAACCTCTTCTGTAAGACCCAAAGAAGGAACCACTATTTTGCTCCTTCCCCCACAACTGCCACTCAGGAGGCTGTAGCCACAAGAAGAGCCCCTGGTGGCACCAGGGTTGGTTGAGGTTTACTTGGTCCTGCCTCAGCACAGAAGACTGGATCTGATGATTTCTCAAAGTCCCTTCCATCCCTACATGTCTATAATATTTTACTTTCTCTGGTTAGGCAAATATTTATCCTTCTTAGGCAACTTCTACCCAACTTTACATCCCATAGCTGATGTTGTATTAGCCAGTCACCATGGCCTAAATTTTCAGAATAATTTGGGGTGGCTCCATTCTGTTTACTGAACTAGAGGCACCTTCAGCAGTCTGATTTTCAGCAATTGTTGAGCACAGGACTCTGAAATAAAGTAAATCGAGTTGGACATTGAAAAACGAGGCACCCAAAAAGTCACCTGTTACCTTTGAAAATAATGACTGTTCAAAGGAAGCACTGCTCTCCTGAGAGCCCAGAAGATGGACCACTTAAACCCTGTTGGTCACGACCGCTGTGCGTGGCTCACTCCAACCTACTTTAATCACAGGGCTAAAATCTATCTTAATTACTGACCTTAATCTTACCTCCCCAACCCCAGTGCTGAGATTCTGAAGACCAAAGAAATAATTTAGTCAAAGTATTTGACTGTAGAATTTTGTTTCTTTATTTTTACTTAAATATAGTCATTCAGCCCGCTAATTTTCTGTTAAACTCGGAATATATTTCCTTTTTTTTCCCCCCCATTCTCATTCACCTTGAGTATGGCTCAAGTATTCCTTGGGGTACAACCATACTCCAAATGAAAGAACTAACAAAAGCCAAAAATGTCCAACATAAAGGACTGATTTTGCAGATGTGTGCCTCAGCTTTAATCTTACTTATATGTATGTTTTGCATGCATTTACTATGTTATAGAAAACCCTTATTCATGGGATGGATGGCTCTTGATGAGGCTTATGAAGAATAAACAACAAAACTAGTTTTGTAGTTTTAGCCTCTTTATATGAGCAATTCATCTTGTGCTATTTATAGCACTCACATATTAGAATCATCTATTTGCTTTCCTACTGAGTACACACATTTCAACTATAATTATGATACAAGAAAACGCATCATTTCCACCACAGTAGGGTAATGGGAGATGCCACATACATTCTTTCTTAACACGTTATTGGGCTGGAAGTCCCGATAAGCCCTAATACCCTAGTACTATTCAGAGTAACTATTTCACCCTTTGTGCTTTGTCTCCTGACAATGAATGGAGGTTAAGTACAGGTTCATCAATTCTTACACTTAAGCCCCATCATTTTAGTTTAAACCAATTTTTATTGAAAAATTCCCAGGCTTTACAAAAAGTAAATTTTCACCATACTTTTGTATCATTCAAGCATTTTTTTTAAATAACTTGTTTTATTAGGAGAATACCTTTGGGACCTGACCAGTACCAGAAGAGAGAATTTGCTGGACCACAGGAGGTCAATATTGTCTAGCAGCACTACCAACACTTCCATTCCTTATTGGGCTCTTAGAAGACATTTAGGGGAAATTAAAGCTAAATAACATTACAGAACATTCAGAGCAAGGACTGATGGCTGTAAACAAACTTTATGGGACCACGGAAAATGTGGCCACACCCACAATAAGTGGTCGTCTGGCTAACTAATATCATGCCAGAGTACAGATGTTGCCAAATGAGAGAGTTCCGAATTAGAGAGGTTCAATCTGTACAATACATTGCATGAGATATAGGTATTATGAGAATACATTAATCAGTGTATTGAATACAACTGCTTATGGAAGTGAAGGTAGGTATTAGTTTAGAAAATACACACAAACAAACAGCCAGGAACGCAAGCTCTGAAATATGTTTCTCTCTAAACTTACTGATGAAAGTTTATGCCCACTATATACACATTCTAAGATGTTACCTGCTAACAGTCTGAAGATCTAACACGCTACAAGGGGAACAGAAAAGAAAATCTGTATCAGAGTATATTTTAGAACACAAGGAAGTATTCAAAAGCTTTAAAAAACAAAAAACAAAAAAAAAAACAAGGAAAGGATGAAACTGGACATATGTGCGGCAAATGGTGGTGACCTAATTATTAAATTTAAATATAGGCTAATAGTTCTAATTGTACAACAGCAAAAAGTGTTTATTAACTCTGCCATGAAGCTTCTGGAGGTTCCATGCCGGTCCCAAGCCTGGATGGAGGAAGAGGAGTTGGAGGGTTGGTCAGATGAATGTCGATGCACTGATCACAAAACAATAATATGAATGAAATCTGATGCCATTATGACTAACTAATAAAGATGCCCACTCACACACTGTGTTGATAAGTTGGCTTCCAAAAGAAAATTACAACTATCACAGATACTATTGATCAGAACATGGAACATCCAAACACTGAGGGTGACTGGAAATTTAGAGCTGCTTTGAAAGGAGATGGAGAGATACCGGTGCAATAAGCTACAACTGGTGGAGATGTGTTGGATGCCATAGGGAGAGATGTGTGATTGCGAGGTCATCTGGTCAGGAAACAAAACAAAGCATGAGGCAGGAGTCAGATTTCTTCCTAGCAAAAGAGCTAGAGGAGCATTGTTAGGTTACAAACCGGTAAGCGCAAGAATGATGGTAGCAAGATTTGAAGCAAAACCGTTCAACGTCTTGGTCATTCAGGCATATGCAGCCATGTCAGATAGCATGGAAGAAGAGATCGAATTATTCCATAAAGACTTGACAAAGATGCTAGAGGAGATACCAAAGAGATATGCATTGGTCATTGGAGGAGATTGGAATGCGAAGGGAGGAACAGACGATGAAGATTGGGAGAGAGTCATGGGAAGGTTTGGATACAGAGAAAGAAACAAACGAAGCAAGAAACTACTAGAGTTTGCTATGGAGCATGAGATGGTGATCTGCAATACGAGAATCCAATAAAAGGACTGTAGGAAGTGCATATGGTGACTGAATGATGGGAAGTCCAAGAACATGATAGATATGAAGAAGATGGGCAACATCAGTACAGCAGTGCTGAACTTTCCGAGGAGCAGATATGGACTTGGACCACAGTCTAGTGATTGTGAACATCAAGATAAAAGGCAAGAGAAAGCATAAGACAGTTCAAGAAGTGAAGAGATGTGATGAGGAAGAAATGGGGAATGCACACAGAGCAGCACTCCAAGAAAAGATCAGGAATGCAGGCACAGGGATGGACCTAGATAAGAGAGTCGAAGAGACAGTCACAGTGACAGAAGAGACAATTGAGCAGATGGTTCTGGAAGAAGAGAAGATCAATAAGAAATAGATTACGCATGAGATGCTGAAGTTGATCCAAGAGAAGAGAGCGCTGAAGATCAGAAGGGAAGTTTCCAAGAGGACAAAACAGAAATATAAAATGAAATGCAACAAGGTAAGAAAAGCAGCCAGAAGGGATAAGGTGAAATGGTTAGAAGAGCAGTGTGAAGACAGAGAGAGGTATTATGGTGAGCTTAAGAACAGAGAGGTGTATAATACGATCAGGAATATTAATAGGAAGTGGCAGCAGAAGCAGATGGTGATCGAAGACGAGAACAACAAGGTGCTCATGAACAAGTGGAAGGTTGTGCAACAATGGACAACATATTTCACTGAACTGTACAAAGCACAGTTGGACCCTAGTATCTCAGGCAGACTGATCAAAGAAGTGAAAGATATCACTGCCAAGCATCGAGAGCAAGACATATTTTGAAGGAGGAAGTAGAAAGATCTGCAAAACAACTAAAGAACAACAAGAGCCCTGTAAATAACAAGATCATGGGAGAGATGATCAAATACGGCACAGAAAGTACGATTTGGGAAACACACCAACTATGTAATACAGCGTAGAAAGAAGAAAAGGCACCTATGGAATGGACAAAGTCCATGCTAGTAACAATACACAAGAAAGGAAGTGCTTTGGAGTACACAAACTACAGAATGATTGCCCTAAAAAGGAATTTAGGCAATGTGCTGATGATGATACTGACAAGAGAACATCTAGAGAATGAGCAAGCAGCACTCAGAAAAGATAACACAGGTTCATAGACAAGGGCCTGATCCAAAGCCCAATAGAGTACTCATTTTACAACAGAAGAAAAATCATGACCTTTATTTTTCTGTATGCAAGTAGTTTAAACTAGTCCTTCGTCCTTCACCGTTGTGTATCTCACAGCATCCTGAATCACTATTTAAGGCATGTTTCTAGACACAACACAATTTGAGGAGAATGGGTGGGAATGGGAAACTAACAAAGGCAAAATTATTAGCATAAACCATAAATTACAAAGTAAAATAATTAAGTTGCACAAATAGGGAGGATCTTAGAGCCCAGGCTCCAGCTGAGCCTGAATATATACACCAGTGATGGGCAACCTACACTAGTAAGTTAGCTGCATGAGTGGCCCTCCTTCACCTCAATAGGCCACAAGATTGTCATAACCAAGACAGTCTCCCTGGATAGTGTAGTTTTGCTAACTGCATCTGCACACCTAGAATTTGTGGAGTGTGCCAATTAAGTGCTTTGATAGGCTGCAGAGGGTGATCACAGTTCTCATATTCGATGTTGTGTGCAAGCAGCATGCACCTCATTTGTGCCCCCCCCCTTTTTTTTTAAACACGTATCACTTTTGTAATACCAGCAGGCAAAAACCTTGCAGACAGAAACCAGCAGAATCTGGCAACCTTGTGCATGGACAATGGTTAGCAAAAATATCTCCTGAGCCATACACAGAACCCTGGTGGGCTACATGTGGACCTCAGGCCATAGGCTGCCCACTACTAGTACAGACCATAATTAAACAGCCTCTTATCTAGATCTCTGCAAGTCAAGACAAGTCAGCCTGTCATGGGCCAGCTACAGGTTTTTCATTGCAGCGTAGCCATGCCCCTGTCAATTCAGCATATTTTAGGCGCACTAAATTCGTTTCAAACTATTGGAAAAATATTTTCAAACACGGCTGCAATTTTCAACAATTGAAGGAATTGCTCTTAGTAATTTAGAAATGTCTTCAAAGAGATTAACAGGTGGCACATTTTCTCTCCAGGATGGAGAGAGGAAGACAGAGCAGAGAAAGAGAGCACAGAGACTAAAGTCCATAAATGAATGCTAACAATTACAAAGAACAATACAGATTTGATGAGCTTCTCCCAGAGCTACTGTTTGTGAAAGAGGCTGCTGACACTTGATAAGCAGCTTATGCACGTTCTTAGCACTCATTTTCAATGTGCTTGTTGATTCAGCTCCCTTTCATTCTTCTGGATTTATTTTTCTTTTATTTAATGGGTGATTGGCTGTATAGAAGTCCTCGTTCTCTCTAAGTAGGAGTGTGATTTTGCTTTAAACATTTCAAAAAATTTCACTCTGATATTTGTTTGTTGAATCTAATCTAACTTAGGCCCTGATCGTGCAGAGACATATGCACAGGCTTAACAAAGCATGGTATGTATCCCTATTGAGGTGAATGGTGTTACTTACAACATGTAAAACTGAGCATGTGCAAATCTTTGCATGACCAGAGCTTTAGCCTACACAGCCCTGTGTCCAGAAGTTCAAGTATGACAAGGAAATCTAAGCTGAGATTAGCTTCCAAAAGTCTGGATACCTAATTTTGTTTGCAAAACTGAACTGAAACACTAACAAGGAAACAGGCACACAAGATATTACACACAAACAGTATTTCAGCTTGAGTACTTCAGTCCTGAGAAGAAATGAAAGACACAAAGCAGGAGAAAATGAAAATAGGGTAAATATTTAACTGAAAAATTTAGCTGTTGCAGAGGGTTAATTCAATTTAGTGCAAATATTGCCAAAATTTGAGTTAACTCTCTTGTTATTTAGAAGAGTTCAGCAGTACCTAGTTAACGTGCTATTTAATAGTTATGAGAGAAAATATGGCACACAAAATGGTTGGTTTCATATCAGAAGTAGTAAGACTTTGAAAATAAATTTATGCATCAAAACAGTGAAAAAACAATACAAGTTTTCAAAAGGTTGATGTTTGTGCCCAACACTAATATTATGGATGCTTGAAATGGTTGCAATTAAAAAAGACAGCCTACACAACTCACCTGGTTGTAGATTTAGCTATAAACTCAAAAACTGAGACTATTTTTGTCTAGAGACTCTCCAGGTTTATGAATCTGACTCATGTTATGAGGGGTGAGTTGCTTTGGATTTGCTTGGAAATTATAAGAGGTACATAAATTTTGTGTGAAAACAGATTCAATTCTTGAGTATCACATTGAAATACTGAATACAAACTCAAGAGTTAAACAAAACAAAAGTGGTTTAAATCCAGGAAGTTCAAGACAGAATGAAGTATTCATGCTAACACCTGCCAACTAAAGCATCTGAATTTCTACAGAAGCACTTACTACCGGCCCCTACCAGAAAGCAAATACTTACCTTTATAAGCCAGGGTTTGATCCAGTACCATGATTCCTATATTCCTAACGTTAAAATGTCTCACCTGGTTAACAAAAGTCTCCATGAACAAGGATAACTTGTTCCCAAACCTTCAGTCCTTTGTAAAATGACAGAATCTTACAGACTCCAAATGGTTCTAGTTCACAGTTTAAAATGAAAGCACTTGACAAAACATTATGGCTCCATTTCAGAAAAGCACTCAAGTACAAGATTAAGCCCTGATTAAGCAAGCAAATCTCCAAATACTTTGCTGATGTGGGACCAAAGAATATATCATTGGTTGCCATTAGACTAGATTTACAACAATAGGGAAGGTTACACTAACGCCTTGAAGCAACGAACTCCCAGACATGTTATTTTCAAAAGAAAACATTACAAGCAAAAACATTCTATTAAGTGACTTGACTTCACTGATTTCTTCTGTTTGAGTTGGAAAAAGGCAGACCAGCACAGCATGGAACAGGAAATGCTTTAAAGAAAATAACCAGTAATTCTGTTAAACTTAAGTAATAGTCTTGTCGGAGAGGATAAAAGGACTTGAATGGGTTTAATGAGACAAACATTCTAAATGCTTCTGCAACCTCTACAGATGCAGAAAACACCCCATTTAAAAGATAGTATCTGAACAGTACAGCATCTCAAATAGTCCAACATGCCTCCTTGCCTCTCTTGAAAAATCTAGAGTGGGAACTTAAGCTGATTTTGCATTCAGTGGTGAGAGTTTTCACATTATGTCCCATGACATTTTGTGGAGTCCCTGGAGTCTTTTAGAAAAGCTTCTCCCAATCATGCTATATCATGGTAAACCTAAATAGATACATTGTGAAATTTCATAAGAGGAATAAAAAAATTCCTGCCATCCTCACTCTATGTTATTCAGCTACCACCTTTCCTTTCTGATTGCCATTTGCAGACTTAGAACTGTATTAGTTTCGCCACCTTCTTCTATTGAACACTACAGGGGAAGAGCAAGATTTTCCTCGAAACTCTTATGCAGTAATTTCATATCACACTTCTATGTAGCTTCAGGGTCAGAGCTACAATAGTATGAAAAATAATTGAAAGCATGAAAAAAAAATGAGATAACCAACTCATGTTTAAAACACACCCTGATTTATCCCAAGGGAAAAATACTTCTCAGCAGATTTAAAAAACTATATGATGTGAAATTGTATACACTGGTAGCTTTTCATGGTACACAGGATTATGTGGGTTCACATCCAGTGCTGACACTGAAGATTAGTACTTGGGAGTAGGGAAGGCAGGACAGGACAAGAAGCTTAGCTTTTTAGAATGGCAGTTTGTTTTTTATCACTGGAGGAAGGGAGAATAAGAACACTCAACATAAAGGATACAATTTTATAAGATATGCTCCACATCTTTTAACCATGCTCACTGCCCATGCTGCTATATTCTATCTATCTAGAAATCTCTCCTCTACTACTCCTAGTCAAGGGTACAGAAACCCAGGATAAAAAAGGGGAGAGCTAATTCTCCGCTGTGTATCTGAAATGTTCCCTTTTTCTGCAATTCATGTTTCATTTCTTACCCCTTTTATTTCCATCTTGTTTATTTCCAAAATTACCAAAATTTTTCTAAACAGGATTCCTGTATTTGAACATCAGCATAAATTGGTTTGCCACGTGAAGTTTCAAATAAGATATCAGCAAATGACAAGTCACTAAGAACGCAGACTACTTTTCAAACCCTTTGTCAAGCGGTTGGAAATTCTCATTTTAAAAAAAGATGAAACAACAATAAAGAGCAAACATGTTATCATAATAAGCTGCCTGTAAAAAACCGTTCTGGTTGACTATCACTACCTCATCTTAAAACCTAAGGATAGCACAATATGGAAAGAAAGAGAAGTTCAAGAACACAAGATAAAGATTTAAGCGTGTAGAGGTGCACGCCATGATTTTTTATTGGTGAGCACAGAGGTGAAGACTAAATGGGCCATATAACCAACCCGCACTGTTAGAAATAAGCTATCACACAAATCTCCTTTCACACCCACCTGCACACAACCACAGGACTGACTCTTCCTGAGCCATTCTCCACTCATCTTCCCATGCCAAATCCCACCTTTCCTCCGAAGAATCTTCCCCAATTTCTCTTCCTGATCCCCTCCAGGCCTTCCCACTTTCTCCTCTTAACAGACCTTCCTATTTCCCAGCATGTGCTCCTTCTCCTGTTCCCAACAGTTTTTCTCATTATGCTCCCCTTGTTTCCCCTCCCCCTATAGCTTCCTTTTATACTGCCTCATGCAGTCCTTCAGAAGACCATTTTTCCCAAATGGCCTGATGCTAACTCCATCTCTCAATCTACCATCCTGACCACAAGATTTCCACTGAGTAGCTCCCTCTCTACCTAATACTGATGTCAGCCTCTACAGTCAGAAGCACAGAAGTAAAGAGGACTCTATGCTTAGTAGCCTCTGGATGGAAAAATTCACTAGGTCTTTAAGAGAGAGGTAAACTGTGAAGAGGTAATTCCACCGTGGCAGAGCAGTTGGAAGTACTGCCTAGCCCCTTCCCCTGTGCAGGAGAAAACGGAAGAATAAGCATCTAACTGCAGCAGGTTGGAATGTGCAAGCCTGCAACCTTTTACCCAGGGCAATTAAAGGGCTTCTTGTAGAGGTGGGATCCAGTCTGGTGTACTAGAGACCCACCCTTAATCCATCATTAAGTTAAGTAAAATGAATGCATCAGTCACCAGGAAGTACGTTGCTGGCATGTTTTGCTACTAGTTCATTACATGAGTAATTGTTGTGACGAGTACTCATCAGTCCCATCAGTATTTGGTTCTTGTTGAGAATGCAGAATGATCATTAATTTTACACTGTGAAGCCTGACTAGCTTCTCTGCCTGCTTATCAACCACATAGTATAACAACAAAGGAACTCTTGTTGATATACGTTACATCCTCTCAGGGATGATTTGATAGTACACGTTGAACCTCTCTAATTTGGAACTCTCTCATCCAGCAACGTCCATTATCCGGCATGATTTCAGTTACCTGGATGACGACTTATCATGGGTATGACCAAGTTTCCCATGGTCCCATAAAGTTTGTTTCCAGGCACAAGTCCGGGCTCTCAGTGTTCTGTGCTGTTACTTAGTTGTAATTTACCTGAAATGTCTTCTAAGAGCCCACTAAGCAGTGGACCTGTTGGTAATGATGCTAGACAGTACTGACCTCACATGGTTTGGCAAATTCTCTCATTCAGCAGCAGTCAGGTCCCCAGGGTGCCAGGCTAAAGAGGTTCAACCTGTATAACTATACTGACAAATCCCTCCTAAAGTAGATGAAAATTAACGTATACGATCCAAATTATTATGAGGCATAATTACGTGGCATAAATCTATATTTTAAAGACCTTAAATATAACTAATTTTGTTATAAACAGCAACTTTAATTATTAAAATAATTTTTAAATGTTTCACCTTTTCATGTGATTTGTTTGCTTATGGTGTTTCAGCACAGAAAATACAGACTAATCATCTTCCTTGATGTCTAGCTAACCAGTTCCCTTTATATTTCACTTTCAGGCATCAGCATAATACAGAACAGGTTGAAACACACTGCAAAGAGGGCACTGTTTTTCTTTTTTCTAAAAACAAAGCTTTATTTTGGAATTTTAAGAGCTGATTGATCTTAGGTTTTATAAAACCTATTTGTACAAGAGGCCCAGGAGGGACCATGCTGAACTGGGACCAAGAGCAGGGTTCGTGCAGTGGAAGGTACATACTCAAGCAGGAACTCCTGTAACATTTATGATCTCTGCAGCTGGAGGCCCTGTTGGAAACCAGGTCACTGGCGTGGAAGGCTTTTCTGAAGTCTGTTCAGAGTTCAGCTAAGGTACTTTGGGCTGTGTGGAAGCTTGGGTTGTAACTGTCTGTAATTACACGTTAGACCAGAAGAGACAGTACTTCTCACCTGGCCTCAAGCCGCTGTGGTGAAAAAGGGCTGGGGATAGTCCTCTCTCCCCAGAGAAGCCTGCACCCCAAACCCTTCATCCTCAGACACACCCCAGAGCCTGCGCTGCCAGACAGAGCCTTCCTCCTGCACCCCAACTCTACTCTGAAACCCTTCCCGCTTCCTGAAGCCTTTGGCCTCACCCCCATAGACACTCTGTCCATGTGCAGAATGACTTTTGTTACATGCACCAACAGGGATGTATCACCACCTTTTTGCTGCACATAGCTGAAGTCTTTGGCACACTCTCCGTACAATGCACCCATGGATCTGCACCAGATTTAATGTGTCAATGCCTCTTCAAATTGCCTACTACACCCTACATAACCCACCCATCCTTCCCTCCTTAATGCCCCTCGTGACATGCTCCCTGTAATTTCTGTCTCCCTATCAGTTCCATAGGTGGATGACCCACAGTGCTGTCTGGGGATGCTGTGAAGGGTGAAAGTATAAATAGTTTAAAAAAGACTTAAGTCAGTTCATGGGGGATAGGTCCATCGACGGCCAGGAACCAAGACAGCCAGGATTGAAACCCTGCATTGCATGTCCCTAAACTTGACTGCTAGATGCTGGGACTGGATGACAGGGCACTGATCACTCAGTAAATTGTCCTATTCTGTTCTCTCCCTCTGAAACACTTGTCATCCGCCACTGTCAGGAGACAGGATGCTGGGCTTTAAAAAAAAAAAAAAAACACATTAGCCTGACACGGTATGATCATTGTTACATTCTGCTGTGCCAGGTATTCCAACTAGTATGACGACAGCCAGAGCTAGAATATAAGTGATAGGTTGACATATTGGTCTTAATTGTACAGACACAAACAGTTGCCTGCTACTAGCTATACTCATATGAGTGAATAATAAATCTCAAACTGGAAATATCAATTGTGATTCCCATTTAGGTCATGAAAATCTAAAACTTTCAACCTAAAAGTTATGTTTACCAGCGACTATGAACATTTAAGCCTGCAAGCTCTCCATGTGCTGACCTTATGATCATAAGCAATGACCAGCTTTTGCCAATCACCAGCTTCTAAGGAAATAAAAAAGCAAGCTGTCATGAGTAATCCCATCACTGTCTTTATTCAGTTGTTTCTTATGTTTTTTTTACAACTTTGAACATCTGTTGGAAAAACATTATGGCATTCTGAGGTTAACTATTAGTTTTTTTTCTAAATAACTAACCACTTTACTGAATAACTTTAAGTCTAGTAAAAATGAATTATGTAACGAACAATATGACCATCCACTATTACAGATCAGTGACTCATTGTGCAACAAGAAGTCCTGTGGCACCTTATAGACTAACATATTTTAGAGCATAAGCTTTCATGGGCAAAGACCCACTTTGTCAGATGCAGCTTTGTCCACAAAAGCTTATGCTCCAAAATATCTGTTAGTTTATAAGGTGCCACAGGACTTCTCGTTTTTGAAGATACAGATTAACTCGGCTACTGCACTGATACTTGACTTCATATGGTACATTCTAGCTATTCATAGGATTTTACCCAGCAGTTTTGGCATTTCACAAATGCAAATATAAGAAACTCTGCACTGGAATCACTTGATTCACCATTGATCCGCAACCAGTTGTGGTGTGCAACGTAGCCTCTAATCAATCACATATTTACAAAAAAGTTCAGACTGGGACATGAAAAGTAATTTACCTAAAATAAGATACTGGAGCTTTGTAAAATGCAATTACTGAAGATGAGATTTGGCCACAATATCCCACCACCTTCATGAGTGCCAGGAGTTCCTGAACAGCCACTGTAACCAGGATCTTTGATTCCTATCTTTCAAAAGACAGCACTTTCACATTGGATCAAAGTATAATTAGGGATCATAATAATACAAAGACTTTTTCTTTGCAAGTGATTTATTCTGAAAATTGGTTTGTTTGTGAATACCTAGGAAGCTGAGTAGATCTCAGAAAAAGACTTAACATTTGACTTAGCTGAAGTCTTATTTTTGATTAAAAAGAATCAGTTAAAACTTAGCTTTTAAGCTACCTGTGCTTTTTCAAAAATGCTCTCCCATCCACCCCCACAGTCATATTTCCATTGCTAAGTCAATTCAGTGCAGTAACTCCTAGCCTTTTAAAGAAGTAGTATCCTGTAATGTTAAAAAACTTACCACATCCATGATCTGCATGAGGCTGAGAGTGAAATAGACAGTGAGTGGCTGAGAATCATTGGCCACAGGCCTCTCCAGAGGATTGTAATTCTTCATCAACTCCTTATAGAGTTTCCTCTGGAACTCTCCTTGCAGGGACACTTTGAACAAGAAAATTGTTTCAATAAGTAAATTGATCAATACTTACAAATCTACTGACAGCATCATGCTGCAGAAAAATTCAGATCAGAAATGCTTTCCAATTCAGAATCTGCTCTCATTTGCCAAATCAAGCATTACACTATCTTTTGTTTTAAACTTCCTTCTTGCAACAATTGCTTCCATAATTCATGTATTACATCAGTTCTGTTAGTTACCATAGCAAACTCTTATCCCAAAACTGCTACCATTCACCTTTTCTCTTCCCTAACTCGGCAGGTAGAACTTCTGATTGGTATGTCTCACCTTTCAGAATCTATCACTCTGACCAGTGCTCCTCTGTAGCCAGGAAGAGCAATTCCTAAATTTTAAGACTGATATGTCAACTTTTCCATCCTTTGGAAAGGTGATGAGAACTAGTGAGATGTAGCAGTTTTTAATCGATGAAATACACTGTTCACAATTTAATACTTGCTGTAGTACAGCTGCAACTAGAAAAATAGAGGAACATGATGCATCTGAAAGGAACAAGGCAATGACAGTATAACTGGTGTTTACAAGGACAACCAAAGTATACATATCATTGGATTGTAAACTGTCTGGGGCAGAGGTAGTCTTCTTGCCTTGTGTGTGAGCACAGTGGGGTCTTGATCCATGACTAGAGTCTCTAGGCATTAGAGTAATATAAATACTAAACCACAATCCTGGTGAAATATTATAATCTTTGCACACCTCAAACCCACTAAAGCACTTCAGGGAGAGCACTGACTGTCATTTACTTTTGGTGAGAGAAAAGTTACACCCACCCGCATGGAGGTATGGAAGAGCCAATGCAGGAGACATTAGAGGACTGCATGCAGATGGAAATCCACAGCACTATAAGAAACAGTTCTTGGTGTTGTGTGCCTGTCCCCAGCCCAAAGCAATACTCACTCCACCCAGCTTACTTCCTGGCCACCAACCCTGCGTGACCCACACAAAGCAAGTCAGGGTCCCTACCCTGAAGAGCTTCAAGTGTAAAGGACAGGAGCTTGGTTCCCCTCCTACTCAGCTTTCCAGCCCCTACCCCTGCCAAGGGGGTGCAGCTATTGAAGAGGCTTATCCCAGATGGTGAGCGGGGCTAAGGAACAGTTTTCACTCCTCTAATCTCAGCACCAAGGCAACAGCAGGATGTGGAGAGAGGGGACAACATGGGGCTGGGCATCTGTCCACCCACCCCTGTCAAGGAGTCCTGCAAAAGGATCTCCAAAGGAATTTTAAGAGCCAGGCAATTGCCCCCTTCTTCCCTTACACCGTGTCCCTTACCTGCTGGCACATTAGTGATCACATCCCCCCACTCGCCCAGCAATGCCCCGGCTACCTGTTGGGCTGGGGAGAGTGGCTTCTCCTGGTGGTAGACCCAGGAAAGCAAACTCCAGGCCCAGCGCTGTGGCGGGGGGCTCGGCATAAGCCGTGCGGGACAGCGGAGCCCTCACCGGCCATCCCCAAGCGCTCAAGGGCAAAGAGGGGCACAGCCGTCCACTCACCAGGCACCAGTCCCGCAGCCACGGCCAGCCAGACCGCCAGCTCCCGGAGTCCCATGCCGGAAGCCGGCCGCGCTGGGGAGGGCGGCCGCTGCGCAGCCCCGAGCCCAGAAGCAAAACTCAGCTGAAGCCCTTGGCGGCCAGGACGCGAACGGGGCAAAGACAGGCAGGAGATGCCGAGCTTGGTGGCGCGGGGCTGCGGGGAGCAGGTGTCCGGGCCAGGGCTCCCGCTCCTCCTCCGAGCCCAGCTCCCCGCCTGGGCTGTCCCGGCTCGGCTCGGCAACGTGAACGGGCGCCCCCTTCTGCACGTGATGGCTTTCCCCGGGCCGCGCAGTGGCTGGGCTGAGATGCCGCTACTGCGGCGGCGGGAGGAGAAATGGAGCCGCTCCCCGGAGTAGCCCCGGCTTTATATGGCCGTGCGCGCGAGCTCAGAGCGGCTCTCGCTCCCCCATCCCCCCGCTACTCAGCCCGGCGACACGCGCCCCCGCGCCGCTCCCATCCCACGGCCAGGCGCCGCTCCGCGCTTCCCCTCCGCACCAGCCCCCTACTCAACAAAGCGGCTGAGCTGGAGGCGTCGGCGGGGTGGGAAGCCCAAGGGAGGCAGGAGACCCGGCTCCCTACACGGCCGCTAGGGCGGCCACAGATCACGCGTTGCAAGCCAGGGGCTGACCCCGCGCTAGGGGGCTCCTCTTCTGGGACCAGTAAGAGCAAAGCAAAACTTGGGGTAAACTTGCGTTGATTTGGGCCCGTAAGTGAGAGCAGCGCCTCGCGGGCACCCACCCCTGCACAGGGGCCGTCGCCAGGACTGCGTCGGCTCCTCTGCTGTGCTGCAGCAGCCCAGGGGCTAGAATAACAGGAAAAAAAGGTGCGTCTGGGACCCCCACCCCCGCGCAGGCCAGTCTCCCCCTCAGCAGCGCCTGCCGCTCCCTGACATGAAATTCCTGCCCTCAGGTGGCGAAGGGTACTGGTCTAGCCAGAGCTACAGCAGGACAAAGGGCTGCAGAGGAGTCTCCTTTGCCACCCTCCCCAATCCTGTGTGCGCACTGGGGCCATAGCCACGGATCTGACGCCCAGGCACATATGGTTTGGAGGCAGATGAGGTTGGATATGCATGAAGTATTTTGTGCTCTTTAAATCCCAGCTGACGCGGGGAGCTGGGAGTTCAGGTGTGAGATGGTTATTTCCAGTGCGTAGCAAAGCACTAAGACCAAGAGTTGCAGGAGAAATCCATGGCTCCTCTTTTATTGATTGTGCTAAATGCATTTTAAAGGACACCAGAAAGTCAGCCATATCCAATGATCTGGGACAGAGCCCACAACCTCCAGCCCTCACTGTTCTACTCACCCAATGAGATTCAGATCTGTTTAACAGTTATGTTGCTCCAGCATACCAGCAGGCTTCTGAGGTCTGGTTTCCTTTCCTCCCACCCCCACCTCCAAAAAATTGCCTTTATATGCAATTAATATGTATATGTTCTCCCAGCCTTTGGTACCCACCAGGACCAAAGCCCTTTAGGTTGTTCAGCATCCTTCACATCCATGGATTTCAGTGGGCATTGAAGCCGCTTAGCCCTTTGCAGGATCAGGATCACTTTATAGCCAGTAGCATTTCTATGTCTACTTGTCTTTCAACCAAAGGATACTGAAGCACTTTAACAAACCTAATTTATATAAAAACCCCATACAGGAATTATTTTGTCAACCAATGAAATGTAGTCATTACTTTGACTTGCTAGTGGATGTGGTCAACAATCACTTGTCCCTCTTCCACCGCCATACACTCTCTTTTATCACTCTTCTGTGAAGCTCAAATTTGCCAGGAGATAGCTTTCATTTTGTTGAGGAGCTTCAGGAAGAGCTAATTCACACAGATTAGCATATATGAGGGCATTTTTCAGTTCACTAAACCATAATTTATAGCAAAAACACATTTCCAGGGAAACACTTAGGATATTTCCTTAGAACCCTAAATCCTCAGTAATCATTACTCAGGTGGGAAAATATGCATTTGTCACAACTCTGTACTTTTGATAGGAACTGTCTGGAAATAGTCAAAATATAAATTTACTACTTTTTTTTTAAACATGCCTGTTAGTCAGAAACTTCCACTTAGCCTGAAATCTATAGCCCCAGTGCAGAAACTGAGTAAAGGGGCTTGGGGAGAATGGGGAACCTGGGCATATGTAGGTGACATTTTTCTACTATCAGCAGAACACAGATTGGATCCCTGAAGTTCAGAGATTTAGCCACTCTGTCTCCATCTACTCTCACTCCCTTTCTCTGCCTAACTAAACATCCCTGGTCCCTACACAAACACAGGTATTGATGAGGGAGACATAATGTTTAGGTCTGGCCTATGTACCTTTTTGTTCCAATTCAACTATTTCAGTTAGGTTATGTCTACACTAGACATAGAAGTCAACTGCTGATATGTAATTTTAGCTATGCCATTTGAGTAGCTAAAATCGACTTATCGGGGGGCCAACTTTGAAGTCTGTCTACCTGGAGGAAGGTTTACAGAAGTGTTTCTCACATTGACCTTCCTTATTCCTTGCTGCTCCTGGGGAGTTCTAGGGTCGACTTTGACCCCAGAAAGCATCATTTTGTGCATGTGCAAAATGAAACCCCAGAAACTCCAGTGATCATGACTGGCCAGGGCAAGGGAGGTAAGGGTCTTGGAAAAGGAGATGCTAAGCACCATAGGAAGATGTTGCGGGATAATATTCAGGGTATCACAAAACCCACTATTTGCCATTTGGCCCATCGTGGAGGCATCAAGCGCATTTCTGGTCTCATTTTTGAGGACACATGGGGTGTGTGGAAGGTCTTTCTTGGGAATGTGATCCGAGATGCTGTTACTTACACTGAGCATGTGAAGCAGAAGACCATGACTGCTACGGATGTAATTTATGCACTGAAGTGCCAAGGTCATGCTCTTTACGGGTTCAGAGGCCAAACGTGTAAGAAATTCTCAGGGTCAATCTTCCATGGTAATGTGTCTCTAGCCTTAGGGACTTGTATTCCTGCTGAAACAGTTATCTCTGCTGAAGTAGTTAACTCTGTATAATCCCTCCTGTGGATGTAGCTATCCTGTAACATTTTAAACCCCTTCCCTTATTTGAAGAGGCTATACTAATTTAGCTACATGTGCAGTAGAGGGACTGTATCCCTGACTCAAACCTTGGAGTACTATATAATAATAGTCAAGTTCTCGGTCCCATGGCACATGGAAAGATGCAGAGCCTTTTGTGCGCAGTCCTGTCTCTTCCGAGCCCCTTGCTACACAGCACAGCCAAGGTGCTTCTGTTGCACTTGGGTTGGGCCTATATGTAACAAAGGAAGGAGCTGGTGAATTTCACTCCTCGAGATTGTCTGAATCCTGCTGGGGCAGCAAAGTGAAAATCGTTAACGCCCTGAACAAGCTGACACCAGTGAGTGCTTTGATGGCCACCTGGGAGAGATTCAAATACCACCAGCTGATTAGCATAGTGCCCGCAGCTGGCAGAATGTGTTTGTGATGGTGATGTGCAGCCGCACGTGCCCCAGTGCACGTAACAAAATTTATGGTGCATCTGGACACCCGTGCCTCTCAGACAGAGAATTCAGTCTGAGGGAGGTTGGCAATGTTTGCACTACCCCGGGTCATGGTGTGTACTACACCTGTCGTGAGAATCTGCGGCCAGAGGGCCACGTGTGTTCTATTGGAGTCCCACGTGTGGCCCACAAGATGCTTAGTTTACTGTTGCCTATATACAGGGTTGCCAGATTCCGCCGGTTTCTGTCCATGTAGTTTTTTCCTATTGGTATTACAAAAGTAACATGCACGTCAAGCAAGAGCACATTAAGGGAGGTGTGTAGTGACTGCACACAACATTGTGAGAGTCAGGCACTCCCTCTCATCCAATCAAATACTGCTCCAGTTCAATCAGCACACCCTGCAAATTCTAGGTACACAAGCAGTTATCAAACTAACCCTATCTTGGGAGACCATCTTGGTTACAAAAATCTTGCTGCCCATTGAGAGGAAGGAGGGTCAGTCATGTGGCTCACTCACTAGGCTAGTTCAGACTCCACTGGGTTTCAACCCATTTCTGGGAGGAAGCACTGTGGGGAGGCTACTTGCCCTGGCCACCCATGGCCACACTTTGTGTTGTGCTGGCTTACGATGTATTCCCCCCTCCAACACCATCATTCAGTGGAGGGCAGCCTGCAGCCCAAGGGGCACATGCAGCCCATCAGCATTCTATGTGTGGCAAGGTGGGGGTGGAGGGCAGATTCATGGCCCAGAGGGTCAGGGCCTAGGACACATGGCCCTCATGGCTGTCTTGTCTCTACCCAGCCTCCCTATTGCCCCACCTCCCACCCTGCACTCACCACATGGTGCTGCACTGTAGACTCCCAGCCCACTGAGTCCCACTTCTCTCTAGGTGGCTGGGAGCCTCCCAGCCACCCACAAAAGAAGTGGGGCTCGGAGGGCCAGAACATTGCAGTGGAGCACCACATGGTGAATGCTGAGGAGTGGGGAAGGCAATCCCCTGAGGCTGCTGCTGCTGCCACCTATCCCCACCCTCTGCCCCAGGTAATCCTCCCCCACTCCCATCCCTAGGATAAGTGGGGCAGCTGCTGCAGGGCCCCCAAAATCACAGGGCCTGGGGTGGCCGCCCACCTCATCCTATGGATGGAATAGCTCTGGCTATCCAGATCAATCACAGTGCTGCTGCTGCCACCGCCGCCGCCACCCCACCCCCATCACAGCTGCATGCACATGGAGCAGCACTGCTGCAGAAGTTCAAAAGGACTCAGAGCTGCTGCTGCTGCTGCTGCTTTCAGAGCTCTGGAACCTTTGAAATACTGGGCCAAGGAGCAACTTCCCTTTTGTCCCCCTCCCTCCCCAGGGCAGGCTTAAGTGAGGTATTTGCTAAATGCACACAACATTGACTGTGAGAGCCATGTGCTCCCTCTGTGTCCAATCAAAGTGCTGCTTCAGTTAAATAAGCACACCCCACAAATTCTAGGTTCACAAGCGCAATTAGCAAAACTATCTTATCTTGGGAGAGCACCTTGGTTACAACAGGTTGCAGTACACTGCAATGAAGTGGCCCACTCACTAGCCTAGATTGCCCACTGCTGCCATAATGCAAGGTTTACTGGTGCAAACCAACCCTTCTTCATGAAAACCTTCTGTGGCCAGAAGCTCCATAGCATGGGTTATACTGCATGACTTTAGATGGTAACAGATGGAACAGGGGACTCAGTGACTTACTGAGCTGCTGACTGGCTGGAGTGAAGGATCCATTTCCCATTCCTCTGAGTTGTTAAAATTGCTTCAGATAAGTTTAACCACCTCATAAATAGCTGTCACACTGTATTTCTGAGAAACATCAAGGTTGATTTCATAACAAACAACTGAGTAGAAAAGATCCTGATGCAGTTATGATGTACAACATTTGGAAAACAATCCTGACAAATGCAACATTGATTTTGCATTTTAAAATATTTTGACTGTTTCTCCCCACTTACAATTGTAAAGGTATTTTAGTCAATAAGTGGGCTATTACACTCCATTCAAATCCCATTCTCAGATTCTGGGATTTTCCTAAAATGGTTTAATGCCCTGACAAATGCATCTCAGTAGACACTATTGTTTTGCCAATCCCGAGAGAACAAGGCAAGTGTTCATCATATAATACAGAAAACTCTGAAAGGCCACTTACATAAGGCCCTAATCACCTGAGATAATCACCGCACTAACCTGCCCTCTGTTTAACTGTTTCTCAAGAGCCCATCCTTTGGAGCCTAGCCACTGCCATCCCACACCTCTTCCTCAGCCCTATCCACCTCCCCAGAGCAATGCTTCCTCAGGGGATCACCACCTCCTCCCACTCACCCCCCACCCCCCCGGGCGGTGGGAGCTGGGTAGTCTGCTCCACTCTTCATTGTCCTCCCGGCCTGCACAGTGGAAGTGGAGTGCCCTGACAGCGAGGCACTCCACTTCCCACCACTGAGGAGAAGTGGGGCACAGTGGGCCAGGCAGGGAGCACAAGGTGGAGCAGACTGCCCAGCTCCTGCCAACTGTGGCAAATGGGGCAAGGAGGGGTGACCCCAGCTGCCTCCACTGTGCCCAGTCCTTGTCCCCAGTCTCTCCCATCCATAGCACAGTTGGGATGGCCACCTTGGGGCCCAACAGCACAGGGCTAGGGCAGGCGCCCCACCTCATCCTGCGGGTGCAGGGGCTCTGTGCCTAAGCACCTGCACTCAGGACCAGTGTTCCCCATGAACTGAGCACTTGGGCAGCTGCCCAGGAGAGACTGGCCATGTCTACACTATCCAAAAACTTCGAAATTGCCATGCAAATGGCCATTTTGAAGTTTACTAATGAAGCGCTGAAATACATATTCAGCACCTCATTAGCATGTGGGCAGCCGCGATACTTCGAAATTGATGCGGCTCGCCACCACGTGGCTCGTCCAGACAGGGCTCCTTTTCAAAAGGACCCCGCCTACTTCGAAGTCCCCTTATTCCCATCTGCTCATAGGAATAAGGGGACTTCGAAGTAGGCGGGGTCCTTTCGAAAAGGAACCCTGTCTGGACGAGCCAAGTGGTGGCGAGCCGCGTCAATTTTGAAGCGCTGCAGCCACCCGCATGCTAATGAGGTGCTGAATATGTATTTCAGCGCTTCATTAGTAAACTTCAAAATGGCCATTTGCATGGCAATTTCGAAGTTTTTGGATAGTGTAGACAGGGCCACTAAGGCTCTGCCCACAGACCAGCAGCCTGGGTTTGTACTGGGGGGGTGCAGGTCCCACAGGCCCCGGAGCACATCTCGAACACACCCCGCCCACGAACGGTGGGACTGCAGCACGCCCCCACTCAGAGACCGGGAGAGGCACGAGGCACTTCCAGTCACCGCCCCCGGCCCGTCCCTGACCACACGTGAGTGCTCTGCAGCACTGCCGCCGCGCCGCGCCGCGCCGCGCCCCACCCCTCGGCGCTCCGCCCTCCCCGCGCGGCCCCGCCCCTAGCCGGCAGCCACAGGCCGCCTGAGGTCGGGGGGGGCCACCTGCGCACGGCCCGCCCAGCGCACTCGCAGCGTTCCCTCCCTGGCCGTCCAAGTGCCTGGGCGCAGCGCCAAGGGGGACGGCGGGCACCTCCCTGCCCCAAGCCCCGCTCTGGCCTCTGCCCCGTCCCCTTCCCGCCGCGGCAGCCAGGGAGCGGCAGGTCCTGGGGCCCCGCTGTGCGGTACTGGGGGAGGATGCAGGGGCCTCGGAGACAAGAGCGGAGAGAACAATTCCGAACCACTGATTGGGGGGGGCAGCTCCCGTGTGAGTTGGAGTCCGTCCGTCCCGCCCACCCCGCAGTGCAAACCCTTCGCTGAGCCCCGCCGCGTGGCTGGAGATGTTCCCGGCCATCTCCGCGGGGCGGGTCTGCCTTGCCCGGCGTTCGACAGTCACTATGGGCCCGGAGCGAGGTGGGATTGCACCTGGCTCCGGACTCCCTGGAAGGGGCGGGGCCAGGGCTTGCAGGGGCGGGGCTTAGCGCCGCTAGCCGTTGGCACCGCGTGGACCATGGTGCTGCCTCCTGTCACAGTCACGTAGAGCGGCGGAGCATTGCTGGTGCAGCGCTTCGACGGGGTCCGGAGCTGTGGCCTCCAGCACAGCTACTTCAGCAGCAGCTGGAGTTCTGGGCCCCTGCCCTCTTTGGCCTCCACCAGTCGGCGGGACTGACTCCTGCAATCCGGTTCTTAGTGTGAATCCGGGAAGTTTAAATTATTTTTCATGAATATTCATTCCACTTGCACACAGGAGGCAATCGGACAAGGTGCAAGCACGTGCAGGTTCTAGGAGGGAGTTTGGTTGCAAGAAGGACCTCAGGATGGGGTTCAAGGTGCAGCATCTGGGAAGGAGTTTGGGTGGGAGGAGGCTCAGGGTTGAGTGAAGGAGTGAGGAATGGGCTCTGGGTGCTGCTCACCTTGGGTGGTTCCTCTCAAGTGGTGACATGGGGTATAGGGGCAGCCAGGCAGCGCCATGTGCTATCCCTGCCGCTCCCATTGGCAGCAGTTCCCAGCCAGCAGGAGCTGTGGAACCAGTGCAGTGCATAGATTCACTGTGGCCAGTCTTTCACCTAGGAGCTGAAGGATATACCACTGCTTCCTGGAAGGTGCCCAGACTAGGTAGGGAGACTGTCAGTCCTGCAACAGCCAATGTTTAATTATTAGGTCAAAAACTCGACACCTGGCAACTCTGTGATGGGACATTTCAGCAGCCATGGCAGAGAAGCAAACATTGCACTCAAATCCTTTAAAACCATCATCTCAGGGTCTCATTTATCATTTATACAAAGTCCATAAATACTACAAAAAAAACCCAACTCCACTGGATAATGGTATCTCAGTCCCCCAGTGTTTTGTCCCTGGCCTTCAACACCTAGGAATAAAAATCTCTTCTCTTCCACTTCACCATATGAGTCCAGTTTCCTCTTTCTTACAGGACACCTCCAACCACGTGATAAGTGTGGCTACATTAGCCCTTCTCAGGGAGCTGCTTCAGCTTGACACAATGGTCAGGGCAAATATTTTAAAATGCTAACAAATAATCTGCAGAGAATCTTGTGCACCCACTGCTTGGTAGCATGTAAAAGACAGAAGAACTATTAATACACACAGAAACCCACTCCTGAATATATTTTTTGCAATATATTAATCTGGATTTGCAAAATTAGAAAATAAAATTGTATCCATACATATCTGGGATTGCCTAAATTATCTGTAAGGTACAGAATGTGGCTCAGAAGCTGTGTGTTTGGAGACTATTAGGTGCAAGCAAATGTCTATGCACAGATGTATTTTTCTAACTTAAAAATGTGGCCTGTTTCTCTCTCTTTTATACAAAAAGAAAAATGTATCCCAGTGCAAGGAACCAGCACAAATTGAATGTATTGCATAAATCCCACTTAACCCCTGTTTTGACAGATTACGTGAAATCTCAACGATGCAAAGGTCTCTATTGGCTCTTGGCATTGGCATAAATTTCTTCCAAATAACATGAAAACTATTATTGAAACAGCTGCAAAATCCTGCAGAAAAGCTTATGTCACACAAACCATAGCTCATTTATACCTGAGGAGAACTCTTCTAGTTTCATATGTATGTGAGTTTAGAACTGTATATTTGCACATGGAAGTAAGGTTGTGTAGCCAGACAGAATCCCCCTGCTCTGCTCCATCTTGCCCCCTTAGGTGCTTCAGAGCACAAAGGAGCAAAAGGACACAGCCCAGTCTTGGAATGCCTGAGAGCACAGATGTGCTAATCAGAGCATAGACGGACTGCCTCATCATGACCCTGAACAGACCGAAGCCAGACAACAAAAGACAAACAGGCTAGCAGACGACCAGGGCCTCAGGCTGCCCTTGGCTAGTACCGGTGATTGATATGCCTACACATTGTCCCAGGAGAGGAATCTCCCGCCCGTAAGAAAAGAATGTCTAAATTATCTCCACCTCACAGGAGTGAATTAAGCCCTTGAAACTCCCTGTGAGAACTAGCGTCACGAGACGATCTAACACAATTGGCATCTTTAAAGATAAGGAAGAGTGTATGTGACCCAAGGGGTATAAAGAAGGGTCCAGCAGCCCCTCTAATTGAGCTCCAATTACCTATACCTGCCAGTCAGGAAGGTCTTTGCCTCCCGAGGTCCCAGGGGACACCCTCCTCATACTCTTCTTCCCGAGGGATTGAGTGACAGACACTGGCCACGCCAAGTTGGGTAACGCAGTGGTGAGAATAAGACCTGCTATGTGTTTTGTTTTTGCGCGCATTTAATTATAGATCTATGAATTAAAGTACTTTTGTTGTATGCTAGCTGCTTGTAACTAAAGAAGTGAAACTATAAACCTTGTAACCATAAGAATTAAGCTTTTCCTTATCAATTAAACAGTAACTGTTTAAGTTTTAACCTGACTCTTCCTGTTACTGTGCAAACTGAACACACATAAAGGAACCCAGCCGGTGTTCGGCTGTATTAGCGTGGCCACTGGTGAGGCATACTGAGAGTTGAGCACTGAGTTGTGCCGCCTCCACGGGGCAGACTCTTGGGGCACCCGTCAGCCTCCCTGGCTGCCCGCTGCGAAGAGACTTTCTGTCCTAGCAGTCAAAGACTCAGGTGAAGGAGACTCTCAGTACAACCTTTGGGGCACCCGTCAGCCTCCCTGCTGCCTGCTGCGAAGGGACTTTCCGTCCTAGCAGTTAAAGACTCGGGTGATAAATCCTCGGGGCATCTGTCAACCACCCCTGGCTGCCCGCTGCAAAGGGACTGTCTGTCCTAGCAGTTAAAGACTCAGATGAAATAAGGGCACACATGGTACCTCACTCCCGGCCATTGGCTAACAGGTTGAAGACAATTTAGAGTAATTTGCCAGCTGACTGCAAAATTATCAGAATAAACCCTATCAGGATTGTCCAGTGATTGCAATATGTTGCGCTGGTTCAGTGACTGTCCTAACTGCGAGTGTGAATGAAGATCTTTTTCTCCCTGTGATGACCTAGGACATGCATACAAATTAACGTGACAGAAAAATAATATGACAGTCCTGAGAATGTATCATTGCAAAAGTAACTGTAGTGGGTTGTGACTTTGATCTATTTTCTGACTTCAGTGACCCGGGATTTGCCATGGCATAAAAGATCTCATTTTGCAAGTCATATAAAACCATAAAACAGATGCAAAATAGGCTAGAAGAGTATGCCTGTAAGTTAAAAAAGTAAATTACAGCATGTGAGCAGTTCAATTGCTTGCCATACAGAAGTTGGGTCATTCCTGAATCTATTCAAATTTTCTAATCATTCACATCTTTTTATGCAACTTTTATGCAACTGTTTAGTTACTTCCCAATACATTCAGATTTTAAGGTCAATTCTAAAAGGGGCTTTCCATGTTTTTGGCACTGTATTTACAGTAGTCTAATTTGTTCAAACAGTGTCATTATTCCTCTGAAAATGTAATCCATGTGTTGTACTCCCTGAACTTCTCTCTCCTGTCTGGGCTACTCTGACATAATCTATTGTCACCCCTATGCGGACCTGGGAGTCTTGTAGGTCAGGCTCCAACTGGAAAATAACTCAGTGAGTTGGAGTCTGTGTATTTCCTCATTGCAACTCATTTGTTTACTATATTTAAAACATTTGTCAGGAATCATCTAGATCAATGATTCTTAAACTTTTTGAGATCACAGAACACCAAACAAAAATATTTTTATGCAGAATACCTATGAAAATTTTCTTCAGAAAATTGTTGTAAGACTGAAAAAAACTAACAGCAACATATGCAGCAAGACAAAATGAAGTAATTTAATCGTGGATCATAGCAATGAAGTAGTAACATTGTTCCTGGTTTGAATTAAAGAAAATCTATACCATCAGTGTATGATATCAAAAAAGTGTCAGATGCTCGCGGCACACCTATGTGTTGTTCACAGAACATCAGTGTTTTGTGGAACATAGTTTAAGAAACACTGGTCTAGATAATACCTAGTCCTGCCTTGAGTATAGGAGACTTGACCAGAATACCTCTCAAGGTCCCTTCTAGTCCTAAACCATCAAAGACAGATGACTATCCAGGCTGCTTTTGAAAACCTCCAGTGAAGACATCCCCACAAAATTCCTTAGGCCATCTGATTCACAGTCGTACTGTTCAACAGTTTGGTTTTTTTTTCTTGAAATTTAATCTAAAGCTGTAATGCTGTAGTTTGAAGCCATTGCCTCTTGTCCAGGCCTCCATGGCAATAGAGAAAAACTTTTCAGCATCTTTTTATAGCAGTCCTACTAATACAGGTTGGACTTCCCTAGTCTGGCACCCTTGGGACCAGAGTGGTCTTGAATGAGGGAATTTTCTGGATGAGCAGAAGTGCCCTGCCACCAGCCCACTGCCCCTCCCAGCTCCTGGTTCTGCTTCCAGCATGATTGGCCCCCCGACCTCTGGCTTGGCTGGGATGCTGGCACTGTTCAGGTTTGCCACATGCCAGCCTCCCTAACACCAGCCCCTGCCTGTCTATTGCCTGGTTGCCAGACGCTGACTTGGCTGGTTTATCAGATGCTGGCTCTGGCCCCTGCCTCGCTGCTGGACACCGCACCTCCCACCCTCGCCAGTCTCACATTGAGGCTAAGATCCACCACATCTTCCAGATCATTCTCAGCAGTGCTGCTGCCAAGCCAATTATTCCCCATTCTATATTCGTGCATTTTTGTTTTGTTTTCCTCCTAAGTATAGTACCTTACATTTGTCTCCGTTGAATGTTGTTATGTTGGCTACAGCCCAGTTCTCCAATTTATCAAGAACTAAAATTCAGTCGGATCTAACTTCCAAAGTGTTGGCAACCTCCTCTCTTCACCTCCAGCTTTGTACCATCTGCAATTTTGTTCACTATTCTCTCTATTGCTACATACAGGTCATTAATAAAGATGTTAAACACTAGGCTAAGAACTAAGTCCCAGAAAGCAACTCTTCCGCCCAAAAGTCAATTTTAGCTAGAGAGATGAAGGCAGAAAGCAAATTCTTTTGCAGGTTGCAACAACTTTCTAAGAAAAGCCCATGGTCATCAAGAAACAATGCTAATTTTTTTAAGAAATAACAGTGCTCACATGATAAGAATAAAAAACTTGTAAAATCATGGGTAACATTTGGTCAGTGTCCACACGATCAGTCTTGACAGCGTCCGGTGGTTACTCCCCGCGAAAGGTGGCCAAAATATGCGGGTGAGCCGGCACCAGAACCCAGGTTCCCCGGGGGAAAATTCCACCAACCCACCAAGCAGGAGAATGAATGCAGTCACTTCTGGGACAATGCAAACGCACCTGAAGTCTCACCTTATTTCCCTGGCAGGTAGAGGTCTGGACAGAGACAGAGAAACCCAGGCACAGGGTAGCAGATAAACTCAATAAATAATTTATTAAACAACAGTAGAGAAATGAACATGAACCAATCTATACAACTAAACTTAACTTACAATTATACATCTATATTCCATGTTGGCTTCCTGTATTATTATCTTTATTTTGCCGCAAAGGAAAAGTTTCATTAGAGGAGATGGGAAAAGGGGGGAGGTAGGAGAATCTGGGCCGGGGCGCTACTCCCAGCCCAAATGGCTGCTGGTAGGGACTGCCGGGATTCTGCCACGGTCAGCCCCTTTAAACCCCAGCCCTTTCCTGGGGTCTCTGACCCACTCAGGAGAAAATATAAAGGGGGAGGAAGAGAGGTAGGGTAACTGTATGGGCACCTTTACGGCACCAAATTAAAGTCCTATTTTCCTATTATTTAATTAATTAATTACTTCTCCTTATAACTATATCTAATTGGTTATTAATACTACAATTATAAACTAACTATAACAAACAAATTTAATCAAGTGTGTCTAATTTAGGTTTCTATGGACTTTTTAGGTCTGGCCCTAGGGGGTCAGACCCCCAGGCTCTGCCCTCCCCCCGCCAAAGGATGGCACAACAGAGGTCGCAACCCTCTGTTCCCCTACTAGGGGGTCCTGGTGCCCTTTGAAATGTCTTTGACTAAAGTGTCTATGTCTAGTTTGGTGTATGAGGCCCAGGCTGTGCCACAGGTCTAGCTAAGTTTACGTGTCTTGATGAAAGTGATGTCCAGTCCAGGTTGTAGTCCAATTCAGGTAGGTTGTCCGATCCAGTGAGTAGATGTTTAGCACAGCAGCAACGCTCGGGCGATGGAATAGCCGGAGGAGCAGCAACAGCAAGATGGCATTGGTGGGCTTCCGGTTTCCTCACTGGGTACGCAGTACCCGTGGCCAAAGCCACGGGCCAGTTCGCCACCCAGTGAGTACGCCTGGAAGCCCACTTGCTGCTCCTAGAAGCAAGCGCGGTGCTTGCGTGCGGTGAGGTGCTGGAACGCAGGCACCGCTTCACAGCTGACAGGCTCTCCCTCTGAGGGGAGCTGCAGCTGCAGTGTTTCAGCTCAGGAGCGGCGCCACCCGAAGGGCAGACGCCGCAGTGGAGTTAGCTCTTCGCTCTATGAGCTGGCCTCAGGAACAGCGGACACTTTGCAGCCAACGCTCTCCTGTGTAGGGTCTGCGGAATCCTTGTCCCAGCACCCAAGGGCCGCAGACTGAGCTGCCAGCCCGGAATTTATAGAGAGTCCTCATGATTATTCATCAGCTAATTTTAATATTCATGATTCTATGCCAAAGTTTTCAAACAGGTCCTCCTTTCGGCCAAAGGTTCCGGAAACCCTTCACCCTTGGCCAATCGGAGGACCCCATTTCAAACCTGGCTTCATGAATTATTCATGTGTTCAGGTTCCCAGGGAAGCCAACTGCCTCAGAGTGACCGTTGCGGGGGGGGGGGGGGGGGGCGCTGCTAAATGGCAGCCTATGAGACTTCAGATTTTCGATGTACCTGCATTGATTTTTCAGTGCCAGAGGCTTGTTTCCCCTGACACACGGGGGCGATAACGTCCTAGGGATAAAAAATCCCTGCCAAGTCTATCCTTGTTTAGACTTTTATAGATATTGTCTTCATCAAAATATGCTACAGCAAGCTTTTGCTCTTCATAATGGTAGAATCAATTAAATAAAAGTAGGTCTCCCTACTTCTGACAATGGGTGCTTAGTCACTAGATGTTATCCAAATAAGGCTCAGATTTTTCAACAAATACCACAGGTGTTTTCTCTTGTTCAAACTTGTCCTGAATTTTCATTCACATCACACCTGACACATCTCCATTTTGGACTGCTAGAGAAGTAATTACTTGATGCTGTCATTTCAGCCTCTTGTCAGGTCCCAGTGAGCTATTTTGTCGTTACAGGGCACTGCAGCTGCCCCTGACTCACATTGCAATCAGAGCATCACACTGTCATTTCACCATCTCACTCATCTAGAAAGTTGGCAAAACTCTCTTTTGATTACCCGAGTTAATTTTAAATGACTGAACATAAATTTTGGTGCCTTATCAGACAATTAAGTTTGACACACAATCTGCATATTAGGCCTGCAGCTCTAATGGGTCCTGATCTGTAAGCATCTGAAAAAAAATTTCCCGCAGGAGCAAAATACTACCAGACCTTATTTTATCATCTGCTCCAATTTAAATAGCTAAAAGAATTGTGCACAAAAAGTGATGCTAATAAGGCCACTGAAAATGAAACTAACTAATTCTGTCAAAGAAAAAATTGTGTGAAAGCTGGTCTTTCACTAGCAGCCCTTCATAAAGATGGATTGCTGTGGAAACCATTTGCCACGATTTGAGTGAATCTGGATAGTCAAACAAAGTAGGACCCAGATTTGAAATATCTCAGTTTTGCAGAGGCAGAATATGACTGAAGAGGGTTGGCAAATGCAAAGACATGCTGGGTTTGATTTTCTCCACATTTTAAGGAGCACCATATTGTTCGTCCATGTGGCATTTTTATGATTGGGTTTACATAAATAAACTCAGTTGACCTCAGATAAATACACTGACCATAAGGATGAGATGAAAAAGGCAGATTTAAAAAGGTGGTGGGCAACCTGTGGCCCAAGGGCCACATGTAGCCCATAGGAGTTCTCTGTGTGGCCCACAAGGCATTTTATTTACCATTACCTATGCAGTAGTGCCAGATTTTGCTGGGTTTCATCTGTTTTCTTACTGGTATGACAAAAATGACATGCACTTAAAGTAAAGACATGTGAAGTGAGGTGTGTGCTGATTGCACACAACATTGTGAGAGGTGTGTGCTCTCTCTGCTTCCAGCCAAAGTGCTTCTATGGTTCAATATGCACATCCTGCAAATTCTAGGTACACAAGTACAGTTAGCAAAACTACCCCATCCTTGGAGATTGCTTGGTTATAACAATCTAGTGCCCGCTCACTAACCTAGGTTGCACGTGACTGGCTTAAAATGTTAAAGGTGTTTCTCTTTGGCCTTAGGTCAAAGCCATTTGAAAACTTGTAGGGATATTTTCCAGCTTGCATATGAGCAATACATTGATACACTGCACAGCCTCCCCTTCCAACCTCTCACTCCCATGTTCACAATATCATTGCCAACTCCCATCTGTCATGCAAGGACAGAAAGTCAGGCAAGTCTGAGTGTGATATTTTTAATTAATCCAGAAGTGATGGATATTTCAAGTATTTGGAGCTAATTCAAATACTGTGTATCATCTACTGCTTTTAATATACATGAATCATTATCTCCCCCACTCACCATCCTGAGTAGCTTGCTACAAGTGAGAGCAAATGTTGTGGTGTTACAGTGAAGATAGAATAAGGACTTCATCGCCATCAGTATTTTAGAATAGATGCCAGTCATGTCTCAGTGAAACAATTATCTTCTTGCTGACTGTCTCCAAGCATATTGGTGATAACTTTTTCAAGTGGTGCCTCACTAACTGAACATTTCTTTGGAGAAAAGAGGAAAAAAAACCAGTCATTTTTGTAGAGGGAATATATCAAATACAAAGGCCATGGGTCCTTCAGAGAAGGGAAAACATACCCCATAGCATGTCACATTAAAGGAATTCTTAACATAGCTCTGAGATTGTCTTTTTGATAAACATTTATGGACTTGCAGCTAGGAAAGTATCATGTGAAACATCTCAGCATGTTCCGTGTATCAAAGCAGCCCCTGGAATCCAAGCAATTATAGACTTTTAGCTATCAAAAGTGATTATAGTAAGTTTTGATTAGCTGGCTGTCTCTTGGAGCACTTGAAGTATAAAAGTAATTTAACTATTTAACATTTTAGCTAGTAGTCAGAATGTTTTAGCTGGCAAAATGCCTGTAAGAGGGTTGTAACTCACAAGCCATTTTCTTCCATCACCTGAAGATTTTTCAGACTGAAAATTCTTCCCTAAAAATTATAAAAGAAGCCTGAGCTTGTGATAGAGGTGTTTTCCATGGTATGTTCAAACTAGGCGCACTGACAGTGAAATAAAACTCCCCATATATATAATGCAAATTTTTTCCACAAGTATCAACATAATAAGTCTGATCCAGTTTCCATTAAAGAATATGACAATGTTCCCCTTGATTCAGTGAAAAAAGGATCAGGCGCTATAGCTTATATCACTCCAGTATGATAGTATCTACAATTTAGAATATTAGCAATGGGTCTTAATGGAACTATGAAATTGAAATAGACATTCAGTTCATGGTTAAAACAGGAATTGGTAATTGATCACACACAGTTTTGGCCCAGGAAAACTAAACCCAAAGCCTCTGCAGACATAAAATGCCACATACATACATGGAATATAGGTTCAATGGTCATTAAAATACAGCATGACAGAATACCTAAGAGAGATTTAACCTACAGTGACTGGGCCATTGTTGGTGATGAATGCAAGTTTAATTTTAAATCATAATAGTGCTGACAGGTAGTCTGTCACTCATGTGTTAAAGCTGTCTAGGCCCACTGGCATTTTGTAATGCATTTGCTATTTGGAATTTTTAATTTTCACAAGCATATTCAAAGGTTCTTTGGTGTCAGATGTAAATGATTTGTGTTTAAGCAGTTTGCTTTATCCTCCCAAAAAACAAAAAGCAGGTATCAGCACCTGCAGCTTCGCTCAGCTGAGAGATGGAATTCCTTCTTGCACTGTCCAGTTGGTAGGTTCAACTTGTCTCTCTCTCATTCTTGCTTCCCATCCATTCATTTCTCTGCACCTTTCTGACCACACATAGTTAATTTGTTTGATAGTAAATACAAAGCAGCTATCCAAATTCTACTGTTGGTTGTAGGAGTGATGAGAGCAAGGGTTGGTCCACTCTTTTTACTCCTTTTGTATGAATTTTTCTACATGGATTATATTAGTGAGATTTTACCATGACACTCAAAAAACTATGTCAAATATAGCCAATAGAAAGCATCCACTGACTTCTAGAAGGGTCCGACCACATTAGGGGGGATGATCCTCTCCCAGCTTCACTTCTGATATTGCTACATGGTGTTGAAGTTACCCTGATCCTTCTTAGTAAAAATAAGCAGGCTGTACATGACCTAGACTGAGTAGCCAAACTGTGTGATTGCCTATGGCAGGTGTCAATTGTATGACTCATGAAACAGAAAAGTGCACACCAACTCTACTGACTACAGTAAAGCAAAAAAAAAAAAATTTAATGCACCTTTAGTCCACTCCCAATAACACTATTTATTTTTTAAGTTTAATCATTTCTTTTCTGGGGGGTGGGGGAGAACCGTGTGTAAGCACTGCTGAGCCTCTCACTCACAGGCAGTAAATATTGCTTATTAACATTCCAGAGGAACACCAATTCAGGACAGACTCTGAGATGTATTGATTCCTGAGAAATAACTGTATGTAGTAGTGTATGCACAGTGCTTAAATGCAAGTACCAAAAGCTAATACCTTCTGAGCTAGCAAGAGGCTTGTACATAAAAGTGCAAGTACTTTGCAGTCTCTCGTTCTTGGTTCAGTAAACTTCAATATCTGAGCATCTGAAACAGGATCTGTTTTTGCTCCTTCCCCATCTCCTACCGCTACCTTAGAATCCAGCAAAGAAAGAGGAAAGGTCTACTGGGCAGTTAAGCAGTATTTTACTTTTCCCTGTTCTACTTTCCTCTATCTTTCCCAATGGCTAATTTACATATAGGCCAGATCCTGTTCCTCTTACCTCAAGCAAGTAATACTTTAGGTTCTAAGTCTTAAGTATTTAAGCATGTGCTTAAGACCCTTTGATTTTAATGGAATGGAAGCAGGCACATACAATTATGCATGTGCCCAAATTCTTTGCTGAATTCAGATTTTACTGTACAAGTAGTCCCACTGAACTCAATAGAACGACTACTCAATGTAACTATAATACAATCTGACCTTAAGAGAATACTTAGTGAAACGGTAAGGCTTTCCTCAGTGGTTAGGGGTATGAAATGGTCTGAAGCCCACTAGCCTAGTGGTTGGATAACTCAGTGTAAAGGATTTGGTTCCTTTCTACACCTTTGTAAGGGGTAGGAATCCACTGAACTCCATACAGATAAAATTCATTGATTTCCTTCATGTTTTCTGCAGCATCCTTATTTCTGGTCTTGATGTACTCGGTCTGGCCCTGTTCATATCCACTCACAGAGCTGCTGCAAAGATGGCGTGCCTAACCTGCCATTCTGACAGTGTTATCCCTCGCTTTGAATCTATTCACTGTACCCTTTCTCTTTTGTCTTATATCTCTAATACCAGCCTATAATCATAGTGGCCATGTCTACACTTACAAAAAACTTTGAAATGGCCATGCTAATGGCCAAATCGAAGAATACTAATAAGGTGCTGAAATGAATATTCAGTGCCTCATTAGCATGCCACTGACCGTGGCACTTCGAAAGTGCCACGTTTCACTCACTCGCGGCTCTTCTACACAGAGGTCCTTTTCGAAAGGACCCTGCCAACATCGAAATCCCCTTATTCCTATCAGCTGATTCCCACCCTGTAGTACCAACACCTAAAAGACTTTGTCTTTTACTTGTTGAACAGTAGGTTCAAAATATTTACTAAAGGTAAATATTTCAGAAACTCCTTGGGGTACATCTATGCTACGCAGGCTACATGTGCATAATCCTCAATCAGAGACAACCTACAGCTATGGAAGGGATTTTCTGGCATTGCAGGAGCAATACTTTCACAAGTAATGGCATATAGGTCAACAGAAGAAGTCATCAAGCAAGCTTTAGCTACATTGGGGGTTAGGCTGGCATAGCTGCATTGCTCAGGGGTGTGAAAAACATAGCTCTGTTGGACTTTAAGATGAATGGAAACCTGGCTTGATGGTCAGGTCCAAGGGGTAGTGGTCAATGGCTCCATATCTGGATGGCAGTCAGTTTCAAGTGGAGTGCCCTAAGGCTCAGTTCTGGGGCAGGTGTTGTTCAACACCTTTATTAATGACCTGGACGAGGAACTGGATTGCACCCTCAGCAAGTTTGCGGATGACACCAAGCTAGGGGAAGAGGTAGATACATTGGAGGGTAGCGATAGGATCCAGAGTGACCTGGATAAATTGGAGGACTGGGCCAAAAGAAATCTGATGCAGTTCAACAAGGAGAAGTGTAGAGTCCTGCAATCGGAACAGAAGAGTCCCTAGCATTGTTATAGGCTAGGGACAGACTGGCTAAGCAGCAGTACAGCAGAAAAGAACCTAGGCATTATAGTGGGTGAAAGGCTAAATATGAGCAAACAGTGTGCCCTTGTATCCAAGAAGGCCAATGGCATATTGGGGTGCATTAGGAGGAGCATTTTGAGCAGATCTAGAGAAGTGGTTGCCCCCCTCTATTCAGCACTGGTGAGGCCACATCTGAAGTATTGTGTCCAGTTTTGGGCCCACCAGTACAGAAAAGATGTGGATGTGCTGGAGCAGGTTCAGCGGAGGGCAATGAAAACGATTAAGAGGCTGGAGCACATGACCTAAGAGGAAAGGCTGAGGGATTTGGGCTTATTTAGTTTGCAGAAGAGAAGACTGAGGCGTGATTTAATACTAGCCCTCAACTTCCTGAAGAGGTGCTCTAAAAGGGATGAAGAGACACTGTTCTCAGTGGTGACAGACAGCAGAACAAGGGGTAATGGTCTGAAATTATAGAAGGAGAGGAGTAGGTTGGATATTAAAAAAAACTACTTCACCAGGAGGGTGGTGAAGCATTGGAATGTATTGCCTAGGAAGGTGGTGGAATCTCCATCCCTTAAGGTTTTTAAGTCCCAGCGTGACATAGTCATGATTGGGATGACTTAGTTGAGGCTGATCCTGCATGGGGCAGGGAGCTGGACTTAATGACCTCTTGAGGTCCCTTCCAGCTCTGTGATTCTCAGACCTAAATTTCAAGGTTCAGATCAGAGCACACTAACATAAGAATCAAAAATATCTGTGGATTTTATCAGAGAGGTAGCCAAGTTAGTTTGTATCTTCAAAAACAACAAGAAGTCCTGTGGCACCTTCTAGACTAACAGATCTTTTGGAGCATAAGCTTTTGTGGTCAAAAAAAGCGTATGCTCCAAAAGATATGTCAGTCTAGAAGGTGCCACAGGACTTCTTGTTGTTTTTGTGGATTTTAGGTGCCTAAAGGGGAGATTTTCAAATGTATCAGTAGGAAGCACCGTTGATTTTCATTAATGAGATGGAGTAAAATTTTCAGAGGTACCCAAATGACTTAAGAGGCTAAGTCCCATTTTCAAATTGAACACTTTAGTACCTTTCAAATCTCCCTCTGTATGTTTAAATTACTCATGAAAGTGAAACTTAGGCACTTAAGTCATTCGAGTGCTTTTGAAACTTATACACTAAAACTTTATAACTTGTGTGCATTTATCCTAAATCTTAATGTTTAAAGTGATTTTAATACTTGTGAAATGTATTTGACTTAGAGAGCCCTAGAATCTTGAGAACTCAAATCAAAGAGGAAGATCTATCTTGCAAAGAAAAGGTGTACCTGCCACTCAGACAGATACATCTGCATTAGCTTTAATCTTAAAGAACTGCTAAAAATAGAAGTGAAGCCAGAGCACACAAGTTTCAGAGAAAGTTCATGACTCCACTCAGTCCCACGCCAGTGGGTAGGGACTCACTGCTGATGTCTATTAGGACTTCACTGCTCTTTTTAGCCACACTAGCTGGATTAAACCTGGCACAGTTAAATCTATCCCAGCTGCAATCATGCCTTCAGTTACAGTCTAGGACCCCCAGGACATCATAAAGCAATGAAATCACAATTCTTATGATAAGCAGGTCACTGAACATACACCTTCTATTAAGACATAAGAATGGCCATACTGCGTTAGACCAATGGTCCACCTAGCCAGCTGTTTCAGAGGGAATGAACCAATAGAATATTTACAGAGTGATCCATTCTGTTGTTCACACTCAGCTTCTGGCAGATAGTGGATTATGACACCTAAGAACATGGCGTTGCATCCCTGATCATCTTGGCTAATAGCCATTGATGAACTTATTCTCCACGAACTTACACAATTCTTTTTTTAACCAGTTTTATTTTTCACCTTCACAATATCCCCTGGCAACAAATTCCACAGACTGATTGTACACTGTATGAAGCAGAACTTCCTTTTGCTTGTTTAAAGTGAGATGCCTATTAATTTCATTGGATGACCCCTCATTCTTCTGTTATTTAACCCCTCCACGTAAAACTTTCACCACACATGGTGGTGATTCATGATTTTACAGATCTCTGTTATATCCCCCCACTTAGTTGTCTCTTTCCCAAGCTGAGAAGCTCTGATAACTGCTTAATCTCTTATACGGAAGCTGTTCCATATCCTTAGTTGTTTTTATTGCCTTCTCTGTACCTTTTCCAAGTTTAATGTATCATTTTTGAGATGGGGCAACCACAAGCTCATACAGTCTTCAGAGCAGGAGCATCCCATGGTTTTAGATAGTAGCATGATGATACCTTCAGCTGCCATGCTGGTGCTCGGTTACCCAATTTTGTGAAATCCCTTTGTAAGTCTTTACAGTCAGCTTTGGACTTAAAATAGCCAAGAAGGGAGTTTAATTAGTTCCATTAGGGTTTTTTTCAGTTGTGGAACTGGAAGATAATTTGGCAGCTTTAGTTAAATTCAAATAAGTCACTGGACAGCTTTGGGGCAGCAGCATATTTTGATTACTGGTGAACTGGTCTGGAGCTGAACCATTCTGTTGAGTCATCAGTATCTTCAGCATCTTCTGAATTGTTGAAGGACTCTTCCTACTCTCTCTTTCTCATTTCTAGCAGTTTGGTTATGATTTGTGCATCACGCTGCCATCATCTGAAGCCCATCCCTTAACTAGGATTCAGAGCCCAAGCTCCAATGCCTACAGAGCTATTTCTAGAACCCTAGCTCAAGCCCAAGTCTTATATCCACGCTCAGCTGTGCTGTTGCAGGTTTCAGCCTCACATGTAGCCACAGTTAGGAGCCTGCACTGAGGGTATAAGCAGGCTTGAAACTGACAGGAATTTCATTTTCAATCAGCAGCCACAGGTTCCAGCAGCATTTCAGGAACTGCACATGCTGATGTTTCTAAAATAATGTTGGGCATTTCTGCTTTGCAAAAATTCTGGGAAAAAAGATGGTTTTGTTGCAATTCAGAATGAAACCAAACTATAAAAATGTCTAAATTTCAAATCCCAAATAACATCTGGCTTGCAAACAATCCTTTTGTCACAGGGATTTTCTGACAATAAGTACATTAAAAAAACTGTGAGGCATCCAAATGCAACAAAAATGCAGCCAGATAAATGCTCACTTACAGATAGCCAGATTCCCAAATTAGAGTGGAGAAAAAAAGCCAACTAGGTTTTTAGTTTTTCTCTTCTTTGAGAATCTTTTTGGGACGGATTATCCTGGAGAGTTTGCCTTTGGGCAAAGTCAGCCGAATTCAAATGAAGGAGGCTTAACATTCCTGGCAAGCAAATGGATAAAGGAGATAGTGGGCTTGTAGGTTTTCATTTATCTTCTAATATTAAGATCTTTAAATACTTAAGATTCCAAGAGCCTGTTTTCCACATTCTGAATATCTTATAGAGAAAAACTATCACTACTGTCAGTGAGAGTTTGACTCAGTTAGGCCTTGATTCTACAAACTCTCGTGTATGAACTTAATGCCAAGCACATAGGTAGTCACACTGAAAGCCACTGGAACTACTCACAAGTCTGAAGTTACATACATGCTTAAGGGTTTTGCAAGATTTAGGGCCTTAAAGGACCACAGAATTAAGTCATACAAGTTCAGGTGTAGTTGCCATTTTGTGAATATAGTTTCATCCACCTCACCTGTCTATAGAAGAAGCCCTTTTCTTTCCCCAGGAATCGTAACTGTAAACGGACTTTTAAATACCCCTGAACATCCTCGTGGGAATTCTGAATTCAAACCAGGGCTTGGATATGACCTTCATGCCCTTAGGCACCCAGCTGTGGAGCTGGCCCAATGGCTCTGCAACGAATTGCCTCAGAAACCCTGACCCACACAGTTTAGAATGCTAGGGAGAATCCAAATTGACAAATGGATCTGGAACCAAAGAGTCAAGTTTGGACCCATCTTAGGGATGCTAACTTGTTAATCGGTAAGCATGAAGTTTAATGGTATGCTTACCCATTAACCAGTTAACTGACTCTTGTTGGTGAACTCCAGTGGTGACTAGCCACACCTGACCAGAGCAGCGTCAACTATAGAGGTAACAGTGGAGGCAGGACCTCACAGTGGGATCTCAACTGTGGCAGGCTGGGCAGCAGACCCTAAGTTAAACGGTAACTGATTAAGCACTAGCATTTAACTGGTTGACCGTTTTAATATCCCTAGAGCCATATCTGGTAGTAATGGAGAGTGTGATGGGGTAGACTAGGACTTGAGGCCCCCTGCTGGAGGCCTTGGAGTCCTGCCACAGCTCACCCCAGATAAAAGGCAATAGAGAGGTCCTCCAAGCAAGCCAGAGTGTATGCAGGTGAAGGAACCAACCGGAGGCCAAGAAGGCCATATAAAAGTAGCTGCAGAAGACAGCAGTAGTTGCTGTGTGCAGCTCAAGGAGTGAAGTCTGAGTGACTGGCTGGCTGGAACAGTAGCATATCTGCAGACAGCTCAGGGTGGACAGATCATGGCAATCTGGACAGTGCTCTGAGGCAAGGTTGAAAATGGCTCAGGGCTTTGAAGAAGTGGCTCAGTGAATTAGAGCATCAGTGGAATGGACATAACAAATAGCAGCTATCCACAGGATGCCTGATCTGGGGCCTGGAATAGCAGGCAGGACAGGGTCTCTACTAATCCCCCATTAACTGCTGGGATAAGTGACCTGGATCTCGAGGCTTCCTACAGAAGTGAGGGGGATTGGGCTAGTGACCCAGCCAAAGGGCTGGGATTAGAAGGGCCCTGAAGACAGGCCTGGGGCACTGCTCTATCCCACAGTGGGAATGAACCGAGAGACATTAAAGAGGTTTTTTTTTTTTCATTTTGCATACGGACTGTTTGGGATTCAGCCAGAGAGCTGAGTCATGGCAGAGCCTTCACAAACAGAGGGCAGGCACATGCACTTGGCCAGAGGCACTCACAAGAGGTGCATACAACCCTGTTACAGAGAGCCAGAAACTTAGTTACATGTTTTTAAATTGATAATATTTCTGCATTGTTTCAAACTCCAATTAGATGTGCACAGGGTCATTTGACTGACATTTATAAGGATTTTTGTAAGGTTTAAGAAACTGGGTCATATCCCTTCCTGGATGCTTTGTTCCTGTTTATAAAAGAGAAACCAAAGAATCCACCGATTCCTGTAGGTAGAAAATATTACTGTCTTCAGGGACTATGCTTTCCTTTGGGAACTAGATTTCCTTAACATTTTTTAACTGAGAAAATGCATAGTTTTATAGAAATACTTAACAAATTTCTGCAGTGAGCCCTGGCAATATTTTGATAGAGCCATTATTAACTACTGAAATCCTTTTTCATAAAAACACTTTAGCAGTAGAATTCTCTATAAATAGGATATTCTCCTGACTTGGTAGAATTTAACTCTCTTATAACATTGCCCTGAAGTGCCTCAAGAGCATGAGTACGAACCTCAAGACTGACTGTTAGGAAGCAGGTCACAAACCCCAAATTGTCTGAAAATTCTGAACTTAGATTTCACCAACAATCATCAAGTTGAAACTGTTCAGGCATCAACAGCCTTAAGATGGAATCAGACAGCCCTCTTTGGTACACCAGTCGGTTTTACCACCAGGCACACTAACCTTTGTTATAGCGAAGATCACAGTAACATTCAGATTACTTCTGGTCCCAAAGGGCTAGTCAGTAATACCTTATCTCAAATCAAAGACAACCCTATAATAAAATAGCTAGAGATTTGTTATAAGGAGATAAGTTATTTACAAAGTAAGGCAGCATATTACACACAGGCACACAAGTTCCAGTTTGAAGTTTCAAAAAGTAACAGGAACTTCTGTAATAATCAAACTCTGTGTCCCCCTTAGGGCTAACCCAGAATGAACAATGGTGATGTTTTCTTTTTACTTAGTAATCCTTGCCCCTCAGAGTCTATGCCACTTAATAGGTAGAAGCCCTAACAAGGAGAAAATTTCTCCTTTCCTTCTTCTGCTTCAAGGTGCAAATTTAGCTGATAGGAAGAATTCAGTGGAACATCTTTTCATGGTGAGTGGAGGAGAGCAATCAACATTAGTCAAACTGGACAGTTGCTACGTAAAAGAATAAATGGACACAAATCAGATATCAGGAATAGTAACATACAAAAGCCTGTACGAGAACACTTCAACCTCCCTGGACACTCAGTAGGAAATTCAAAAGTAGCCATCATGCAAAAACCGCAGACTTCAAAGAGAAACTGCCAAGCTATGATTCATTTGCAAATATTACACCATCAATTTCGGACTGAACAAAGACTGGGAATGGCTGGCCAACTATACAAGCAGTTTTTCCTCTCTTGATGTTCACACCTCCACACCAGCTGCTGGAGGTGGACCACATCCTCCCTGACTGAATTGACCTCATTAACTCTGGCCTTTCTCTTGATTAGTAACTTCCTTCTTTTCATGTGCCTGTATACTTATGCCTGCCTCTGGAATTTACACTACATTCATCTGACAAAGTGGGTCTTTGCCCACAAAAGCTTATGCTCCAATAAATCTGTTTGCATATAAGATGCCACAGGACTTCTTCTTGTTTTTGCAGATACAGACTAACACAGCTACCCCTCTGATACTTTACAACAAAGTTTTGTTTTCTGATGTTCCACCATATTGTCTTGCATTGATAGGCCTTGTCCAGCAGGACTTAACACCTGTTGGAGACCACAATTTGATACAGGTTAATGTTTCTTTCCTGTCTGGTGACTTACAGTTAAAGGTTTACAGTGCAAATGTTCTCTAGATGTTATACTTCCGATTAATGCAGACAGCAATTTACAAGCATTCAATAAAGCCTAAATTTAAGCACATTTTATAATGCATTTCTTAACTACCAGTTTTCTTTATAATTAAGATATTTTAGCCTTAACCGTTTCTACAGCATAACCTGGATACTTTATAATCCTTATAGATTATCTTCAGTTATACATAAGCATATACAAGAAATATTAAATCTAAACAGGGTCAGTCCCCCGTAATACAGTGAGAAGTAACTCAAACTTCTCCAAAGCTTAGGTTGAGTTCTCCTCAGTCAAGTCAAAACCACAGCACTCTCTTTCTTCCCCTTACTTATCAACATCTTCAACTGGAATACATGCAAATTGTTCCTCCTCCTCTACTGCAATCAGTTAGCTAACGATCCAACCATTCATGTTAAGTATATAGATAAAAATGTTTTTACAAGAAAATACACAAAACTGAAACTAGCAAAATATAAATGATTCTTTCCCCATCATCACATTTAAATAAGAGAAGCCCTGCTGAATCACACTCATTGAGGTAATTTAACTAAGTCAGCTTGGCTAAAATCAAACATTCAAAATATATAATTAAAATAAAAAATAGTGTTTCCTCCCACTTTCTGCTTGCTGTAGTTACTCCTCCAGCTAAAAGTGCCAGCAATGTCACTAACCTTCCGCAAAATGTTTCAGAGCTGGGTGGGGAGGGAGCAGAGAAAGCCTCCCTTCTGTTCTTCTAGCTCAGCTTTTCTCCACCCAGAGGCTGCGTCTACACGTGCACGCTACTTCGAAGTAGCGGCAGTAACTTCGAAATAGCGCCCGTCACGTCTACACGTGTTGGGCGCTATTTCGAAGTTGAAATCGACGTTAGGCGGCGAGACGTCGAAGTCGCTAACCCCATGAGCGGATGGGAATAGCGCCCTACTTCGACGTTCAACATCGAAGTAGGGACGTGTAGACGATCCGCGTCCCGCAACATCGAAATAGCGGGGTCCTCCATGGCGGCCATCAGCTGGGGGGTTGAGAGATACTCTCTCTCCAGCCCTTGCGGGGCTCTGTGGTCACCGTGGGCAGCAGCCCTTAGCCCAGGGCTTCTGGCTGCTGCTGCTGCAGCTGGGGGTCCATGCTGCATATACAGGGTCTGCAACTAGTTGTTGGCTTTGTGTATCTTGCACTGTTTAATGAAAGTGTGTCTGGGAGGGGCCCTTTAAGGGAGCGACTTGCTGTTGAGTCCGCCCCGTGACCCTGTCTGCAGCTGTGCCTGGCTCCCTTATTTCGATGTGTGCTACTTTGGCGTGTAGACGTTCCCTTGCTGTGCCTATTTCGATGTTGGGCTGAGCAACGTCGAAGTTGAACATCGACGTTGCCGGCCCTGGAGGACGTGTAGACGTTATTCATCGAAATAGCCTATTTCGATGTCGCAACATCGAAATAAGCTATTTCGAAGTTGGGTGCACGTGTAGACGTAGCCAGACAGTGCAGATGGCCTTTTGGAGATCAGCTACTCTGACCTCTTGCCCCCTTTGGACTCTGAGTCCAGTAACAGGGACCCACTGAGCATGCCCAATCTACCCTACTCAATTCCAGAGACATTTCCCCATTAGGCACCTGAGTTACATTTGTAGATGCTATTCAGGGACTTAGACATGAATTGCATCTACATCTCTGAACCTACCCTTCACATGTTTCTGGCACTAAATGTTTGTGCATTGGTTTATACTCTCATGTAATGATGCCTAGCATGCATAAAGAGGAAGATGGCATATAGGTTTAAGCATCAAACACAAGCACAGGAAGAACATAAGGAAGGTTCAAGGCTTACCTATGCCACCGCTGGGAGACAATCAGGAAAACTCCTGCAAACCAGGACTTCGGCATTGATTTCTTGGGATGTTTCAGTAGCTGCTCTGAGGATCACTACAGCAATGGGAATTGGTATGATTGTTTGTGCTTCTTTGTGGTGATACTCATCAGCCAGTCAATGAACTCTACCATACCTCTGTATATACTTTTTATAACTCAACTCCTAAAACATCTTTTTGAGGTAATTCCTGCAATTTTAATTTGACATCTTGATACTCCATCACCAGGGCTTCCAACCATCAGTAAATTTATGGACAGTCCATAAAAAATTAGCCAAAATTGGACATGTCCATAAAGTTCATAAAAAAATGTAGGTGTCTGTAAATTTCATAAAAGTGCAATAGAATTTTTTTAAAAAACAGCAATTATTCTATAGCAATTAAATTTCTTCTCTACTCCTTCAGCCATTTTACTGCAGAGCAGTGGAAATTGGATGTTTTAGTTCTTTATGTAGCTCAATGGTTAAGGTGACATACAATGAATCACATGATCCATGCGATGTTATCATCTACATTATCCCACTGAGTTTGCATCAGCACAATAGCAACACGACTAACTAAATGAAAGTGAGTTAAATAGCATATTGTTCTTGTAATGTATGAATGAAAACCATTACTTTTCACTTTTGGCCATTTATGTCGTCTTAATACAGTATAAAAATTACATCTGTCCATAAATTTTTCCCATTTTGTCTATAAATGAAATTTCTGTGGGTTGGCAATCCTTTCCATCACTCCTGGCAGATTTGTATAAAAGCATACTATCATAATCATACATATAAATTCATTCACATGTTCTCGGTATGTCTTTAATTCCTCAATGGATACTTATCAGCTTCACAAAATTCACAACACCTGAGGACGTTTCCTGAGCCACATGTCCAGTAGTTAGGGTGTACGGCCTATGGTGAGAGGTTTTGCAGCATGCAACATTTATCTTGCTTTTTCAGTCCAAGTTACTGATTTTTATCTCTCATTTGCAAAGCCAGAGCTCAACATTGGCTCATTTCTGTGCCCATCAATGAGCAGAGGCCAAAGAATTTAAAAACTCCATGTTTTGGCTTCCATGCTACTGTGTGAGTGTGTGTATACACATATACATTCATTTTCCTGTGTGTGTCCAGTCACTTCCAGTGGATTGGTGTCAGACTTTGGTCAAATCCACAATCTTCAGCATTTTTGGCATAGCCAAAAATATGTCCCTTATTTTTGTAACCAAACATGCATCTCAATCCATATCTTTTCCCTTCCTACCTCTGCTTCCTAGATATTAATAGAAGATAGATTATACATGATACATCAATCTTTGCAATTAATATGAAAAATCCAGGGCCAGCTTCTCACCTCGTGTAAATCAGCATAGTTCTACTGAAGTTAGTGAAGCTTCACTTGTTTACATCTGAGATATATACTTTCTTCCTGCTGTCTACTCTACAGTGTTTTATGCTATGGCATTGTAATGCTTTGCCTGACTAGGGCCCCATATAGCCTCAGAGCAATTTTTCCTACTAAAACTAGATATTCAGTTGATATGTTTGGAGGGTAGTAAACATTTTGGATTGAAATGGAAGGAAGGGAAAAGTCTACATCAGCAGCAGCTCCTGTAGGGCATTTAAAGACATTAACAGTCAGCTTTACACCTTTGTTTGTTTTGGAGCTCGTCACTTAGGGGGCTGCTTTGTTAACTGTACTAGTTCTACTGTTTTTACCTTGTTTCTTCATTTTTATAATGACTGACTATCTCCACTGGTGGTATGGGCAAAGGAAGATTTGATCCCAATTCAGTGAATCAGGCATACGCATAATTCCTGTTGACTTCAATGGCAGTTCCCCGGACACAGGTCATGCAACCCAGAAGGCCTTACACAGACTACAAGAATTTTGTTTGAATGAAATTCTCCAAACTTACTCCTCATAATTTAATAGTTGGTATCCCTGAAACAGCATCATTTGACTTTGTAAGTAAATGTCCATGATTTGCTTGAGCACGTGTTATCAGCCTAAATAATTTCCAGGGCTGTATCAACTGTGTCTTTGCAAAGACGTCAGAAATGTAATCTAAATTTCTTTCATTTGTCTAGGGTAACAGTGACATCTTGTGGCCACTTTCATTCAGCAAGAATAGTGCAGTATTTCCACATCTTTTTTTCTATTCTATTTAGGTCCACTCAAAATAGAGATAGTGTTTTTATACTGTCTGCAAAAAAACACCCTACCTAAATAAATTACAATGATTGAGACATGTATAAGTGAATATTTGTTTTTCCTGGAATTAAATATTATAGGAAAAATTCTCAGAGCGGCAACCAGCAAGGGTTGGTGGCCACATCCTGAGATCACCAAATGTATGTTGGAAGAACCATTGCTGTAAGCATTACAGATTCAAACCCCAGTAAAAATATGAATGGATTAACTCTCACAAGCTCTTTTTGAAGTGAATAGTAATATTCTTCCCAGAACTGGGGGAAACACAGACTTTCCAGACCCTTGACCTGCTACAGAAACAAATAAGTCCTTAGATTCAGTTAACATTTACTTGGCAGTAGATAACTTTAAATAATTTAACACTAGTTTATAAAATATTGACTTTATTTGCAATCTATAGACATTTTTATCTGTTATATCATATAATACCACAGTTCCATGACTTTTATAAGCCTTCTTGCAAGTCACTGGTATCACATAGGCAAAGGCTATAATAAACAAGAACAAAAACATGATACAATACAGAAATTAAAATCATAGGCACAAAGATGTTCTGTTCTACTTAATGTATTGCATTATTCTTAATGGGTGTAGCAAAAATCCTAGGGCCAGCTAGCAAAATGAATGCCTCTCTCGTAGCTATGAAATCAGAAAGCTTTATTGCATTGTTGTGATGTCAAAGCAATACAATCTATCTTCATTTAGGGTCTGATCCAGATTCCATTAAACTCAAAAACAAGCCTTGTACTGGCTTCAGTGACAGTTGAATATAATCCCCTGAACTCAAGAAAAACTCGAGTCACCATTTAATAGTATTAACTACTTGGATTTGGACTAAATTCAACCTATGATGTTTGACCAATTTTCCCTGGCACCAAATACAGACTATTCACAATTGTTTTAAAAGAAAATTGGAAGTTAGAAAAAACACGTACAGTTTTCTTACTGTTTTACTTTTCTTACTTTCAGAATTTTTTTTATAAAATTACAGAAAGTCACACACACACACACACAGATATAGATATACATATAAATTTAATAAAAGTGAAGCTATACCTAAGATCCTTCAATTAGGTGAAAAACACCAGACAGGAAGTTGGTGAATAAAGCTAAAAAAATTACATCTTCAGAGCAGGGTTCCAATCACAGCACGAGCGACTCTTAGCCTTCCCTCACGTGATTAGCACAAACTCATTAGAGAATCCCTTGTTGTGTGTAGCTATTACAGCTTGGTAGCCTGTGCAGTGCCCCTTCATCTGAAAAGGAAGCAAGGGCAGGATACAAAGAAATATTAGTTTTTACAAACAGGGTGTAGAATAATCCATCTCACATTGGTAGTGACACAATCATAAATATAAAGCCTGCTCGGTAGTCTAACATGAGAATTGTGGGTCTCAGCTTATCTTTAATATCACTTAATACCACAGTCCAGGGCTTTTATAAGTATTCGTGCAAAACACTGGTATCGCATAGGCAAAGGCTATAATAAATAAGAACAAAAACATGATAAAATATGGAAATTAAAATCAGAGCCATAAAGATGTTCTGTTTTATTTAATGTATTGAATCTATTGCATTACTCTTAATGGGTACAGCAAAAATCCCAGAGTTAGGTAGCAAAATGAATGCCTATTTCACAGCTATAACATAACATCATAAAACTTTATTATAATGTTGTGACATCAAGTCAATACAATCAGTCTTCATTTAGGGTCTGATCCAGCTCCTAGTAAAGTCGAAGAAAGTCTTGTACGGGCTTCACTAACAGTTGAATATATGATCTTGTGAGCACAAGACAAACTCCACTCACCACTTATGTTATTAACCAATTGGATTTGGCCTGAATTCAACCTAGGTTTGACCAATTTTTCCTATCACCAAATATAAACCATTTGCAGTTGTTTTAAAAGGATTTTGTAAGTTAGAAAAACATATGAAGTTTTCTTTCAAGTTGGTGAATAAAGCTAAAAAATTCCACCCACATTCCAGGGTTCCAATCACAGCATGAGCAACTCCTAGCCTTCCTTCAAGTGGTTAGCAGAGTCTCATTAGACACTCCCTTGTTGTCTATAGCCCCATTACAGCTCTGTAGCCTATACAGTGCCACTTTATATAAAAGGAAGCAAAGACAGGATACAAAGCAATACTAATTTTTATAAACAGGGTGCAGAATAATCCACTTCACATTGGTAATGACAAAACTGTTACAAATACAAAGCCTGATGGATGGTCTAACGTGAGAATTGTGGGTCTCAGCTTATTTTATTCCAGAATGGACCATGAAAGCAATCTGGGTGTGCAGCTAGGCAATGCCCTGCGTCCAAGTTCCCCATAGGTTGGGTGAACAGACACCCTGATATCAGAGGATTTTTCGCATATAGAGGCAACTATTTCTGACACCTCCCCCCACAAATAGTGTCCCGGTTTTTCACACTTGCTATCAGGGCACCCCACCCAAACCAGCAGGGGTTGGGAACATTACAAAGGCACAGGTGCTGCAATGAGGCATTCAGGGCATACTGCTGCATTCCCAGGCTTGAAGGCATTTCCATTATACATAGAGTTTACAGATTGGTTCAGTGGCTCTTGGCGCCAGTGTTCCCTGTAAACCGAGAGCTTGGGCAGCCACCCAGGAGATATGTGACTGCCCACAGCCACCCCCAAGGGGCAGGATGTGCTTCTATTAGGGGTGCACATCTGCAAATGCCATGCTGCACAGAATGTATTCTGCCCATGGATGGAAAACAAAATTAGAGGGAACACTGCCTGGCACCCCCTCAATACAAATTGTTCCAGCACCTCTGCAAAACCCTCACACTGAACTCCTGGAAGAGATCCCACCTGAGCATTCAGACTGGAGCCAACAGACTCTTGAGTGAGGATCACCTCAGTCAGTGCCAAGCTTTTGAGGTGGGCAGGGAAAAGTAACTGAAGATACGTAAATTCCAGAAGACTGATGATTTAAATGCACAGAGAGTCAAGTGTCCTCTCACCCTACATGGGGTTCCTCATCTCTGTGATGGCGCAAAAGGCTTATGTGAGGACAATGGCATTGCCCTAGGCACTTGGCACATGCCCCAGAGCCCTGGGTCAGAGTTGCAGTTGGATGCTAGCTGACAGAGCTGAAATTAGCACTCAGATCCCAGGAACAGAAGCAGGTTACCCTGAAGTGGGGCAGCTCTGGAACAAGCACATACAGGAGCTGGCTCAGCCATAAGTAGACACTTTGAACAGCTGCTGCACATTAAGGCTGGTCTTCTGACTCTTCAAACCAAATCAGGCAGAGTAGTCCATGAGCTGCCTACTAGAGGCCAGCTGTTGGTGTTAGATTACCAAAAAAGTGCCTCTGCTGCAGGCCCGGATTTCTGGCCCATGGTTTGTGCTGTATCTTTTCTGGGAATATGCAAAGGATCTTAGTGTCCTTTCACCACGTTGTATCCCATGCAGCTGTTTTAAAGAAGAAAAAATATACTGGTAGCTAACAGTGTCCTTAATTGATTCTGCCTGCTCTAGTAATCACAGGTGAATGTCTGAGCTTCTGAGCTTCTTCTTCCTTTCGCTAGTATAAAGCACGTGTATCTCCAGAGGGGCCAACAGAATTACACCACTGTAAAACTGGATGAAAATAAAGATCTTTGTTCCTAAAGCAATTGCTCTTTTATATAGGTTTTCATACACTAAATATTATAGTAGATAGACTACAATGTATGAGAACCTTAAAATCCTTTTCCTTCATGGTAGAACCAACATCCAGCTGACAGGTATGGAGACAAAACTTCCTCTGTGAATTAGTTATGCCATAATTGTCCATTATAGGGATTCTTCTTTCATCTACCGATGAAACATCTGATGAAGGCCACTGATAGAGACTAGATTCTGGACTAAATGAACCAGTTGTCCAAGTGTGATAATTCCTATGTTCCTTTAGTACAAATTGTCAGAACTGCATAACCGAGCTATGAGAATTATATCAGCAAAGGATCTTAATATTTTGCAAGATAGTTCACTGAATAGGCAAAATTGGGTAGACAGGGCTATTAGAGCTGAAAGTTGCAAAGGAAAACAATTTCATAGTCAGTAGAGAGCTTTTAAACTTTGTTAAGAAAGTCATATTTCAGCATTCATCATACTTCATGACAGACAGTCTCACACTGACAGCCAAGTAACTGCCTATGACAGGAAACCATGGCTCATATCTGTTAAGGTGATTTTTTAACTGTTAAAAGGAGTAGTAGTGGGAGATTTTATAGCTGTTTTACAAAGGCAAATAAGTGCTCAACAGAGATACAGGCCAGCATGTGGCACAAAAATGTAAGACCTTTGAAAATTCTGAGCACCACATCCTTATATGAACCATAAAAGTTCTTTCTTTGTGTACTCAAAGTCATAAGTGACTGGAAAGCAAGTTATCCCGTGTCTGCTGGAACACCCCTGCATTGCTGGACAAGGGAAGATGTTGTGCTTCCCCAAAGAATAGTGCCGGGTGGAGAAGGTCAGGCATGGCTGTTCCCTCTCCCTTCATCTTCTGTGCCACTTTTCCCAGGAAGCAGTTCCTGCCTCAGGAGAGCACAGAGACTGCAGTGATGGCAAACCAATGCACTGTTCCTTTTGCCTCCTCCTTCATGCATGTTTTGCACTAACTGAAAGGCCACAGCTATCCAATGTGTCTGATCAATTTAAGGTTTGCTGAGGCTGACCAATTCCCCCAATTAGTCTGTTCTTTTTGCTTTGTATTTTAAACTCTGACTCTTACAGCATTCCATACTGCTGTAGCGAAAAACAGACGTCAAGCAGGTTCACACAATTGGAAGCATATTTCCTGGCAATTAGCACATATTCATATAAGACCCCTATTAATTATAGTACTGCAGCTAATCTGGGAAGTTCTATTGGCAATGTATTTTGTCAAGAATAACACATCCTGTAATAGGTCACTTTCAGGAACAAGTATTTTTGCACCACTGCATAGACTGTATGCATTTTATCTCCCAGCCCCTTACCAGATACTGAGGTGTTGTCCACCATACAATAAGCTGCATTTGGGTCCTAAAATGAGCTTGTTGCAAGTGAGCCCAACTCTTCATTTCTCTGCGAGTCTTGGCTACTGCTCACTGCATATGGGGAACCTGTAAAACAATTACTCAACTTCAAAGAGTTTATGAAGCTCACAGAATTAAAATAAATCTACAAAATAAAATATTATGTGCCTTTGAGAAGGACATTAAATAATGTCTTCTGTTCTATTCCCAGACAACAGAATTCAACTCTGTTCTATTCAGCCCAGAATTAAGACCTGCATTTATGACTGCCTACAATTCCCACCTCCAGTAGGTAGGGAAATGATTCAGAATCACTTAGCTCAAGCATGTCAAACGTGTGGCCCATGGACTGGATAGCATCTGATCAAAATTTTTTTGTGCCCTGCAACTACATCTTTATAAAGTTCAGTGTGGCCCACATGGTTACATTGTAGGTATAGGGCCATGGGACCTTCCAAGAAAAAAACTCACGTTGCACATATGCATGGGACTTAAGCTGCTATTAAGTTGCACGCAGGCAATGCTGCTGTGGTGCATGATCTTGTACCAAGCCATAATTGCATGTGCGAGTACTACAGGTATAGTTTTGCCTGCCCATTCAACACCACTAGTACACATGCTGTGCTCTGCCATTTTCCCTGCCACATTCATCAGTTTGTGACTTTTGTTCATTGTGGATTGTTGTGCTTTTTTGTGCTATAAAAAGTACTTCACCCTGTCACTATCAAAATCAGAAAGTAGTAAAGCTATGAAAAGGAAGACTGAAGGCGAGCACCATGCTTTCCAGGACAAATGGGAACTGTGGTATTTGTTGTCAACTGAAGCAAGATCATCTGCTTAGCATGTAATCAAATTTAGTGTTCCAAAGGAGTATAACATCAAGCAGCAATATGAAACCTATCAAGGATGTGAGTGACGTAAGAATAAATTTGAATATTGATTAGGCTAAGTCGGTCACACCAGAGCAATGGACTGGACTAAAACTAAGTCCTTTCCAATGCTCCCAGGATTTTACCCCGCGACCCTGCTCGCCATCTACGGTGGGTCTAGTCACAACGGGGTTTCAGAGTGTGTGAACTGCGCTGCTGCGGTGTGTTTACCCAAGGAAGAAATACGGACAAGGTGTTAAGTTTAAACAGGGAGAAAGGGTTTATTTAACAAAGTAAAAGTGTGGATTATGATAAGCTAGGTGACACAAAATATGTGGACCCTTGTTTTTCTTGAAATAAGCACAGGATTTGAATACTAATTGGTTTATAGCCTTAAACAATAGGTAACTGCTATAACAGCACTGCTATCTAACCCCTTAGCTATTTACTGCGCTTCCGGGACGGGCCGTGCAGCCTTCGATGCGTGCTGTAAAATGGAAAGGATAACTTCAGAGCTGAATATGGTATTTATTTATTCCTGGATCTTCCTGAGGTTCACCAGGTCGCTCGACCCTTGTCCGACTACCGCGGGGAGCAGATCTTACTTAGAATAAGAATTTGCCTGCGCTAAGCTAGGTCAATTCTCTAGTTAAGTGGGTTGCCCTGCTGGCCAAGCAGGGGAGAGCCCAGTATATGCGGGGTTTCCTTCTGAGAGGTTATCCCCTTAGTTAAATGGTGGGGTTTTCCTAGTTAAAGGTTATCCCCTCAAAAAGGTACTGCCTATTTCGACCACCTTGTTATGATAGCCCTTTATTGCAGACCTTCATTACCCTTAAAGGGTTACTAAGAACACCAGGGTTTTCCCTATATAGGGTTATCCCTGACCGCTCTACCCTCCTAAATAGCGGGGAGCTTATAGCTCTGGATTTTAATTATAAAGCAGTTTGCCTAACTATTCTTCTGTGTGCATGTAATAGTTTTAGGCTAGACCAATAGCATTGGCCTCCTGTGCCTTTACAAAGAGACAAGGGATACAAAATTTAAGACGCAGATCATGGACTTGGGGAAGTCCCAATCCACTTTCTGTTACAAAACTATATAAACACATTAACTGCTCATCTAATTACTTATATTAGCCTTAAACCCAGACCACAAATACCTCCTTATTCCTGCTCTGTAATCCAGGCGCTGGGCCTGTAGTTCTCTTCGAGCTAGGAAGTTATGACCCTCACGGCGCGCTTGTACGGCAGCCGCGTCAGGTCAGATAGTAAAGGAGGAAGGAAGAAAAAGAGAGCCAGGAGGAAAAACCGGCTTGGTTAACAAAACCTCCTGTGTCTTTTCAGGAACGACCGTGATATTTCAGACACCGGCCCGAGCTAAGGTCAGTGACTGGAAGGGCAGGGTTGCTGCTGCGGTTTCCCCGTGCAGGGCACCGTTGTTTAGGCGGTGCGGTCTGCCGGGCAAACTCTCCGGATAAAAGAACCAGAGCTTTACTAGTGATTTTTGCTCTGTATAGGCTGGAGCTCTTCTGGTCTTCTGGCTGGAACTCTTCTGTTCTTCGTCGGCCCACGGCGGCTAGCAAGCGATGACTGACACGCAGGTCAGCTTCGGCTCTTCTGCCAGTGATGTTCAGCTACAGGCTCAGTCCAGCTCTTAGCTCAGTCCTTCTCTGTAGTCTTCTTTCTTCTTCGTCTGCTCTCCTCCGAGGTCTGGTCCGGAATGCCCCAAGCAGGGCTGCTCTCCTGAATATATGCAGCCTGGGTGGACCTGTTTGACAACCTCTGCCTGCTAGGTCCTCCTTAGTGCCACAATGTATCAAAGGGGCATTTGACTACTACATATGTATAAGGATTCTAAATTAACCAATCAGTTTGAAACCTTTCAAACCATAACTTCATACATATTCATAGCCCGCCGAGTATTAATTGCAACTGTCATTTTCCAGCGGCCATTTTGTGTATCTAAACACAATTTTGACAGTAAATATATTTTACAATTTATCTAATTTTGATGTGGTTTGTGAGGGAAATATGTCACCACTGCTGGTAAAGCAGATTATAAATTTTAAATGCTCAGCTTAAAGGCTGTTTGGTCAGGATGCAGGGCAACCACACAGACACCACGGCTCATGGACAGGGACATATAAATCACCTCAGAAGAGGATTTTTCTACAAAACCCACTGAGAAAAATACAATAAATTAGAAGGGAAATTTTGGCAAGATAAGTTACTAGAATTAAAAACAGCATTGAACATAGAGCAAAGTCTGTTTACAAAACTTAACAAAGACAGTGAAGCTGCAGTTAAAGCTAGTTATATTTTGTCAGAATTCATAATGCAAAGTTCAAAACCATTCACTGAAGGTGAATTTATAAAAAATGTGCATGGTGAAAACTGCTGAAATTGTATGTCCTGGAAATGTGAAAGTGTTCAAAGATATCTCTGTCATGGAACACAGTTGCAGAGAGGAGAAATGAAATGGCAAGGGATTTAAGTTAGCAATTGAAAGAGAAGTCATCAACTTCTGAAGCATTTTCAATTGCTCTTGACAAAAGCACAGATTGTGGTGGTGTTGCACACTTGGTTGCCTTCTTGCGTGCTTGTAACAGTGGTTTTAAATTTAACGGAAGAGCTTCTTGAACTCATATCTATGTATGACACTACCACTGGCGAGAATATTTTCAGCTGCGTGATTGTACTTTTGGAGATATATCATTTAAAATTTTCAGATTTGGTTTCCATAACAACTGATGGTGCCCCTTTGATGGCCGGGTAAAGAAGTGGGTTTTGTGGCTAAATTAAAAGAACACCTAGCAACAAGAAACATAAAATTTAACTATATCTATATACATCAGAAGTGCTGCACTCAAAGGTTATAAACATGGAGCATGTGGTCAAAGTTGTGAAAAAAATTATAACCTTCATCCATGCATGTGGTTTGAACCTACATCAGTTTTCATCATTAGTGAGTTTGGGTGTGAGTGTGAAGGTTTGCCATACTGTGTTTTGTGCTGTTTTGTCATATTATATTGAGATCTGTTGGCTTTCTTGTTGCAGAGTTTTGGAGAGTTTTTGCAAACTACAAGAAGAAATTGTTATTTTCCATGAAATGAAAGGACAAGACACAGAGTAAATCAATAATCAGGTACAAGATTTATCATTTTTAGTTGACATTACCAAACATCCAAGTGGCCTGAATTTAAATCTTCAAGGGAAGTGCCAAGTAGTGACTACCTATGTATGACAGTTAAAATGTTTTTATGACCAAACATTGTCTTTGGGATATACACTTTAAAAAAGCAGATTTAACTCATTGTATTATATGCCAAAACCATAAAAGCAAACACCCCAGTTTTCATTTTCTCAATTATGCATCAAATATTGTACTGCTGCAACATGAATTCGAGGAGAGATTCCAGGATTTCAAATCAAGTGACAATAAGTTCTTCTTGTTTACAACACCATTTTCTCATGATTTTCAAAAGGCTGTAGCAAATATAGAATCATAAGATCATAGAATGCTAGGACTGGAAGGGACCTTGAGAGGTCATCAAGTCCAGCCCGCTGCTCCCATGGCAGGACCAAGTACTGTCTAGACCATCCCTGATAGACATTTATCTAACCTGTTCTTAAATGTCTCCAGAGATGGAGATTCCACAACCTCCCTAAATACGCAAATAGAACTTATCGAAATTCAGAGTGACACTTTCTGAAAACACGAATATAATGAAGTTGGCATTCTTGATTTTTACAGATGTGCACCCAGGCAATTTGTTGAAGTACGTAACTGTGTGTCAAAAATATTGTCAATGTTCGGTAGCACGTACCTACGTGAACAGCTATATTCGCTTATAAAAACCAACAAAACACCCAAAAGGTCTAGGATAAGTGACAAACATTTATCAGGGATAGTTAAAGTAATATCAGCTCGAAATAGCAAATCAAATACTGAAAAACTGGTATCACTAAATCAGAGTCAGCGCTCTGAAAAGTGTACCTGGGACTGAAATGCTGCAGGTTTTAATTTGAAATATTCACATTATATTTTATTCTTATGCCACTGTTGTATTTGCTTCTCAATGCTGAATAATAAATAAGTGATTTGATATGTTGTTTATTTATTCATTCCCAAATAAGATCACAAAATGTGTTATATTCATTTTATATCAATAAACATATGCCCATTTTTGCAACTGCACAAATAAACATACGTTCGTGCAAAATCTCAAACGTGCAAAGTATCTCAAATTTTCAAAGAAGCTGTTCCATTTGATTAACCACTGTCTATACTGGTTTTTATTTCAACAAAACAAGCTATGTATCAGTAATAATTAAAAACTACCTTAAATTGATTTTGAAATTAAAAAATTATATATGAGAAAACAATTTTACACAGCAAATTTTATGAAGTATTCATAAATTACAAAACAATAAAATTCATATTATTACATTCTCAATTAAAATTATTGTATTATAGTCAAACGAGCCCTGAAAAAATTATAAAAATATACCTAAACCATAATCTATAGTAATAATTATGACTTTCCGAAAGAAGTACATTTTCTTTGATGGCCCTGAACACTATCAATTTTCGTTTGTGTGCCCTGATTAGGCTTTGAGTTTGACATACCTGACTTAGCTGCTAGTTTCTCACATGGCACCATCACTGTGTTGACAGAACACACAAGCGCTGTGAACATTTGGCTTCTTCCTAGCACTCCAAAGGGAGCAGGAAGTGCTGTTATCTTCATTTCACGGAGGAGAAACTGAGGCATATGGTGATTATGTAACTTGTCCAAGGCCATAGGGACAGGATGAATGTGAGATTTTAACTCAGATCACCCTTTTCCTATTCCAGTTCCTTAATTTCAAGGCCACACACCCTAAAGAAGAACTTTCTGAAGTTTAATTATCTTTAAACATAATTAAACTAACAAGATAACTGTTATATAATTACATTAACAAGACGTTACCTGTCAAAAAAGCATCAGCATTACTTGAAGTTTAAAAACTTAATACCCTGGACAGACAGTCTAAGAAATCTATAGTACACAATTCTCAACATGAGCTTAGTAGACAATCACTTCAAACAGGTTTACAAAAAACTGCACGCTCACATTCATCTCTCAGAATTTGAATAGCAGACTGAGATCTAAAATAAAAGGATAAAGGGAAAAGTCCATTTAGTCATGTCTGTCAGTTAGAAAAAACACTAAAATGATAAATTTAATTGACTGTGTCCATTCAAGTCCTTACCTGGGAAGTTATGCAGATGGCTTTCCTGTAAGAGATAAATAAAACACATGGTAGAGTTTCAATGGAAAAAATATTCCTGCAGATCTTACTTACTAATTTTACTTTTCATACCTTTTGATTTGATATTCTTTTTCTTTATATAGATCCACAGTGTTAATCCACTGACGATGATAATCCCTACGATCAATCGAGCGATGGTATACAGCGTCACAGAAGCTAAAAAGAGGACCATCGTTAGTTAATCTTGAAAAAAATCATCCGTGTGGTGGGGAAAACACTTTACCATCCTCTTGATTATACCAGTAGTGTTGCCTTAAATGCAATTCAGCTTCCAATCAGTGTGGATGTTCTATTTCAAACTAGCTGAACACCATTTTGATACTCATTTTTGCGTGTAAACATACTTTCAAAATAAGCTATTCCAGAAAAATCTCTTCCAGAATATCTTATTCCGAAATAACACTGTTGTGTAGACATGGCCAGAATGCTGGGATTAGAAAACTTGATTTCTGGAATCCAGTTTATCTTGTGAGAATACAGTAAGGTCCCCACAGTTCGCGAATTCAATTATTCAGGAGCAGCTACTCTAGGCCGCCACTTCCCCAGGTGGGGAGTGCTGGTAGCCACTGCTTCCCTGGGGCTCCCATCATCCCCTGCCATTCACAAAAATCAACATTTGCAAGGGTTCTGAACACAGAACCCTTGCAAATGTTGAGACCCTACTGTTTATGGCAGTATTCTACTGAAATGATGCAAGATAATACATTTTACAATAGTAATACAGCACAGTCTTGGGAGAGAGAATACTCCAGTATTTTAATGGGTTAATGCAACACAACTGTGAGCCCTAAATTCACATTTTTAAAGGGGCTTCAAACTGGCTTCCATTTTTATGCCCACTGACTGGTATCTGAAGCTGCTGTGTTGTGGAGGCAGAGCTAAGAATCTGTCTATTTCCATTCATGTGCTTATGAGGGGATGGGGGTGGGAGGGAAAGGAGGGCAGGGAGTGTAGATGCTCTGAAGATGCAGCATCCAGTATACTTTCCGCTGGCCACATGTGGTGAACTGGAAACCACAGTGTGGCAAAATGTGGCTCCTCAGAGCCGCACACATGGAGTGCCCTCCACCCGCTCTGCTCACGTACCCCACCACTTGGTGAGACAAGTGCCCGGCAGCTGTGGTGGCAGCAGCTCCTCCTGCAGCTCTTGCCCTGGCATGGCTCCTGCGGCCCTTGTACAGTCCCGTCAGCTGTGGCCCATATCCTGCTGCCCCAGCTGCTGTGGTGGCGACTCTGATAAGTCACCAACATATTTAGTTGTGGGGGGACTGGGGGTGCCTGTGGGGGGGAGGGCATTCAGAACACAGAAGGGGTGTGAGGGTGCCTGTCTCTGGGTTGCCACGCTCTGGGGGAAGGGGGGGTGGCATTTATTTGAGGGAGGCTGGAGGTGCCTAGTTCTGGGAGCAGGAGAGGGCATTTATTTAGAGGGAGGGTTGGGAGCGCAGGGCTCTGGAGAAGGACATTTATTTAGAGGCGGGAAGCAGGAGGCTGAGAGTGCCTGGATGAGCATGTGGTAAATACAGAAAGATGACAACCAAAGGTGTGGCGATCTTTGAATTCCTGTTCGACTCCGCTGCTATGAAGACCTGACATTCCCACGCTGAAATCCCTGTTACATCTTATGTCGCTTTACTCCTGTGCAAACCTGACCTTGATTTTGCCCTATAGCAATCATGGGTGACCTTTCTTGTCTCCATTGAAGTCAATGGAATATGTGCTATTAATTTTATGGAGCCAGGATTTCATGATCTCTGGCTGTGTGTTATGCTGGCACAAACAGATAAGATCCAGAACAACTGTTATTTGTTCCCACAGATTAATCCCTCAGTCCAAATATTTAAGAAAATTAAATCTAAACTGTCAACTCCTGACAGAGAGATTCAGGTCTAAAATTCCGTTTATTTTGCATCCTACATTTGAGATGCTTAGGTCCTGCTGTTTCATAGAATTTAGTGTTCGATAGCACTTTATATGTTCATGCCCGGTGACAGAAGTTGCAGTGGCTAGTACTTGACGCTTCTGCAAATCAGACCCCAGGGTCTCAAGTCAGGCCCCCTTAGTTCTGGCATCTCCTAACTTTGTAGTCCTTGACTTTGCAACTGTAATGTTAATGTGTGTGGTGGGCGTGGGAGGGGAGAACAATTTACTACTTTCCTAAGAAGGCAAAATCAAAAACCAGGAATTCTCTTATGTGACTTCACATTAATACTCACTGAGTCATCTGCCTGATTGGGACAGTTAGGACTGGTCTATACTAGAAAAGATATTTGACCTAAGATGGACAATTCCAGCTATGAGAATTGTACAGCTGGAGTTAACCTACCTTAGAGCGAATTTCTGGTGTGGTCCCACTGCAGGATGTTGATCAGAGAAACTGCCCCATTGACTTTTCTTACACCTCGCAACAGCGAGGAGTACTTAGGGCAACACGTGCCCTCAGGTTCAATTTAGTGCATTCATACTTTGAAACTGGGAAGAGCCCCTTAGTATAGACATAACCGTAGATCCACCACAAAAATCTCTGTCACTTAAGCTAACTGATAGCAAGAGTAGCAGTTCCTCAGGTGGATCAGCCCAAGAGGACAGAACACTCTCCCATGAATTTCACAGTAGAGGAATGGTGGCGTGACACTGGAATCTAGAGGCCTTCCCCGACTGGCTGCGTAGCTTCTATCATCTCTGCATTCCTCCTCCTCTGTGAAGCCCATGCCCAACAAGGATGTCACTGGGCAGTACAGCTGGTCAAAGAAAATATCACCAGAATTTTCACAATAACAAAACAGCATATATTTCTATGGGTTGTTCTCAAAAATTGTTGAAGTGTTTTCACTGAAGGTTTCCAGAAAAACTGAAACTGTGGCAGCATGGAAAATTTTATCCTAAATAGATAAACTATGGCAGTTATAAGCAGCCCGGGTACCAACCTCAGCTACAAAATTTCTGACTTACGTGGAATGGCTCCACTCCTCACTTCTATAGAATGGTTACTTGCAATCTTCCAGACATGTTTATCTTTTGACCACATATTTACAAGACATAAATAAGTTCCACTGTCAGAGTTAGTAGCATTTAAGATGATCAAGTCATGGGCTATGTGAGTCTTGTTCAAATTTATGCTTTTGTTCAGTAGTCGTCCTTTGACCTTCTCATCAATACAGCAATGTTGATTATATGAATAATCATCACCTTGCTCTTTCTGAACAGAAGACAAGCATTTGCTTGTTCCTTTATATTTGATCCAATAGAGAAGAAATGTCCTTTCTGACTTCATTTGAAATTCACAAGGGACAGTGATGTTACTTCCTTCTTGTACTAAACAATTGCCATGTGATTTTCCACTAATGTTCTCAAACGTCTCGCTCTCTGCAATACAGAATGAAACAAACATAAAATATTTAACAAACATGCACTGTAACATGTTATAACATGCTTTGCTTTTGAAAGCATTCTTAAAAGTAGGAGAACGTCCCAGTGTAAACACTATCTCAGATATGGAATTCAGAACAAAAATATTGTTTCATTTCTATTTAAAGTTGGGTGTGTTTTAATGATCAATTTACAAAGCATTTTTACATTAACAGGTGCAAATACCTGTACTATGGCTAGAAGTCAGCTACCACTGGCCATTTGGGCTCTGTCCTGTGACTTCCAAGCACCTTCAGCAAAGCTGCTCACGGTCTCACAGTCCACTGGAGCCATTGAGAGTTGAAGGTGCTCAGCTCTGCACAGAAGATTATCAGCACTGCATGTTCAGTCCCTTGCCTGCTATCATAACAGTAATTAATAGGTTGGATTGGGGTGAAATGTGGGGGGACATGAAGGGTCACACGCTCTCCCCCCCAACGCTGAAGGGGAGGGGGCAGGGGACAGTGGATGACAGGCAGAGCCATCCCATCCATTGGATGGTTTGGGGCAACAACCCAAGACTCCACGCTCTGCTCCCCAGCTGAAAGCTGTGTTGCCTGGGGGAGGGGCCTTGCAGGGAGGGATGAATCCACTCCTCCCCCAACCCCAGCATTCACCTGAAGTGGGAAGCAGCAAACACAGCTAGGAGCTGGCACAGTAGAAGGGCAGGGGCCAGGCTGCTTCACTGTCTGCTATGAGTGAATGCAGGGGTGGTCATGCCTCCTGCCGTTGGTGCCAGGCCCTCTGTTAGCCCCTCAGACCATGTCACTTCAGGGGTGGGGGGATGGGCAAAGGGGTTGAGTGGGACAGGCCAGAGCAGGAGCGGGAAGAGGCAGGACCATGGCAGAAGGGGGCTGTCCTGTGTCCTGAACCTCCTAGGAATGGCCCTTCCCAGGCTATGGTTGGAGTGGGGAGGAGTCATGTGGCCACTCTCTCCCCACACCAGTGTCCCTTCCCAGCAGTCCCCTCTGGGCTGGACCAGCTTTCTACTGGCACCACAAATCTGGGGCATGCTCTCGGAGGTACTAACTATGCTCCTTCTCCTACAGATTTATGTTCCGTGTCACTGAGAAAAAATTCTGGGACTTAGGAACACAAAATATTCTTTTCACGCAACTGAGCACTGATACAGTCTCAGTTGGAGTATTACGTCCAGTTTTGGGCGCTGCACTTCCAGAAAGACCAGGGGGAAAGTCCAAAGAAGAGCAACAAAACTGATTAAAGGTCTAGAAAACACTATCTAGTTGGGATGAATGGAAAAATTGGGCTTATTTAGAGAAAACTAATGGGGGTGGGGCATGCTAATAGTTTTCAATTACATAAAAGTGTGTTATAAGGAGTAGGTTGAAAATTTGTTCTTCTTAACCTCTGAAGCTGGAACAAGAAGCAATTAAATTACAGCAAGGATAGTTTACTTTGGATGTTAGGAAAAATCTCCTATCAGGGTAGTTAAATACTGGAACAAATTACCAAGGAAAGATTGTGATCTCTCTGTCCTTGGAGGTTTCTAAGAGCATGTTAGCTAAATGCCTATCAGGAATGTTCTAGTTATTATTTAGTCCTGCCTTGAACATACGGGACTGAACTAGATGGTCTATGAGGGCTCTTCCCATCCAGTGCATCTGTAATTCTACGAAAACATCTGGGAAATCACATTCTCAGACTGCAGCAAACATATGTTGTCATTTCTGCTTATTGTTTCAGGATTTGCCCTGACCTACATGCTGATAGTTCCAACTATATTGTATATTATTAGACAAGTGGTGAAAAAAATGTGTAATTGTGAAATAGCTATTAAAGATGACATTTTCTGGATATAGTAGTTGAAATGCAGTGTATGTTAAATAGGACACATAGGCCGCGTCTACACGTGCACGCTACTTCGAAGTAGCAGCGCCAACTTCAAAATAGCGTCCATCATGGCTACACGTGTTGGGTACTATTTTGAAGTTGAAATCAACGTTAGGTGGTGAGACGTCGAAGTCGCTAACCCCATGAGGGGATGGGAATAGCGCCCTACATCAAAGTAGGGCACGTGTAGCCGATCCGCGTCCCACAACATCGAAATAGCGGGGTCTGCCCTGGTGGCCATCAGCTGAGGGGTTGAGAGACGCTCTCTCTCCAGCCCCTGCGGGGCTCTATGGTCACCGTGTGCAGCAGCACTTAGCCCAGGGCTTCTGGCTGCTGCTGCGGCAGCTGGGGATCCATGCTGCATGCACAGGGTCTGCAACCAGTTGTAGGCTCTCTGGATCTTGTGTTGTTTAGTGCAACTGTGTCTGGGAGGGGCCCTTTAAGGGAGCGGCTTGCTGTTGAGTCTGCCCTGTGACCCTGTCTGCAGCTGTTCCTGGCACCCTTATTTCGATGTGTGCTACTTTGGCGTGTACTCATTCCCTCGCAGCGCCTATTTCGATGTGGTGCTGCCCAACATCGAAGTTGAACGTTGACGTTGCCAGCCCTGGAGGACATGTAGACGTTATTCATCGAAATAGCTTATTTTGAAGTTGCTACATCGAAATAAGCTATTTCGATGTAGTGTGCACGTGTAGACGTAGCCTTAGACAGCAGCCATTTCTAGTTGCACTTGAATACATGTAAAAACCAACAATGGCCTGTCACATGAGATTCTGCAGCTTTTATCAGGGTCAAATTTTCGAGCTCAAAATTACATACACAGTAGGTTTAACTTTTACCTGTTATGTATGTTTGACAAATATTTGCACTAACAAATTTGGAACTTTTAAGATGCCCATCAAAGCCAATTCTAACCACTGTGTATTCTTCATTAAGTGAAAAAGGAAATCACAATATAGATTTTCAGGGAGCAATTAGCAACATTAGTTGAAGATATTTAATTAAAAATAATTGATTGTAACTTTGCAATTTATTTAAAACTTATTTTCTATGATCATTTTTATTTAGCTTTTATTTTTTTCATGGCTCCCCTACAATATCGTCATGGGCCCCCAGGGTCTACATAACAGATCAAGTAGCTTTGGTAGGCAGATTTTCAATGACCAACTCCAGATAACTTCCACTTTGGTTCACTACTTTCCTCAGCCTATTGCAGATGCCTAATTCATTCAAAGCCAAAAATCAGTCCAGTTCACTCATATTGTACCTGCTCCATATGTGTCCCTTATTTAAGTCAAGAGAACACTAGGGGCATACAATATTATTCAGTATAAGTGAAAGGAGAAGAATCTGGTCCTCAGTTTTGAGTCCTCTTGATAAGGACTTTTTAAAATCACTAACTCCCTTTCTGGCCTCTCAGCTCCAGAGTTCATTGATAAAAATAAAACCCCTACCCACTATGAAAAGCACTCACCTGCAGTCATGTTTATTGTCGCCACAATAAAAAAGTTATATTGTCTGCAGTCAGTCACATTGGTAAAGAGTGGGCCACTCTGTGATGGTGCAGTTATTGTGAATTGTCTGCATGCAAATACCCCACCGCTTTTGGTAGAAGAAACTGATAACCGGTTTGTACACTCTGTGTTATCAGAGCCTTTGTTTGTCTCTTGGTGGCTGGCAGAGCATTTGTTATGGAACTTTTGTAGAGCTCTATCAGCTTCATACCAGACTGTTTCATTCGTCTCATCAGTCTCTGTTTTGTTGCACGTAAGTGTGAAATGTTCATTTTCATTATGATAAAAGAAAGTTTCCCCTGTTAAAAATACATTAATAGTTAATAATGCAAATTTATTCAGAAATCATCATATAAATAACCTGCAACAATTTTGCTTCACTATTATAGGCATCCTTAAGAGCCCAATCCTGGGCGCTTGCATCCTGGGGCACACTGAACATCTTCCCTTTGCCCCCAGAAGCTCAGTGCTCTGAGCACCTCCTATGACACCCACAGCATTTTGTCAGATCTAGCACTAACCCTCCCTGGGTGCGTCTACACTAGCCGGCTACTTTGAAGTAGCCAGGACAACGTCGAAATAACACACATCACATCTACCGGCACCGTGCGCTATTTTGACATTGAAATCGACATTAGGCAGCGAGATGTTGAAATGGCTATTCCTATCCAAAGATGGGAATAGTGCCCTACTTCAACACTGTACGTCAAAGTAGGGCGTGTGTAGACGATCTGCGTCCTGCTACTTCGAAATAGCAGGGTCCGCCATGGCGGCCCTCAGCTGAGGGGTTGAGATGCTCTGTCCAGCCCCTGCGGGGCTCTATGGTCCCTGCGCATAGCAGCCCATAAAACACCATGGACCCGGATTTCCTATGGCAGGAAGCTGAGAGCGTGCAGGCAGCAGCACACGCATATGCTAACCCTGCATGTTCTCCCGAGGCCCCAAACCACCACCCACAGCATGGAGCCAGCCCAGAGAGTGCCCCCAGAGCTCCCTCCCAAGGGGACCCAGGCATCCCCAACAGCCAAAGGGGGGCCCAAAAAGCAGCGGGGCCCTTCCTGGTCAGAGGCTGAGCACTGAGACCTGCTGGGGCTCTGAGGTGAGGAGGAGGTGCTCCATGTGATGGGGAGCAAGCAGTGGAACACAGAAGCATTCACCTGACTGGCCGAGGGCCTGGCCACCCGGGGTCACCCTGCCCCCACTCCAGATCATGTCTGGAGCAAGGTGAAGGAGTTGCGGCAGGGTTACGCCCAGGCCAGTCTGGGGCCGCCCCACCACTTGCCCTTACTACAGGGAGCTCAGGGCCATCCTGGGCCCCGGGACACTTCCTCCACCCCGGCCACCCTTGACACCATGGCCAACGAGCCCCAGCAGGCCTCGGAACCGGAGTCTGGCCCAGAGGCCAGCCCTAAACCCTGGGGCCCACCTGAGGAGCCCACCCAAGGAGCTCCTCCTCGGGTTGGCAGAGGAGGGGTGCAGCAGTGAGGAGGGGGGCTCCTCATAGACCTCCCCTCCCAGAGCACCAGCCAGGTGTCTGCCCACCAGGGTTCCCCCGACCATGGCAGAGGACAGTCAGGTACGTACCCCACAGGGCACACACCCCTGGGCCACTGGGTGGGGGCACCAGACATGACCAGGAGCCCCACACCCCTCCAGTGGATCCCAACCCGCAACTGCCCAGCCACAGCACAGTCCCAAGATGGCGGCATGGCCATCAGCACCTGTCAGCACCCAAACCCATGGACAGCACTGTGCCCTAACCCCAAGGGTGTGGGGGACCATGCAGTGGGGACACCCAACAGGGACACCACACCCACCGATGGGGATGGGGACCCAGCACCAATGGGGGGTGGGGGGAACAGGCCACAGGCCAGGGCACAGTACTAACAGCCTTCCTCTCCCACTCTCCCTCTCTGCAGCTACACCATCCAAGGCCCCAGGCAGCCAGGCACCCTCCATGGCCCCTGAGAGCCCACCAGAAGTCAGCCACTGCCAGCTCCCAGGGACACCCCCAAGGCCAGCAGGACGGTCACACCACTGCCGGACCCAGGGGATGGCCCCCATGGACCCCCAGCTCCTGGCGGCTCTCCGGCAGCAGACGGAGGTGGCTGAGGAGAGACTGAAGTTCGAGTGGGAGGAGTCCACCCAGTGCTGGGCGGCATGGCAGTTGTTCATGGGTGTCTTTCCGGACATAGCCAGGTGGCTCCGGGAGGCTGTCACCCGGTTCCCGCCCCCCACTGCCCCCTCTGCTGCCCTCCCCACCGCTCCACCCGATGCCCCCCCTGCCACCCCACCTGCCTCACCCCCTGCTGCGCCACCTGCCTTGCCGCCTGCTGTGCCACTTGCCTTGCTGTCTGCCGACCCACCTTGCTGACCCACCTGCTGCACCACCTGCTGTGCCACCTGCCAGCCCCCCAGGACCAGAGCCCACTGGGGCTGAAGACCTGCCGGTCCTCCCAGCCGGCCACGCTGGGGACCGTGGACAAGGGAGTGGTCGCAACCCATACCCTCTGGGGATCGTGCCCCTCTACACCCACCCCAGACTGATGAGCTGATGGCCGAGCCATCCGCTAGTCCTCCATTTGTGTATAGTTGTCCCCCTTGTATATAGTTGTCCTCCTTTGTATATTAGTTGCAGTTTTTGTTATGAACATAACAGTTACCAGTTTTCAATAATCCACAGTTTTATTTTCCAAAGAACCTGAGATGTATGCTTGTTGGGGGAATGGTGTGCACGCAGTGGGGGAGGTGTGCGGGCAGTGTGGGTGGTTTGTGGGGGGCCCTCCGGGGAAGGCCAGGGAGGTGTCTCAGGGGTCTCCCTGATCAAAATGGGCCTGCAGGGTCCTGCAGGCCCTTACCCCCTCACAGTGAGCCTGGCGACTGAGTGTGGCAGCCAGCTGGGGGAAGCCTGTGTCGGCGTCGACTGCCCACCCCAGACGAAGGCTCCCCCTTGCTCTCCACAATGTTGTGGAGCGTGGAGCACACATCCACAACCTGGGGGATGTTCTGGAAGCCAATGTCCAGGCGGGCAAGGAGGCACCGTCAGCAGCCCTTCAGGCAGCCAAAGGTCCTCTCCACCACCTGGTGGGCGTAGTTCAGTCAGGCATTGAACCGCTCCTGCCTAGTGTTGAGGTGGCTGGTGTACGGGCGCATGAGCCAGGGCTGGAGGGGGTAGGCCACGTCTGCCACGAGGCAGAGGGGCACGGTAGTATCCCATAGAGGGAGATCCCTCTGGGGGATCAAGGTCCCTGCCTCCAGCTGGCGCCACAGGCCTGAGTTCCAGAAGATGTGGACATCATGTGTGCAGCCGGACCAGCCCATGGAGACATCCTAGAAGCGGCCCCGGCTGTCCACCAAGGCCTGCAGGACCACAGAGTGATAGCCCTTCTGGTTGATGTATCTTCCCCTGCTGTGGTCCGGGCACGGATGGGGATGTGGGTCCCATCCAGGGCCCTGAAGCAGTTCGATGGCTGCAATGACTGTGTCCAGGTCCCTGACGACCGTCTGCAGCAGCAAGGCATTGAGCGCACGGACCACCTGTGGGGAGGGAACACAAGTGCCCATGAGGGTGTGCAGGGTGCCCCAGGCCCCCGTTCCAGACACCTCCCCGTGTACCCCCCTCGCCCAGCCCCTCCCTCCCCAGCACCCCTCTCTCCCCAGCTCCAAACCCAGTCCCCTCCCCAGCCCCCCCGGTCCGCAGTGGATGCATGCCCAGGCCTGCTTACCTCCATGACGATGGCCCCAACCGTGGCCTTTCCCACTCTGAACTGGTGTCTCACGGAGCGGTAGCTGTCTGGAGTGGCCAGCTTCCAGACAGCTATTGCGACCCTCTTCTCCACGGGGAGGGTGCGCCGCATCCAGGTGTTCTGGAGCCTCAGTGCAGGGGTGAGCCACTGGCAGAGCTCCAGGAAGGTCTGCCGGCGCATGCAGAAGTTCCACAGCCACATGTCATCGTCCCACTCCCCCATGACCAGCTGCTGCCACCACTCAGAGCTGGTGGGGTAGGTCCAGAGGCGGCGGATCACCCAGCGGGTGAAGAACAGGGGAGCCCAGAGGTCAGGGGCATCCCCATCTGCCCCGTGGGAGGGCCCCCCTGCCAGGAGCTGCTGGGTGACCTCCCATGCAGCACCTAGCAGGGCGCTTGCTCCCTGGATGACTACCTGGAAGGCTTCCAGGTGCTGCTGCTGCTGCTGCTGCTGGGGGTCCATAGCCGCTGTGCATCAGTCTGCAAGAGTGTGGCTAGTGCTCTGCAGACCTCATGCTATGCAGGCCAGGTGTGTCTGGGAGGGGCCCTTTAAAGGAGTGGCTTCCTGTTGCACCAGAAGGAGTTAATCCAGCCTATGACCCCTCCACAGGCTTTACTGGCCCCTTATTTCAACAGAAAGTGTTTGTGTGTATGGATGCTCCACATTTCCTTCTGGGGTGGCTCCTTTTGATGTTCCCCATTGCTATTTTGATGTTGAACATCAACAGCGCCAGCCCTGGAGGATGTGTAGACAATACCCGTCGACGTAGCCTATTTCAATGTTCTTACTTTGAAATAGGCTACTTCGACATAGTGTGCTAGTGTAGACGTAGCTCCTGTATCTACACAAGCCCCTTCCTTTCAAAAGGGGCATGTTAAGGAGTGGGTTCAAAAGATGCTAATGAGGCACTGCAATGAATATGCAGCACCTCGTTAGCATAATGGTGGCCACAGTGATTCAAAAGCGTAGCTTTTCAAATCGCACACCACCCATGGAGACGGGACCTTCCCAAAGGACCTCCCCCCAGTTTTCGAAAGCCCCTTCTTCCTAACACCAGATAGGAAGAAGGGGCTTTCTAAAACTGGGGGGGGTCCTTTTGGAAGGTCCCGTCTCCACAGGTGGCGCGTGATTGAAAAAGCTGCACTTTTGAATCGCTGCGGCTGCTATTATGCTAATAAGGTGCTGCATATTCATTGCAGTGCCTCATTAGCATCTTTCAAACCCACTCATTAACATGCCCCTTTCGAAAGGAAGGGACCAGTGTAGACTCAGCCTAAGAGTACAGATCCATAATTGCATACTTGCACCTTGTGGAATGAGCAGAACGTTGCACAGATCATAGTGAACACTGATCAAATTACATGGTGCATGCTGGGATGTTGGCTTTGTTTTACAGGGTGTTTTTGTGGTAATTTCTGGCCAGGAGAATGACACCAAAGAGAGGTCAAAAGAAGAAAATAGGGTACATGTATTTATTTCTGTACTAACAATTGCTGGATTGATTGATTTCTTTGGTCAGTAGCCAAGAGGTGTTACAAAATCTTGCCATTTGGGGGAAATGCAACAAAAACCTGTGTATGAGCATCTCCTACTGGTCTACTGCAAAAAATTAAGCATACTTAGAGCTATGTATGGAGCATGCTAAGTAAATAGACAAAACATTTTCACGTGTGCAATTCCATAGCTTCTTAAATACAGTGCTGAATAAATTGGGGTTTAGCTGGTTGAATGATAGGGACATATATTCCCCTTGTTTTCTTCACTAAAATTTCATGTTTTGATTACTTTGTAATCCTGCTCCCTCGCGGATCTGTGGGATTTTAATTCCACCACTAGCAAGTTTGATCCGATATTCAGTGCTATAAAATGTACGTTATCTGAATGCAATTTCTAACTCACTCTTTGTAAGTTTCCTTAGCAAAACTATTTCGCTGTTATAAGTGTCATATGTTAGCACTGTGGAAGCTCACCAAGGGCCAGATTCTGTCACCCTTTAGTACTGTAAGTAGTTACTTATCCTTCCATGGGATTATTTGCAAAGTAAAATGCTTCTCCTTTCGATCTGGCCCCAAATAAGGAGAAAAGCACTTCCTAAAAAGTACCTTTCAGTTTTGCTTAATTCAGTATCCTATGAAATTCACAGTTTTGTATAACACTGTACCAAGTGCAATGTAAGATGTAATTGACACTGGGTAAAGCTGAAGAAAGTGCTCATGCTGATGTCTTTGCTTTTGTTGCTGAAGTTTTCACAGAGACCTTCTTGTAGCCATAGATTCATTGCAAACCAGGGCTGTTGCTGGATCCATTGCTTGGGAAGAGACATTTGGGAATGACCAGCAAAAACTCCCCATTCACAGTTAACTTTACCACCAGCTACATACACTTTCTGAAACATTCTCCCCTCCATATTTCATGCAAAAGCACTTTCCTCACATCACCAATGCCCCTTCCAACTCCCCTGTCCAGTTTTTTGGTGAGAAAATAACCTTCTACAACATTTTTGAAGTCAGTAAATATAACAGCTTGCAATCAGAAGTCTTCTTGTTGAATTATTAATAGTAGAAATAATTAATATTAATACAGGAGCCCACCAGATACTACTTTAACCAGAAATTCCTTTATTAAGTCCAAAGGACCAATGGTATTTTGTACAAGTGCTCTAAACATGCCTGTCAGCTTTAAAATAAGGCATCATTACACACAATAAAGTAAAGTATACATGTCCATGTGATGGGTCTACTTACAAATAGTCCTGGGGTATAGGAGCATGATCAGCTGGGGTGCGACAAAGAACCCTCCTTGGAACAAATTCATAACTCTTTTTATATCCTTCAAAATACCAGGGATGTCTTAGCCAGTTACCACTTTAGCTTCATTCACCTTAATTTTCAGTTTTAATCCAGGTAAGATTTACAGTCTCTCCCACAGTCTTTGCTCCTTATCTCTCTCCTTCCTCCCTATCCAACAACAGCTTTTTCACTGCACTTGGGTTCATACAGGCTTTACTTTTGAGATAAGACTTTTATCTGTGGCTGGTGGAAAGGTCCAAGCTGGCTCCTTTTGTGACATAGTACCTTATTTAGCACCTTCTGCAGTCAAATCTTGTCAGAGGCCTTCTTTTTACAAGCTGCCTAATCTCATTAATTATTTTTTTACTCCAGCATAAACCCTACTCCTTTCTTTCTGGCCTTATTTTTTTCAAGGCCTTCCTTCTATTTGCTAGTCAGTTTCTTTCTTTGTAACATTATATATATATTCTTAGATTTAAACTCTGTTTTTAATTTCATATTTAATCTAAAATTCCACATTTCTTTGGATTAAGTATCCCAGAAAATGAATTTAACACAAAATTACTCTTCTGAATTAAGAAAGTGAGGTATGAATAGGAATGAGCAAGTTTTCTTAATAGGAAACACATACCAGTAATTTGTCCTAGAAATGCTGAGATCACCAAGAAATACATTTTTCGGTCAGGAAGAGTTCTTCTCTTCTTGGTATGTGTCTCTAGTTTTAAAAATGGTCTTGTGGAGAGACAATGAAAGCAGAAGTTCAGTATCAAAAAAAAAACAAAACAAAAACAAAAACCAAGAAACAGCTCATGAGAATTACAGTAATCTTTCATATCCAGGAGGCCTGGGCCAGGAAGGTTGCTGGATATTCAAATATTCTGGATAACAGAAGTATACCTAGCAGTGCATAACACTAAAGAAAAACAAGATTAGATATTAAGATACAAACAAAAGTATGTGCAGAGTATTTTATTTACCAACAATAGTAGTATTGTACACTGCAGACTTACAAATAAATACTGCAAATACATTGCATTTACTTTCATTACACTGTGCTTATAGAAAAAACCAAATTTACTTATGGTTAAAATGCTGGTTATTTGAGAGTTCCGAATGATAGAATACCAGATATAAGTTTACTGTACAACCCTGCCCACTTAAGCTGTTTATTTTAAAGTAGGAGACAATTCCATTGCACACAAGGCTACTGTGGTTCACTGATAACAGAGGTAATCTATACCTTGGGAAATAAAGTCCCCAGACTAGAAGCTCTTAGGCAGGAGGAGAAGGTCTTCCCTAGAATAGACAAAGGGCCCACAATTATTTGCTATTCTCTGCCCATAGCAGCTAGGTGATTCCTGCAGTGTGTACAGTAGCCCTCATTCAGTGGGCAAATGTCAAGTGAAATGGAAGTTATTTTAGCCTCCCACCTACCAGGAATTTCTTTTGACCTGAGCCATCATCCGTAAAGCAGACTTATAAGGATTCTCTGTCAAAAGGTAGCAGTCCTACAACAACAACAAAAACTTAGAAATAAAATGGAGAAAGAAATCTCTGAGCTGCAATTCATTTGCAAATTTGACTCCATCAACCAAGGATTAAACAAGAGACTGGGAGTGTGTACCCTCCCTATAAAAACACAGGAATAGATTTACACAGACATACCCCTTGGACCCAAACCAGGTTTATTCTACCTGCTACCCAAGATCCATAAACCTGGGAATCCCAGATGCGCTATCATCTCAGGCATTGGCACCCTCACCACAGGATTATCTGGATATGTGGACTCTCTGCTTAGACCCTATGCTACCAGCACTCCCAGCTTTCTTCAAGATACCACCAACTTCCTCAGGAAACTACAATCTATTGGTGACCTTCCTGAAAACACCATCCTGGCCACTATGGATGTAGAGGCCCTTTACACCAATATCCCACATGAAGATGGATGTGCTGTTAGGAACATTATCGCTGATGAGACCAAGGCACAAATGGTGGCGGAGCTTTGTGAATTTGTCCTCACTCACAACTATTTCAGATTTGAGGACAAAGTATACCTTCAAATCAGTGGCACTGCTATGGGCACTTGCATGGCCCCACAGTATGCCAACATTTTTGACCTGGAACAGCGCTCTCTCAATTCTTGTCCCCTACCGCCCCTCCTCTACCTGCGCTACATTGATGACATCTTCATCATCTGGACCCATGGGAAGGAGGCTCTTGAAGAGTTCCACTGTGATTTCAACAATTTCCACCCCACCATCAACCTTAGTCTGGACCAGACCATGCAAGAGATTCACTTCCTGGACACTACTATGCAGATAAGAGACGGTCACAAAATACCACCCTATACCGAAAACCCACGGCCCGCTATGCTTATCTACATGCCTTCAGCATCTATCCAGGGCGTACTACATGATCCATTGTTTACAGACAGGCACTAAGGTACAACCGTATTTCTCTGATCCATCAGAAAGAGACAAACATCTACAAGACCTTTACCAAGCTTTCCTCAAACTACAATACCCAGCTAAGGAAGTGAGGAAACAGATTGACAGAGCCAGACGGGTACCCAGAAGCCACCTGCTACAAGACAGGCCTCGCAAGGAAAACAAGAGAACAACACTGACCATCACATACAACCCCCACCTAAGGCCTCTCCAGCGCATCATCAGTGATCTGCAACCCATCCTGAACAATGATCTTTCACTCTCACAGACCTTGGGAGGCAGGCCTGTCCTTGCCTACAGACAGCCTGCCAACCTTAAACAAATCCTCACCAGCCACTGGAAATCACAAACCAGTGGCTGTAGGCCTGGAACCAGCCCCTGCAATGGTCCTCGCTGCCAACTCTGCAGACATATCTACACCAGTGACATCATCACAGGACCTAACATCAACCATACAATTAAGGGCTCCTTTACCGGCACATCTACTAATATAGCATATGCCATCACGTGCCAGCAATGCCCCACTACAATTTACATTGGCCAAACTGGACAGTCTCTCCGTAAAAGAATAAATTGACATAAATCAGACATCAGGAACAGTAATGTACAGAAGCCCTTGGGGGAACACTTCAATCTCCCTGGACACTCAGTAGCAGATTTAAGGGTGGCAGTCCTGAAACAAAGACATTTCAGAAATAAAATGGAGTGAGAAATCTCTGAGCTGCAATTGATTTGCAAAATTTGACTCCATTAACCAAGGATTAAACAGAGAACGGGAGTGGCTCACAGTTTACAAAGGCAGCTCCTCTGCCCTGGGTGTTAAGATCTCCCCATTAGACTCTGACAATGGCTCATATTTCCCTGCCTGATCTGACTTGTTTTTTCCTCTTTTGATACCTACTATTGATAACGGGCCATTTCCACCTTGCTGAATAGACCTGGTCAGCTCTGGCCCTCCCTTTTTCTGGAACCCCATTCTTTAAATACCCCTCTGAAACCACACACCCCCACTCATGCATCTGATGAAGTGGGTCTTTGCCCACGAAAACTTATGCTCCAAAATATCTGTTAGTCTATAAGGTGCCACAGGACTTCTTGTTGTTTTCAAAGATGTAGCTGTCACTCATGCTCTTCCATGCTCTAAGGAACAGAAAATACAATATGGGGACACAGCAACAGAGACCAGGTGATGATACAAAGGTTCCTTCATACCTTTCCACTATTTCCACAAGGGTGGAAGATACAAACATCAGAAGAGAAGGTGAGAAGGGTGTGTGTACAGAGGGTGTATGCCAACTCATTTTCCACAAACTGCTGCACTGGTTCTTCCACATGTAGGAGAAAATATGATACCAGAAGCTTGTGAGAAGTAACACAACTTTATAAGCCTCCAATAAATGAAATTAACTCTTCAATAAAAAACATTTGTCATATCTTCAGAAATGCTGGGTCTTCAGGGGAGCTAGAAAAACCACAGTCTGTCTGCCCAAGCTAAGCTGTGGGTACAGGAACATAACAGGTCGCTCCCTCATGCAGCCTCAGAAGGTATGGCAGATTGTCTGGAAAATTTGGATGGCTGGGCATTCTTGCCCAGGCGCTCCATAGTTCTGTGGAGGGTTGTTTGTAGGTCTCTTACACTCAGCCAGAAGTTCTTCAATTCAACAACTCTGCTTCTTACTACACTGCAGAGTTCAATGTTTTTGTGTTTGCTGGGGAGTTACCCCCTCAGTTGGCTGATTATTTGGGAGGTAAAGGGGTTAAGAAGCTTGGCTCTCTAAAAGGAGTATCAAACTAAAACTATAGAAACGTCAGCACCACTTATCTATTTTCTTAATCTGCATCTGGTTCTGGAGTCCCTTAAGTCACTAGGTATTCTCCCTGGATATTCAGTAGCAGATTTACAGGTGTCAGTCCTGAAACAAAGAAATTTCAGAAATAAAATGGAGAGAGAAATCTCTGAGCTGCAATTTATTTGCAAATTAAACCATGCAACAAACCTCGTTGCCAGCTCTGCTCACGTATCTGCACCAGCAACACCATTACAGGACCTAACCAGATCAGCCACACCATCGTGGGTCCATTCAGCTGCACATCTACCAATATAATTTATGCCATCATGTGCCAGCAATGCCCCTCTGCTATATACATCGGACAAACTGGACAGTCTCTACGTAAAAGAATAAATGCACACAAGTCAGATATCAGAAATGGCAATATACAAAAACCCGTAGGAGAGCACTTCAATCTCCCGGGCCACACAGTAGCAGACTTAAAAGTAGCTATCCTACAGCAAAAAAATTTCAAGACCAGACTCCAAGGAGAAATTGCTGAGCTACAATTCATCTGCAAATTTGACACCCTCAGCTCAGGATTAAACAAAGACTGTGAATAGCTGGCTAAATACAAAAGCAGCTTCCCCTCCCTTGGTGTTCACACCTCCAGATCAACTGCTGGTAGTAAGCCTCATCCTTCCTGACTGAGCTAACCTTGTTATCCCCAGCCTTGCTCTGGCTTATTTATACCTGGCCCTGCAGATTTCCATGACCAGCATCTGATGAAGTGAGTCTTTGCTCACGAAAGCTCATGCTCAAAACTTTTCTGTTAGTCTATAAGGTGCCACAGGACCCTTCGTTGCTGTTACAGATCCAGACTAACACAGCTACCCCTCTGATACTAGTTACTCTCCCTGGAGTCAACAGAAAAATGAAACTACTTTAAATATGTGCCAAATCAGCACTGGGCCAAAGAAAGGTGTAAACCGGGACTGGTTGATTGAGAATCGTTCAATGAGGATATCTCCAAACTTCTAAGTGACAAGCAGAAACCATTTGCTAATGGCAGAATAACCTTGCTTCCATCTCAAAGAAAGATACCTGTAAGGTTGTACAGACCAAGGTCCAATGTGAACTAAAGAGAACGCATGGCGAGGTGTGTGAGAGGAAAGCTGTGCACGTCCAGCATTACACAGATACAAACAATGAAAGCCACTCTTTGCTTTTCTCAGAGGGGACTGCAGATCATCTACCTCTGGCATAACCCCCTTGAAGTCAGCAGATGGCACAACCCTCATGAAAATCATGGAGGGAATCATTCAGAGATGGGCTGAACAATTCAGGAGTTACTTAATAGGTCATCCACAGTTGATCAGCATGTCCTTGACCTTTTATCTGAGAAGCCCATCAAAGAGGATCTTGATTTCCCTCCATTAGTTGAGGAAGTTATAAAAGCCTTTAAAGAACTGAGTTCTGGCAAAGCATCCGGAAAGGGAGGTATCTGAGCAGAACTGTATAAAGGAGCAGGCCCAAAGGCTGTTGCGGAGTTTCATGACATCCTGTGTAGCATTTGGGAGAAAAAAGAAATGCCACAAAAACTTCTAATATGCTATTGTTCAAAAATCAAGGCAGCAGAGATGACTGTGGAAACCATGCAGGCATCCCTCTCCTTTGCACAGTGGGAAAAATTACCATCTGTGGGACAACATTCACTTCTGATTAATGCATTTCACATATTTCTTGCATTTTCCTGTGTCTCAATGACACTTCCCTATACTGCCGAATGTCCTGGAGTGATATGAAAACTTCCCCATAGTGCCAGAAGACACTGTAGCATCATGAAAGCTTTCCCAGACCTCCACAAGCCATCACAATGCTAGAAAAGCCCCTTGTACCTATAAAAGCATCGCAGTGTGGTGAAAACCTCCAGGCACCTCCAGAAGTCATCACAACATGCTAGTAGCCTCCCCACACTTCCAGAAGCCATCACAGTGTTATGAAAGCCTCCCTACACCACCAAAAACCATCATAAAACTAAGAAAACTAGTGCCTCAGGCCAACATAGAGGTATAAGTGCTTCCCTAGATCATCACAAGCCATCTGGATGCTATGAAAGCCTCATAAAATGTGTGCGCTCCAAATGAGGCATTTTATTTCAACTTTCAGAACTTCTCTGCAGTTACACAGGTGCCTTCAACTGAGCAAATAAAGGGACCACCCAACAGCAATGTGACACAACACCAGAGTGGGCCACCCCATTGTCTAATGACCGAAAACTCTGCCTCTTGGTTTTACTGCAACTTTGTAAAGTCAAGTTAGAAGCAAATTTTAGTTTTGAAAGAACAAATGTTTACAAAGCCTGGCATCAATAGAAATATCCATCTCTTAGGCTACGTCCACACGTGAAGCCAACATCGAAATAGCTTATTTCAATGTAGCAACATCGAAATAGGCTATTTCGATGAATAACGTCTACACGTCCTCCAGGGCTGGCAACATCGATGTTCAACTTCGACGTTGCGCGGCACCACATCGAAATAGGCGCTGCGAGGGTACGTCTACACGCCAAAGTAGCACACATCGAAATAAGGGTGCCAGGCACAGCTGCAGACAGGGTCACAGGGTGGACTCAACAGCAAGCCGCTCCCTTAAAGGGCCCCTCCCAGACACAGTTGCACTAAACAACAAAAGATACACAGAGCCGACAACTGGTTGCAGACCCTGTGCCTGCAGCATGGATCCCCAGCTGCCGCAGCAGCAGCCAGAAGCCCTGGGCTAAGGGCTGCTGCCCACGGTGACCATAGAGCCCCGCAGGGGCTGGAGAGAGAGCATCTCTCAACCCCCCAGCTGATGGCCGCCATGGAGGACCCGGCAATTTCGACGTTGCGGGATGCGGATCGTCTACACGGTCTCTACTTCGACGTTGAACGTCGAAGTAGGGCGCTATTCTGATCCCCTCATGAGGTTAGCGACTTCGACGTCTCGCCACCTAACATCGAAGTTAACTTCGAAATAGCGCCCGACGCGTGTAGCCGCGACGGGCGCTATTTCGAAGTTAGTGCCACTACTTCGAAGTAGCGTGCACGTGTAGACACAGCTTTCGTGTGTTTATTTCAGTGGAAACAAGTTGCTGAGATTTTCAGAGCAGTGGAGTTCACCACACATCTTCAGCTGAAATGAACATAAGATGTGTGTCCCCAATGCCCTACTCTGAAAATCTCAAACATTATTTTCAAAGAACTACCAGTTCCCTGCAGCGGTTGAAAACAAATCCATTCCGCCCCTGCTTGCTTGCGTGGGAGAACCAGAAAAGCAAATTGACCGGAGAAAAATGCCAAAATAACTCCTCTATTTCTCTTATTTAAGCAGCATGAAATGCAGAGAATAAAGAAACTGTAGGATGATGACATGTCAATCAGACGTGTCCATTTTACCATGTTAGTACCACAACCCTCTAGCTCCCAGCTGTTTTTTTGTTCCACCTCCTCTTTTGAAGCAGATCCCCCTCCATGGGTCCTCCCACCATCTCCAAAATGGCTGCCATTGTAGGTCCTTACATCTGTCCATTGTCCCCTTCACTGTTTTGCTTTCAGCCGATTCCTTCTCCTCTTCTCAGTCTTGTTTCTTCCCCCTTTGGCCTCTCTGGTGTTTTGCTGAGCACACATCCTCGAAGGCCCTTCCTCTCCCCTCTTGCACTAGCCACAGACCGCATCCTGTCTGAAGCTTGAAAACAATATCTGGCGGGGAGTGGCGTGCCTTGTGAGACTCAGCTGCACATGTTCCTGTGGCTGAGCCAAGAGCCCCCACAGCAGGCAGGAGAAATGTGGATCAGTGGACAACTGACAGAACCTGTAGCCATGTACATGTCAGCTGCTCCCAGAACTGGTTGCAGTGGCAAGGCTGTCCTGGGTAGGGAGGCAGGGTCTGGGGCAACCCCCCATGGCACATGCCCCACCCTTTCCCACTCTGCCCCTTTTCCCCCTCCCTGACCAGCCTGGCTGGGGAATACCTGGGGCACAGCACGGCAAAGGATGGCAGCAACAGCATGGGATCCTCTTAGCCTCTCTCTGCCCCCCACATTCTCCAGGCAGAATGACTGGCAGCCTGCTTTGCCACAATCTCATGGCCCACTGAGTCCCACTTCTCCACAGGCAGCTGGGAGTAGGTGCCACTTCCTTCTGCTGCCATGAAGGAGGGCTGCTGATCGTACCACATAGAGTGCAGCAAGATGGGAGGGGATCGACCCCTTGCAGCTGCCGCCACCTGTACCAAGTAATCCTCCCCTCTCCCGTTCATTCAAAGGCTAGAGCACAGAGCCCCCAGAAGTGCAGGTCCTGGAGAAGTCGCCCCACCTTGTCCCATGGACAGGACAGCTCTAGCATTAGGCACCGCTGCAGAAGAAGGAAGGAAAATTTTACATGCACATTTGCAGAGAGCAACATGGATCCAGGCTAGGTAGCTTTCTCTCTCTGCCCGCTTGGCTCTTGTCTTCTCACTCAGATCCTCCCCAGCCTGGCACACACCGCTGAAGTTTGGAGTCACGGGTCTCATGTTACGTAGTAACGTAGTATTTTAGAAAAACAAGATTTTTGACCTGACAATCTACCTTTATTTACATTTGGTTAAAAAGATTTTTTTCAAAAGCAAAAGCCAAGTTATCAGGTAGCACTTCCTGGTATACAGGCTTCAAGAAAAGGAATTTTTAAAACAACTTTTAAGAAATACCTGTAAATATTTCAACCATCTCCTTCCAGTGAGCAGGAGTCTTCTCTCCAGCTGCCATTTTAATTATATGGCACAGTAGGTAGCCAACTGAGCATCACAAAGTGGGACTGAAAGAGTGATGTTTGTATTAGAGATCAGAGTTGTGAAGTTTGAAGGTAAGTACTAGGAGATGCTAAAAACACTTGTGTATATTGGCAGCAAGTGCTAATTTAGCCTTTGATCCAGCGAAGACTTGTGCATTTGCTTAATGCTGCACACTGTGCACTGTCCTACTTGTCAAATTCCCTGAAGTGCCTCAAGAGTATGAGTACAAACCTCAGGACTGACTGTTAGAAAACAGGGCACAAACCCAAATTGTCCGAGAGTTCTGAACTTGGATTTCACCGGCAATAATCAAGTTGAAACTGCTTAGGCATTAACAGCCTCAACATGGAGTAATAGACAGCCTTCTTCAGTACTCCAGTCAGTCTTACCCCACCAGGTCAAGCTAACCTTTATTACAGTAAAGGCCCAAAGGGCCAGTCAATTACAAACCAAGGGCAATACTATAGTTAACTAGCTAGAGATTTCCTTTTTAGGAAAAGAAAATAAGTCATTTACAAGGCTACAGCAGGTAAGCATATTACACAAACAAGTTCCAGTTTTAAGTTTCAAAAAGTAACAGGAACTTCTATAATAATCAAACTCTGTGCATCCAGTAGGGCTAACCCGGAACAAACAATGGTGATGTTTTCTTCATGCTTAGTAATCCTTGCCCCTCAGAGTCTAAGACACTTAATAGATAGTTACTACTTGCTAAGGGCTTCTTTCTCCTTCCCTCCCCCTGCTGCTGCTTCAATGTGCAAATGTAGCTGATAGAAGGAATTCAGTTGCGTATTTTTCATGGTGCGCCGAGGAGACCAATAAACAAAGTTTTGTTTTCTGATATTACATCATGTTTGGTCTTGCATTGATGGGCCTTGTCCGTCAGGACTTAACACCTGCTGGCAACCACAATTTGACACAGGTTCACACTTCTCTCCTGTGTCTGGTGATTTAGAGTTGGAAAGGCTTCTGGTGTAAATGTTCAAAAGATGTGATGCTGTGTGCATTAATCTAATGTAGACAGCTATTTACCAGCATTCAATAAAGCCTAACTTGAAGGAGAGTTTTATAATGCATTTATTTTACCAGTACTAAAGCACACACAGGTTGTGTCTACACTACTAAATAACTTCAAAGTTGCTTAATTCAAAGTACACCTTCAAAGTAGAGCGTCTACACATAGGCTACGTCTACACGTGCCCCAAACTTCGAAATGGCCACGCAAATGGCCATTTCGAAGTTTACTAATGAAGCACTGAAATGCATATTCAGCGCTTCATTAGCATGTGGGCGGCAGCGGCGCTTCGAAATTGACGCGCCTTGCCACCGCGCGGCGCGTCCAGACGGGGCTCCTTTTCGAAAGGACCCCACCTACTTCCAAGTCCCCTTATTCCCATCAGCTCATTGGAATAAGGGGACTTCGAAGTAGGCGGGGTCCTTTCGAAAAGGAGCCCCGTCTGGCGGCAAGGCGCGTCAATTTCGAAGCGCCGCTGCCGCCCGCATACTAATGAAGCGCTGAATATGCATTTCAGCGCTTCATTACTAAACTTCGAAACGGCCATTTGCGTGGCCATTTCGAAGTTTGGGGCATGTGTAGACACGGCCATAAAAAGCAACCCTCCCTTACTTTGAAATAGGCTCCCCCCTATTTCAAAGTAAAACATCTACACACAATAGTCCCTACTTCAAAATAAGGGGCCAGGATGATATGATACAGGCAGGGGTTGCTGGCAGGGGCTACACAACACACACAACACAGCACACCCTTCGCACGCAGCCGAGCCACTGTGGAGTCCAGCATTGATCCCAGCAGCTCCCCGAGGGGGATCGCCTGCAGATCATGGCCGGGCGCGCTTGCAGCACTGCTGGTAGCCATCACACAGCGACAGTGCAAGGCCAGCCGCATAGTCCCCACCCTATCTCAGTGATCCGGCAATGCTGGATCTGTCTCACCAGCACCGGTTGGTAGGACCGCCACATGCTGGGGAACTGGGACAACAACCAGTGGCTACAAAACCTCCAGACAACCCAGCGGATATTTGAGGAGTTGTGCCACTGGTTTGTCCCAGCCCTCCAGCACTGGGACACCAGGATGCAGCTCACAGCCCCCCTGCATAAGAGGGTAGCCATTGCCCTCTGGAAACCTGCCACCCTGGACAGCCCCCGCTGCATCAGACATCAGTTTGGGGTGGGCAAGGCCACCGTTGGGCTACTGCTGATGGGGGTAAGCCAGGCTGGGGACACGTATCCTCCATGGGGGGAGCACCCAGCAAGGGGTGCCCCTTATGGTGCTCGGTGGGGGAGCCCTGCAAGGGGCCAAGGACCATCAGGCCACACACTCATGGATGCATCCCTCTTGTACCCCATGCAGGTCATCCAGGCAGTCAACACCCCACTCCTCCCCCAGGTGGTCACCATCGGAGACCTGGACATCGCCCCGGCTGGCTTCGTGGACGTGGGATTCCCTCCTGTTATGACGCACTGGACGGCACACGCATTTCGATCCAGGCCCTGAAACATAGCACTGGGGCCATCATAGAAAGAAAGGGTTAGCACTCTGTGGTCCTCCGGCCCCTCGTGAACACTAATACTCCATTAATGGACATCTACATGGGATGGTTTGGCAAGGCCCATGATGCCCAGGTGCTCAGGAGCTTGTGTCTCAGCCAGAAAATGCAGAAGACACACAGCTCACAGTGGGAGACCTCACCATGCTCCCCCGCATTGTGGCCAATGCTGCGTATCCCTTGCACCCATGGCTCATGAAGCCCTACCTCGGATGCACCAACCCATCCCAGGACCAGTTCAATGCGCGCCTGAACCAAGCTGGAGCAGATGTTCGGGCGACTGAAGGGGCAATTTTAGAGGCCTCCTCATGAGGCTGCAGGTCCACATCCCGAATGTGCCGGCAGTGGTCATGGCCTGCTGCACTCTCCACAATATCGTGGAGAGCAAATGGGAGCCCTTTGTCCAGGCCTGGGCTGCTGAGACTGCCCCCGGGTATAAGCAGCCATCTGGAATCCCAACCCATGAGGTGGAAAGGGATTGGATGTGGGTGAGAGAGGCCTTGTGGGGAGGCCTTTGACCAGGGCCCACAATGACTCTCCCCGCCACACGCCCCTACCACACAAGAGGAACACAGGGTCAAAGGTGAAAGCACATGGATTTTCTTTGTGCAAAATAAACTTTTAAAACATATGAACATGTCATCTTGGGAAACTATTTACATGAGGGAACTATGTATAACAGGAGTCCTGGGGTGGGTCCTGGGATGGGGGACTGAACTGGGAGAGGGTGCTGGGATGGGTGGGGCTCCCTCATCCACTGGGGTGGTGGGCCAGGAGCCGCGACAGATGCAGGAACCCCTGCAACCCTGGGTCCAGGGACCCCTGCAAGGAAGGGATGGGGCTGGAACCACAGTGGGATAGGTGTGTGGAAGGGGTGTGACAAGGTCGGGGTCAGTGGGGGGCATGGAAAGGGTGGGAGGGGTTAGCTCACCCACCACCAGCCACTCCACCAGTGTCAGGCAGGTGGCAGGGCCCAGAAGTCGGTGCCTGTGGTGGGGGCTGCTGGAAGGGCTGCGGGCCTGGGCACTGAAGCAGGCTGGTGGGGCCAGGGAGAGATTGGGTGGGGGTGACAGCACAAGTAAGGGTCTCCAGGCCATTGGCCACCAACAACCAACCTCCCACTGTGGGCGGCTGCCTCCTCCACCCCCCGAGACGGCACTGTCCAGGCTGGTAGCAACTGCAGTGGGATGCAGCCTAACGTGAGGTGCCAGGCTCCTGGGCCTTGCTGCCTGAGGGCTGGTCATGGTCAGCCCTGGGTTGGCTCCCAGATGGCAGGCCTGTGGAGACAAAAGGGGACAGCCCAACAGTCGTGCATCTGGACCCTGTGGCTCCGAGCAGCCACTCCCCCGACCATTGCCTAGTGGTCCAGGTGCCCCATGGGATACCGGGTGCAGGAGCTTCCCCACCCGATACGGCTGGGGCTGGATTTGCTGCTTCCCCTTACCCCCTTCATGGGCAAGTGCCCTGTGGAGCTAGGCAGGGCTGCAGGCAATGTGCATTGCCTGGGCATGTGGCCCTCTGCCGCCCTTGCCAGGGGAAGGCTTCCCCTGCCCAGGCCCTGGGGCATTCTGAACCTGTAGTGCCTACCTACAGGTACCTCCACACACTCAGGGGAAGCCAGGCTGGAGGGGTGCTGGCTTGAAAGGGTGAGCAATGACAATGGTCCTAGTGCTGGAACCCTCATCATCACTCCCCGGCTCAGTCCCCCAGTGCCTCAGGTGGGGGATAGTGTCTCCCGAGGGTCCTGGCTCCTCAGCAGTTGCCACCTCGGCTCCGGCTCTTCCTCCGGCTCCAGTGGTGGTGCACTGGTGTCTACCACATACTCGGGGGCAGGACCTTCTTGGGCCCCAGGAGCAGGTGGAACTGCTCATAATGGGGGCAATGGGTGAGTCATGCCCCTGAGTGGCTGTGGGTGTGCCTTGCCCAGCAGCACAGCTGCCAGAGCTCCTTGACCTTAATCCGGACGCCCTCCCTAGTCCAGACAGGGTTCCCCTGGGAGGCAAGTCCCTTTGCCAGGCACTCATAGGCATTGCAGTGCCATACCCCCATCTGCAGCAGGACCTCCTTGTTCCCCCACAGGATGAGGGCTTCCACTTCCGCATCACTCCACAAGGGACCCCTCCTGGGTCACCACTTCAATGACTGCTGAGATCCCTCAGGGGACTCGCTGGTGGGCTCCAGGGGGATGCCATGGCCAGCTGGGGGTGCGGGTGGCAGCTCAGGCTTCAAGAGGGGGCTGTGCAGAAGGGTCCCCCTGCTTGTGGCGCGCTCTCAGCTTTCTGCCTGGGTTTGCCAGGGATCTGGTTCCTGTCAAGTGGCCAGCAGGGACCATGAGCCTTGCCTGGGCTAGCCAGACTGTCTCTGTCCTCCAGGGGTGGCCACCTCCTTACTTTGAAGTAAGGAGTGCAGAGCATCTACACACACTTAAAGTTAAACTTTGGAGTAAGGGAAAGTGTGTGTAAACACTCAGCATGCTACTTCAAAGTAAGTTTGTGATGTAGATGCAGACACAGTGACCCAAATTTAACTCAGCTCTGCATTTGTCAACACTTAAGGAAGGAAAGGGACACTGGCATGAGCTGATGCCTAGTTTGCCAGCACCACACTTGTTATGTAAGGAAGCTTTGGAAAAGGAGGGAATCAGGTGATCCAGATTCTATTCCTGGCCCCTGAGTCCAGCCTGTCTTCTCCATTTTCCAATACCTTAAAATGATATAAACCCTACCTAGCAAAGGTCTTGAAGTTTGTCATTATTTTGTCCTAAAAACAAAAGATACCAAAGTACTTTGTCCAAGCTGGGATCTACAGGTAGTGAGAATAATGGGGTTCATGTAACTTGTGTGGGCCAGACTTTGCTTTACTGTTCTCTCCTTAACACTGAAAAAATCCTGCAGAAAGGCACGTGGAGACCCAGAATTCACTGAGGATTTTACAGATCAATCTCCCTACAATCAAATCCAAAAAGAACTAAATTAATTCTTAACTACCAATTTTCTTTTAAACATAACAGTTTCTACACTATACATGGGGATTATAAAGTACCCAAGTTACAATCTTCAGCTGTACATAAACATACAAAAGAAATATTAAATCTAACCTGGGTCAATCCCCCTAGAATACAGTGAGAAGTAACAAACTTCTCAAAAAGCTTATGCTGAGTCTCATTCTTTGGACACCAAAACTTACATGATTAAGTCAAAGACACAACAACATCTTTCCTCCTTCTTACTTACCGACATCTTCAACTGGAATATGTGCAAATTGTTAACCCTCCTCTACTGCAATCAGTTAGCTAACTAATCATCCAACCATTCGTGTTGAGTCATTTCCTGCCTCTTTCTTCTTCCTGTAGTTAGCACTCCTAGCTGGGGGAGTTATCAATATCATTAACCTTCTGCAAAACGTTTCAGAGCTGTGGGGGAAAGCCTCTTTTCTGTTCCTGTAGCTCAGCTTTTCTCCACCCAGACAGTGCAGATGGCTTTTCGCAGATCCGCTACTCTGACCTCTTCCCCCTTTGGAGTCTGAGCCCAGCCACGAGGACCTGCTGAGCACACCCAATCTACCCTACTCAATTCCAGAGACATTTCCCCCATTAAGCACCTGAGTTACATTTGTAGATGTTATTCAGGGACTTAGAAATGAATTCCATCTGCATCTCTGAACCTGCCTTTGACATATTTCAGGCCCTAAATGTTTGAGTATTAGTTCATACTCTCATGCAATCAAGCCCATCACACATAAAAAAGTAATTGGTCTGGTCTGGCTATGGTCTGAAGAAGTGGGTCTGGTAATTGGTAATTGGTCTGGTCTGGTAATTGGTAATCTGGTAAATGGTAATTGGTCTGGTCTGGCTATGGTCTGAAGAAGTGGGTCTGTCCCACGAAAGCTCAGCTAATAAACCATTTTGCTAGTCTTTAAAGTGCTGCTTGACTGCTTTTTGTTTTTACATAAAAAGGAGGATGGCATACAGGTTTAAGCATCAAACCCAAACACAAGAAGAACATAAGGAAGTTTCAAGGCTTACCGTTGCCACTGCTGGGAGACAGGCCAGGAAGACTCCTTCAAAACAGGACTTTTGCACTGATTCCTTGGGATGTTTTCAGCAGCTGCTCCATGGACCATGACAGCAATGGTAATTGGCACAATTGTGTGATACTCAATGAACAGTCTCATACCTCTTCGTTTCTTCTGTCTTATAACTCAACTCCTAAAGTACCGTTTTGAGGTAATTCCTGCAATTTCATCTTTGACATCATGATACTCCATCATTCTTGGAAGATTAGTATGAAAGCATACAATCTTAATAATATAATATAGACTCATTTATTCTGTATGCCTCTAATTCCTCAGTGGATACTTATCAGCTTCACAACATTCACAACACCTGAGAATGTTTCCTGAGCAATGTGTCTAGTAGTTAATCTGTGCAGCCTGTGCCAAGAGATTTTGCAGTATGTGACATTTATTTTGCTTTTTCACTCTGTTACCAATTTTATTTTTCATTTGCAAAGCCAGAGCTCAACATTGGCTCACTTCTGTGCCCATCAATGAGCAGAGGCCAAGGAATAACAAAACATTCATCTCAATCCACATATGTTTTAATTCTCACCTCTGCTTCCTAGATATTAATAGAGTGTGTGTGTGTGTGTATATATATATATATATATATATATATATATATATATATATATATATATATATATATATATATATATATATATATATATATATATATATATAATATATTTCCAATTAACATGGAAGATTCAGAGCCAGCTTCTCACCCCTTGTAAATCAGCATAGTTCCATTGAAGTTAGTGAGGCTTCACTGATTTACATCAGCTGAGGACTTCACTTTTCTTCCTACCTTCTCTGCAGTGTTTTGTGCCATTCCATATTAATCCTTCACCTCACTGGTGCCCTATATGCCCTCAGAGCAATTTTTCCTGATAAAACTAGAGATGTAATTGACATGTTTGGAGGATAGTAAACATTTTGGATTGGGATAGGACAGAAGAGAGGGACAGGTCTACATCAGTGCAGCTCCTGTAGGGCATTTAAAAACATTAACAGCTGTGTGTTATTCCTTTACACCTTCGTTTGTTTTAAAACTTGTCACTTAGGGGGCCGCTTTCTTAACTTTACTAGTTCAACAGTTTTACCTTGTTTGTTCATTTTTATAATGACTGTCGCTGCTGGTGGTATGGGCAAAGGAAGATTTGATCCCGATTCAGTGAGTCAGGCATATACATAATTCCCATTGATTTCAGGGGCAGTTCCATGGACAGAGGTCATGCAGGGGAAGGACAAAACCAGAAGGCCTTATATAGACTACAAGAATTTTCCTTGAGTGAGATTCTCCAAGTTTAACTCTTGATGATTTAATAACTGGTGTCCCTGGAACAGCATCATTTGACTTTGTAAGAAAATGTCCTTAATTTGCCTGAGCATGTGTTATCGGCCTAAACAATTTCCAGAGTTGTATCAACTTTGTCTTTGCAGAGATGTCATAAGTGTAATCTAAATTTCTTTCATTTGTCTAGGGCAACGGTGACATCTTGTGGCCATTTTCATTCAGCACGGTATTTCCACACCTTATTTTTGTTTCTACTCTGTTTAGAAAGTATCAGAGAGGTAGCCATATTAGTCTGTATCTTCAAAAACAGCAAGAAGTCCTGTGGCACCTTTCAGATTAACAGACATTTTGGAGCATAAACTTTCGTGGGCAAAGACCCACTTCATCAGATGCCCATGAACGCTTATGCTCCAAAATACCTGTTGGTCTATAAGGTGCCACAGGACCTCCTGTTGTTTCTGTTTAGAAAGAATAGACAGCATAAATTAAAGAATAGAGACAGTGCAAATTGTTTTTATTATTGAGTCTGCAAAAAAAAACCCTACCTAAATAAATTACAATGATTGATACCTGTATATGTGCATATTTGTTTTTCCTGAAGTTAATTAAGTATTTTAGGAAAAATTCTCAGAACAGAAACCAGCAAGAATTGATAGCCACACCCTGAGATCACCAAAAAACAGGTTGTGAGAACCCCTGTTATAAGCATTACAGATTCAAAACCATATAAAAAGATCAATGGATTAACTCTCACAAGCTCTTTTTGAAGTGAATAGTAATATTCTTCACAGAACTGGGGGACGAGACAGATGTGCAAGCCCCTGGCACTGCTACAGAAACAAATGCCCTTAGATTCCATTAACATTAACTTGTCAATAAACAACTAAAAATAATTTAACACTAGGTTATAAAATATTGATTTTATTTGCAATTTGTAGAAAGCTTTATCTGTAATATCACATAATACCACAGTTCCATGACTTTTATAAGCCTTCTTGCAAGTCACTGGTATCACATAGGCAAAGGCTATAACAAACAAGGACAAAAACATGATACAATATAGAAATTAAAATCAGAGGCGTAAAGATGTTCTGTTCTACTTAGTGTATTGAATCTATTGCATTATTCTTCATGGGTGTAGCAAAAATCCCAATGTTAGTAGGTAAATGAATGCCTATCTCACCGCTATATCAGAAAGCTTTATTATAATGTTGTGACATCAAGTCAATACAATCTGTCTTCATCCAGGGTGCATCTACACTTGCATTCCTCTTTCAAAAGAGGTATACAAATAAGGTAAATTGAACATGCAAATGAGGTATACATTTGCATATTTGGCACCTCATTTTGCATATTCTAATTTCGAAAGAGCTTCTTTCGAAAGAAGAAAGGCAGTGTAGACGCTGCTCTTTCGAAAGTAAACCCATCTTCGAAAGAATCCTTCTTCCCCTTATTTAGTGGGAAGAAGGATTCTTTCAAAGATGGGGTTTACTTCCGAAAGAGCAGCATCTACACTGGTTTTCTTCTTACGAAAGAAGCTCTTTTGAAATAAGAATATGCAAATGAGGTGTTGGATATGCAAATGTGTGCCTAATTTGCATTTCTTATTTCCCTCATTTGCATACCTCTTTCGAAAGTGGAATGCAAGTGTAGACAAAGGCTGTCTACACAGGCACAAATCTTCAAAATGGCCATGCTAATGGCCATTTCGAAGATTACTAATGAGGCACTGAATTGGATATTCAGCGCCTCATTAGCATTAGGACACTTCTGGCTGCAGTGCTTCGAAAGCGTGCAGCTTGGCACAGCTACACAGGGGTCCTTTTTGAAAGGCGATTTCGAAAGGTGCGGGGTCCTTTCAAAAAGGACCCCCGTGTAGCCCCACTGAGCCGCGTGCTTTCGAAAGCGGCACTTCCAAAGCACTGCGGCCAGAAGCATCCTAATGCTAATGAGGCACTGAATATTCAATTCAGTGCCTCATTAGTAATCTTTGAAATGGCCATTAGCATGGCCATTTTGAAGATTTGTGCCCGTGTAGACACACCCTTTGTGTCTGGTCCAGCTCTTAGTAACGTCAAAGAAAGTCTTGTACTGACTTCAGTGACAGTTGAATATGATCCTCTGAGCACAAGAAAAAACTCCAGTAATCATTTATAGTATTAACCTGTTGGATTTGCACTAAATTTCAACCTATGGGCTGCATCTACACTACAAACTTACTATGATATTAACTTCGAAGTAAGCTGCTACAATACAAATTGTCCCAGCACCTCTGCAAAGCCCTCACACTGAACTCCTGGAAGAAATCCCACCTGAGCTTTCAGACTGGAGCCAACAGACTCTTGAGGGAGGATCACCTCAGTCAGTGCCAAGCTTTTGAGATGGGCAGGGAAACGTAACTGAAGATATGTAAATTCCAGAGGATTGAAGATTTAAACAGACAGAGACCCAAATGTCCTCTCACCCTAGATCTGGTTCTTCTCATCTTTGTTATGGCTAAAAAGGCTTTTGTGAGGACACTGGCACTGCCCTGTCTTCAGTGGCTAGGAACTGGGCATTTAGCACAGGCACCAGAGACCTGCACTAAGAGACTAGCTGACAGAACTGAAATTAGCACTCAGATCCCAGGATCAGAAGCAGGTTAACCTGAAGTGGGGCAGGGCTGGAACAAGCACACACAGGAGTTGGCTCAGCCATAAGCAGATACTTTGAATTGCCACTGGGTGTTAATGCTGATCTTCTGACCCTTCAAATGAGGCAGCATAGATCATCAAGCAGCCTACTAGAAGCCAGCTGTTGGTTAGTAACAGAGAGATAGCCATGTTAGTCTATATACTATCAAAACAAAAAAGCAGTCCAGTAGCACTTTAAAGACTAACAAAATAATGTATTAGATGGTGAGCTTTCATGGAACAGACCTGAAGAAGTGGGCCTATCCCACGAAAGCTCACCAGCTGTTGGTTTTAGATTACCAGGGAAGTGTCTCTGCTACATCCAATTTGCTGTATCTTTTGTGGGAATACACAAAGTATCCAGTGCAGCTGTTTTAAAGGGAAAAAAATTATAGTGGGGGCTAACAGTGTCCTTAATTGATTCTGCCTGCTCTAGTCATCACAGGTGAGTGTCTGAGCTTCGTCTTCCTTTCGCCAGTGTAAAGCAGGTGTATCTCCAGAGGGGCCAACAGAATTACACCACTGTAAAACTGGATGTAAATAAAGATCTTTGTTCCTAAAGCAATTGCTCTTTTATATAGGTTTTCATACACTAAATATTACATTAGATAGAAAACAAAATATGAGAACCTTAAAATCCTTTTCCTTCAGGGTACAGCCAACGTCCATCTCACAGGTATGGAGAAGAAACTTCCTCTGTGAATAAGTTGTGCCATAATTGTCCATTACAAGGATACTTGTTGTCAGAGATTCATAATGAAGCTATGGGCATTTATGTCAGCTGAGGATCTTCCCCATAATATTTTCTAAGATAGTTCATTGAATAGTCAAAATTGGGTAGTCAGGGCTACTATAACTGAAAGTTGATAGTCATTTTCAGACAGACCTATTCTCCAACTCCTCTGCAGAAAAAGAACAATTTCATAGTCAGTAGAGACCTTTTAAACTTTATCAAGAAACTCATATACTTCAGTGTTCATCATTCTTTTTGAGAGACACTCTCACACAATTTTTCCTGTCAGGTGTTACTTACACTTACAGCAAAGTAACTTCCTATGACAGGATACTATGGCCCATATCCCTTAAAATGATTTTTAGGAGCAGTGGGGGGGGGGATAATTTCATGGCTGTTTTACAAAGACAAATAAGTGCTCAACAGAAATAACAGCCAGAACTGTGGCACCACCATGTAAGAATACAACTTTGAAAATTCTGAACATCACATCCTCATATAAACCATAAAAGTTCTTTCTAGCTACGTCTACACCAGAGTGTGACTTCCAAAGGTGCCCTTTCGAAAATGATGAATCAAAAGATCGCCTTTCAAAATACAGTGTCCACACACGATCGGGGCTGGCCCTTCCCATCCACCCTTTCGAAAGGATGAAGCGCTCTTTTGAAAGAGATTATCTACACTGTCCCAAGTGCCCTTTTGAAGGAAAGGGCCAGAAAACACCATGGATGGGGTCGCATCGCAGACAAGCCCTTCTGGGGCTGCAGGCAGTTGCCCCCTTAAAGGGCCCCTCCCCAACAGCCTCACCCTGCACAGCATGAGGCCTGCAGAGCTGCCATGAGCCCAGCAGATGCCAGTGCAGACAAGGCAACATGGACCAGCAGCAGCAGTTTGAGCTGCTTCTGGCCATCGCCAGCGGCACGGTTGCCCTGCTTTCCTCAGCAGTGGTAGCAGCCCTCCATCTCCTATTGGTGGCCACCCCCCCCAAGTATGGCTGTGGAACCCCTGGACCTGCCCCCCCCTCAGGTTCTCTGCTGGCTCTGGAGCTAGCCCAGTAGCTCCGAGTGGTGGGAGCGCCTGGTCATGGGGCAATGGGAGGACAATAGGTGGCTCCAGAATTTTCAGATGTTGCGGCAGACGTTCCTGGAGCTCAGCCAGTGGCTAGTCCCTGCCTTGCAGCATCAGGACACCCCGATAGCTACTGCCCCATGGGCCAACAGTTTGCTGTGGTCAAGACCACAACCGGGGCTGTCATCATGGAGGTAAGGCAACCTCAGACCACACAACCACCAGCAGGAGAGAGATCCCAGAAAGGGGACCCACTGGGGACTGGGAGCCAGGAGGGGACTGGGTGACAGACGGGATTGCGGGGAGAGCAGGGGGGCAGGAAGGACCAGGGGCATGGGTGTTTAGAAACTCTGGGCTGTGCTGCCACATGGAGGCAGGACTTTCATCCCCCAGAGGGAGGTACTACTTGGGGACAGCATGGTGCCCCAGTGCGTGGTGACAGATGCCACCTATCCCCTCCAGGCCTGGCTCATGCAGCCCTATATGGGTTACCCCAACCCTAGCCAGGAGTGCTTCAACCCCCAGCTAAACCACACCTGAAACATGGTGGAGCATGCCTTCAGGTGTTTCAAGGGCTCGTGGCGCTGTCTCCTGGCATGTCTGGAGGTGGGCCTCCTGAATGACCCCAAATGGTGGGCGCCTGCTGCATTCTCCATAATATTGTGGAGAGTAACGGGGAGGCCTTCATGCAGGGGTGGGAGACCATGTCTGGGCCGGGCTACCAACAGCCAGCTGCTGCCCTGAGCCGTCAGATCCACCAGGATGGGGTCCATGTATGAGAAGCCCTCAGTGAGCACTTTGCTCAGGGGCTCCACTGATCACCGCCCTGGCCACCCCCAGCAGGTCCCCCACACACTTCTTTTCCTCCCCGCACACTCCCCTTCTCCTGCTCACACACCCTATTGCCACTCCCCCACGCTCCCCTCCACCATCCCCACTCCGAGCACACAGGGGATGTGGGGAAAATAAAATGTAATCTGTTCAACAAAGCTGTGCAGTTATTAACAACAACATAAAACATTACCATAAAGCTATATACACATGGGGAAAAGGGGCAAACTGTTTACATTAGGGCAGGGGATATGGGTGCACCTCATGGAGGGGGGCTGATTGCAGGGAAGGGGTAAAGAGCCTTGAGCCATGCCATCCCCAGGATCTGCGGCCTTCCCTGATCCAGGGTCCCAAATGGGGCTGGGATGGGGCAGGGAGGATGGGGAGGTAGAGCCGGGATTCCGCCTTGGCTGGGGGATCAGCCTCAATGGGGCGCTCTTCAGGGGGCCTACCAAGGGTGGCTGCAGCAGGAGGGGCAGTAGAAGGGCGAAGCTGGGCCAGGAGATCCCAGATGGTGCCTGCCACATCACTGAGGGTCCCTATCAGCTCCCACCAGGATGCCCGCTGCCAGATCGCCTCGGCCTCCTCTGGCAGAGGCACTACGCCGAGACCTCAGCCTGATGCCGGAAGGAGGTGGTGAAGTGGACATCATCCACATTCCACCTCTGGCCCCTCCTGGAGTGGGGACACCCTGGTGCCAATGGTGGGGCTGGTTGGTCTCTGTCTCTTGCCTCCAGGGGGCTGTCCAGCACCAAGGGAGATGCGAGGCTCTCCTGGCCCTCTGATAGCACAGCTGCAAGAATGGAAAAGAAGAGATAGACAAGCCATAAGTCCTGAACCTCTGCCCTGTGAGCCACACACCCCAATCCCCCTGTGGGCAGCAGGTCCATGTCCCCGATCCAATGGCAGGGCAGCCCTGGGGGATCAAAGAGGCAGACAGCCTCCTGGGGGTGATCACCTTGCAAGGCCCAGCCCCGCACCCCTCTTCAGGAATGGGCTGAAGGACGCTGGGGTGTAGCTGGCCAGCATCCGCTGGGCATGTTGGGGGGCCCTCTGGTGAGTATAGAGCCTCTCCCTGTGATCTGGGGCATGTGCCCTGTCACATACTTACCACAGGGTTCATCGCCAAGGTGAGGGGATGCCCGACCGGCAGAGGCACAGCTGGAGGAGCGGGAGGGGAGGTCACCCTCCTCACTGGACCACTTTGGAGCTGTCTCTGTCCCTGGTCCTGGTGTGGTGGGGCTGGCCACAGGTCCCGGATCCTTGTCATCCCCAGGGCTCCTTGGCGGCAGTGTCCAGGACAGCAGGTGGGGAGGTGGTGTCCCTGGGCCCGAAGAGGCTCTGCAGCTCCTTATAAAAGGGTCAGGATGCAGGCACTGCCCTGACCAGCTGGCCAAGTTACTGGCCTGGGCATATCCCTGCTGCAGCTCCTTCATTTTACTCCTGACCTGGTGAGGAGTGCGGACAGGGTGGTCCCAAGAGGACAGGCCATCAGCCAGCTGGGCAAAAGCAGCTGCATTCTGCTGCTTTGTGCCCATTTTCTGGAGGACCTCCTCCTCCTGACAGAGGCCCAGGACATCCTGAGCTCATGCCCAGTCCAGGAGGGGGCTCACTTTTTCCCAGACTGGCTGGACCCTGTGAGCCCTAGTCATGCTCAGACAGAGGCCCTGGGGCTTTTTGCATGCCTGGCTGCTGACCATGGTAGTCTGGAGCTGTTAGGAGTCTCTCTGAGGGCGTGGCTGCTGCCTGCATGCTCTCTGCTTCCTGCAATGGGATTTCTGGGTTCGTGCAGCCCCACAGGTGCTGGGCAGCACGTCTCTGCATCCCAGCTGGCCGGCACCATGGCGGAACCCACTCTTTCCAAAGAGTGGGTCACGAAACGTCTATGCATGTTTTCTTTGAAAGACCCTTTCAAAAGGTGGAGGCTTTCCCTATTTCCAGTCAGGAAGAGCAATTTCATAACCTGGGGTGCATTCCTTCAATTTTCCTTTCAAAAGAGTGCGCGGTGTATATAGACGCTCTGCACTCTTTTTCGAAAGAGGGCCTGAAATTTCAAAAATACTTGCTAGTGTAGACGCAGCTTCTTTGTGTACACAAAGTCATAAGTGACTGGAAAGCAATTTATCCCGTGTCTGCTGGAACACCCCTGCATTGCTGGACAAGGGAAGATGTTGTGCTTCCCCAAAGAAGAGTGCCGGGTGGAGAGGGTCGGGCATGGCCATTCCCTCTCCCTTCATCTTCTGTGCCACTTTTCCCAGGAAGCAGTTCCTGCCTCAGGCAAGCACAGAGATTGCAGTGATGGCAAACCAAAGCACTGTTCCTTTTGCCTTCTTCTTCATGCATGTTTTGCACTGGCTGAAAGGCCACAGCTTTCCAGTGTGTCTGATCAATGTAAGGTTTGCTGGGGCTGATCAATTCCCCAATTAGCCTGTTCTTTTTGCTTCATATTTTAAATTCTGAATCTTACAGCTACATAATGCGAAAAAGGGCATGGGCAGATATGGGGAATAACTGAAGTTCCATACTGCTGTAGGGAAAAACAGACACCGAGTAGATTCATACAATTGGAAGCATATTTCCTGTCAATTAGCACATACTCATATAAGCGTCCTATTAATTATACTACAGGTTGAATCTGTCTCATCCAGCACCCTCAGGACCTGGAATTTGAAGGATGACAGGAGGTCAATATTGTCCAGCATTACCAACACTTCCACTGCTTACAGAGCTCTTAGAAGACATTTAAGGGTAAATTACAGCTAAACAACAGCACAGAACAATGAGAGCCAGGACTGGGGGCTGTAAACTAACTTTACAGGACCACAGGAAACTCAGTCCCACACCCACAATAAGTGCTCAATCAGCTGTATAAAATCATGCCAGATTACGGAGTTTGCCAGACAGGTTCAACCTGTAGTGCAACTAATCGTGATGGTTCTTTTGGCGATGTACTTTGTCAAATAATAGGTCACTCACAGGAACAACTATTTTTGCACCAATGCATAGACTGTACGCATTTCATCAGCTGGCCTCTTGCCAGATACTGAGGTGTTGTCCACCGTACAATAGCCTGCATCTGGGTCCTCATATGGGCTTGTTGCAAGTGAGTCCAACTTTTCATTTCTTTGCAAGTCTTGGCTACTGCTCACTGCATATGGGGAACCTGTAAAACAATTATTCCACATCAAAGACTTTATGAAGCTTACAGAATTAAAATAAAATATCAACAAAATCAACTAAATAAGATCCTATCTATCTGCCTTTGAGAAGGATTTTAAATAATTTCTTCTCTTCTAACCCCAGAATTCAAGTCCCTTCTATTCAGCCCAGAATTAAGGCCTGTGTTGATTACTGCCTACAATTTCCACCTCCAGTAGCTAGGACAATAATTCAGAATCACTTAGCTTCTAGGTTTCTACATGGCACCATCACTGTGTGGTCAGAACGCACAAGCGCTGTGAATATGTGACTTCATCTTAGCACTCTAAAGGGGGCAGAAGGCGTTGTTATCTTCATTTCATGGAGGAGAAACTGAGGCATGTGGCAGCTATGTAACTTGCCCATGGCCATAGCGACAGGATGAACGTGAGAGCCAAGATTTTAACTCAAATCACACTTTTCCTGTTCCAGTGCCTTAGTTACAAAACCACCTTCCCTGAATAACAACTTTCTACTTAAACAAATATAATTTGATTAACAAGAAGTTACTTGTCAAAAAAGCATTGGCCTTACTTGAAGTTTAAAAACTTAATACCCTGGACAGACAGTCTAAGAAATCTACAGTACACAATTCTCAACATGTGTTTAGTAGACAATCACTTCAAACAGGTTTACCAAAAACTTCATGCTCACATTCATCACTTGGCATTTCAATAGCAGCCTGAGCTCTAAAATAAAAGGATAAGGAAAAAGTTCATTTAGTCATTTTTGTCAGTTGTTAAAAACACTAAGGCTATGTCTACACTAGCACACTACATCGAAGTAGCCTATTTCAAAGTAAGAACATCGAAATAGGCTACTTCGACGCGTATCATCTACACGTCCTCCAGGGCTGGTGCCATCAACGTTCAACATCGAAGTAGCGATGGAGAACGTCGAAAGGAGCCGCCCCGGAAGGAAATGTGGAGCGTCCACACACACAAGCTCTCCCCGTTGAAATAAGGGGCCAACAAAGCCCCAAGCTGCTCCCTTAAAGGGCCCCTTCCAGACACACTCGGCCTGCACAGCACGAGATCCACAGACCCGACAACTGGCTGCAGACCCTGTGCACTCAGCATGGACCCCCACCTGCAGCAGTAGCAGCAGCAGCAGCCAGAAGCCCTGGGCTAAGGGCTGCTGCCCGGGGTGACCATAGAGCCCTGCAGGGGCTGGACAAAGTGTCTCTCAACCCCTCAGCTGATGGCCACCATGGAGGACTCCGCTATTTTGAAGTAGCAGGACGCGGATCATCTACACACGCCCCACTTTGATGTTCAGTGTCGAAGTAGTGCACTATTCCCATCTTCGGATGGGAATAGCGATTTCGACATCTTGCCGCTTAACGTCGATTTCAACGTCGAAATAGCACATGGCACGTGTAGACGCGACGCGTGCTATTTCAACATTGTGCCGGCTACTTTGAAGTAGCCGGCTAGAGTAGACGCACCCTAAAAATCATACTACTGTTTCATTGGTTACATCCATTCAAGGCTGTACCTGGGAAGTTGTGCAGATGGCTTTCCTGTAACAGATAAATAAAACACACTGTTAAGTTTCAATGGTAAAAATTTTCCTGCAGATCTTACTTTATCATTTTACTATTCATACCTTTAGATTTGACATTCTTTTTCTTGTTATAGATCCACCATGTTACTCCACTGATGAGAATAATCCCTCCGATCAATCCAGTGATGACATACGCCACAGAAGCTAAAAAGAGGACCATGGGTAGTTAATCTTGAAAAAATTATCCACCCAGTGTGGGAAACACTTTACTATCATCTCCATTATATGGATAGTGCTTTTCACGTGATCAAACATTGTTTGTAACAACTGTGTGGAAATATACATTCAGCAACCCATTAATGTGGATGATTCCTAGACCCAGAATGCGGGGATTGGTTATAAAAACAGCAGATCACTTGACGTCTGGGAGCTAATTTATCTTACGAGACTATATGGCAGTATTCTGAAATGATGCAACACAATATATTTTACAGTAGTAATATAGCACTGTCTTGGGAGATTTGTGTAATATATTTCAGTATTCTGATGGGTTAATGTAGCACATCTGTAAACCATAAACACTGAAGTTCACATTTTTAAAGGAGCTTCAAACTGGCCTCAATTTTTATGCCCACTGACTGGTACTGCTAGCCGATGTGTTGTGAAGGCAGAGTTAAGAATCTATTTCCATTCATGTACTTATGAGGGGATCGGGGGAAAGGAGGTGAGTGAATGTAGAAGCTCTAATGAACTGACATCACCACACTGAAATCCCTGGTATGCCTTACATCCCTGTACTGTTCTGCATATCTGACCTTGATTTTGCCCTATAGCAGTCTTTACCAAACCGTGGTCAATGGAACATTGGTGTTTCATGCGAAGTGAATGGGTTCTGTGAAAAAACTTTGATGCTAGCAATATTTTTTCTTCTAAAATATTAAATATGAATTATGTGTGTATCAAAAATACTGATTTATTTTAATAGCATTTAGATTGAAGGTATATTAATATTTACAACACATTCATAATAGTAGGTATATTGATTTTATAATGCATTCATAATAATATAGTTGTTATTATGTGTCTCATGCCAAAATAATCAGTCAATTCAGATTGTTTCGGCACAAGTTGTGTTCAGAGAAATCATGTGCTGCTGCGCCTGATATGACTATCCAGCTTCCTATCATCATGCCTAATATTAAGTGGATTTGTGATCAAAAGACGCAAAACCACTATTCACATTAAAAAAAATTGTCAACTGTTACTCATTTTTATCGAAGGTTTGGTGTTGAGAACACTCACAAACGTTGAATTTTGCAAATATGGCAGGCTCGGAGCCCCGGGGGAGCAGCAGCCGCCGGCGCTCCTGACCCTGGAGCCCTGGGGAAGCGGCAGCTGCCAGCATTCCCTGCCTGGAACCCCGGGGAAGCATTATCCGTCAGTGCTCCCAGACCTGGGGAAGCAGCAGCTGCCGTGCTCCCAGCCACAGGGACGTGTCAGCTGATGGAGCTCCCTGCCCAGAGTCCCGGGGAAGCATCAGCCACTGGCGCTCCTGGCCCTGGAGCCCTGGGGAAGCAGCAGCTGCCGGTGCTCCCCGCCCAGAGCCCTGGGAAAGCGGCAGCTGCCAGCGCTCCTGGCCTGGGAAGTGGCAGCCACCGGTGCTCCTGGCCCCAGGGAAGCAGCAGCCACTAGCAGTCCCCACCCAGAGCCCAGGTTGAATTGAATTCATGAATGTTACAACCTTTCTGTAGTTTTCTATAAAAATAACAAATTCATAAAAACACAGAACTTAAAAATTTGTTTGTATTTCTTTATCATAAAATGGTTTTTTTTTTAGCTTTAAGGAAGGAAAGTCATTTTTTGAACAATATTGTCCTTTCTACTTTTTTACAAGTTATCAACACAAACCATCCTTCTTTTGGCTGTTATATTGATGGTTTTGTTTTTGGTTTGTACTTAATTTTTAATTTTTATACTTAATGATAGAGTTGCTACCCTTCCTCCTATCACAAAGACATTAGTTGTTCGTTCAGATGGTTTTTTCTTGTTATTTTTTGTTCTTTGTAAATTAAGAAATCTGTAAAAAATAACTTTTTTAAATCAACTGTTGAACATTACGTGTGCCTATTTTTCAGTACAAAACCTTCCACATGCACCACACCTGACCAGCACGTTTGTGTTTTGCCAATATATTCCAAGCCTTGACACTTCTGCAAATCAGATCCCAGGGTCTCAAGTCAGGCCACATTAGTTCTGGCATCTCCTAACTTTGGAGTACTGGACTTTACAACTTTAATGCTCTTTTTAATGTGTGTGGGGCGGGGGGGAGAGACAATAATTTACTACTTTCTTAAGAAAGCGAAATCAAAAACCAGGAATTCTCTTATGTGATTTTATATTGATATTCACTGAGTCATCAGCCTGGTTAGGACAGTTAGGACTGGTCTACACTGGAAAAGAAATTGGACCTAAGATATACAATTCCAACGCAGCATGCATGCGGGAAGTCAACAGGAGGCACTCTCCACTTCACTTCCCTTACTCCTCACAGTAGCAAGGAGTACTGCAGTCAACAGGGGTGCCCTCAGGGTTCAATTTAGTGCATTGCTCCTAAGCGTATTAACTTGAACCTGGGAAGATCCCCTTGCTATAGACATACCCTTACATCCGCCACAAAAAACTCTGCCACAGAAGCTAATAGAGTCACTGATAGCAAGAGTAGCAGTTCCTCAGGTGGATCAGCCCAAGAGAAGGACAGAACACTCTCCCATGAATTTCACAGGCATTTGCTGACAGCAGAGGAATGGTGGAGTAACACTGGAATCTTGAGGCCTTCCCCAAGTGGCTGCGTAGCGTCTATCATCTCTGCTTTCCTCCTCCTCTGTGAAGCCCGTGCCCAACAAGGATGTCACTGACCACATCAGAGTTCCAGCTCAGTTCAACTGCTTGGAACTGGCCACAGCATCAGACACAGCAGGACAGAACTGCAATTGCAGGGCAGGTCCCACACTAGGTAATTTAGTTGCTGAAATCTAAGAAGTCTTTACCAAATATCTGCAAACTGTGATTTTTAAAGGCTTATAACTTGGCCATATTTGGGCAGATTTTCACAGGAATGTTAAAAGACACATCACTAAGGGTGTGTCTCTACTTCTGGAGTTAGATTTTGTGCATCTGGTAAAGACACACAAAAGCAATCTCTCTGGGGTTGATGAGAGAGTACAAGAGGTTAGGTCTGTACTAGGGAAATAACTCGATTCTGACTGTCAATTCTAGCTGCTAAAATGCCATAGCTTGGATCAGTATCTGAGGGGTAGCCATGTTAATCTGTGTCCACAAAAACAATGAGAATTCCTGCGGCAACTTATAGACTAACGCATAATTATAAGCATAAGCTTTCATGGGCAAAGACCCACTACATCAGATGCAAGTGGCGAAGGGGTCTTTGCCCACACAATCTCTCTGGGATCGATGGGAGAGTACTGGCGGCTAGGTCTTTGTGGGTCTTTGCCCAGGAAAGCTTATGCTCCCAATTATCTGTTAGTCTATAAGGTGCCCCTGGACTTCTCACAGCTTGAATTGTAAATATGAAAACTAGTATAGACTTATTTCCCTAGCATAGACTTAACCTAACATGAAGGCAGGTCTCCTGCCAAATGTCAAGCCCTATTCCAAAGAATGGGGCAGTACAGCTGGTCAAAGAAAATATCGCCAGAATTTTCACAATAACAAAACAGCATATATTTCTATGGGTTGTTCTCAAAAATTGCTGAAGTGTTTTCACTGAAGGTTTCCTAAAAAACTGAAACTATGGCAGACATCTAGCATAGAAAATTTTATCCCAAATTAAACTTTGGCAGTTATAAGCAGCCCGGGTACCAACCTCAGCTACAAAATTTCAGACTTACGTGGAATGGCTCCACTCCTCACTTCTATAGAATGGTTACTTGCAATCTTCCAGACATGTTTACCTTTTGACCACATATTTACAAGACATAAATAAGTTCCACTGTCAGAGTTAGTAGCATTTAAGATGATCAAATCATGGGCTATGTGAGTCTTGTTCAAATTTATGCTTTTGTTCAGTAGTCGTTCTTTGACCTTCTCATCAATACAGCAATGTTGATTATATGAATAATCATCGCCTTGCTCTTTCTGAACAGAAGACAAGCATTTGCTTATTCCTTTATATTTGATCCAATAGACAAGAAATGGCTTTTCTGACTTCATTTGAAATTCACAAGGGACAGTGATGTTACTTCCTTCTTGTACTAAAAAATTGCCATGTGATTTTCCACTAATGTTCTCAAACGTCTCGCTCTCTGCAATATAGAATGAAACAAACATAAAAGATTTAACAAACATGCACTGTAACATGTTATAACATGCTTTGCTTTTGAAAGCATTCTTAAAAGTAGGAGAATGTCCCAGTGTAAACACTATCTCAGATATGGAATTCAGAACAAAAATATTGTTTAATTTCTATTTAAAGTTGAGTGTGTTTTAATGATCAATTTACAAGGCATTTTTACATTAACAGGTGCAAATACCCATACTATGGCTAGAAGTCAGCTACCACTGGCCATTTGGGCTCCGTCCTGTGACTTCCAAGCACCTTCAGCAAAGCTGCTCATGCTCTCACATTCCACTGGAGCCATTAGCTGTGTCTACACGTGCACGCTACTTCGAAGTAGCGGCACTAACTTCAAAATAGCGCCCGTCGCGGCTACACGCGTCGGGCGCTATTTCGAAGTTAACTTCAACGTTAGGCGGCGAGACGTTGAAGTCCCTAACCTCATGAGGGGATCGGAATAGCGCCCTACTTAGACGTTAAACGTCGAAGTAGGGACCGTGTAGACGATCCGCGTCCCGCAACGTCGAAATTGCCGGGTCCTCCATGGCGGCCATCAGCTGGGGGGTTGAGAGATGCTCTCTCTCCAGCCCCTGCGGGGCTCTATGGTCACCGTGGGCAGCAGCCCTTAGCCCAGGGCTTCTGGCTGCTGCTGCAGCAGCTGGGGATCCATGCTGCAGGCACAGGGTCTGCAACCAGTTCTCGGCTCTGTGTATCTTTTGTTGTTTAGTGCAACTGTGTCTGGGAGGGGCCCTTTAAGGGAGCGGCTTGCTGTTGAGTCCACCCTGTGACCCTGTCTGCAGCTGTGCCTGGCACCCTTATTTTGATGTGTGCTACTTTGGCGTGTAGACGTTCCCTCGCAGCGCCTATTTCGATGTGGTGCCACGCAACGTCGAAGTTGAACATCGACGTTGCCAGCCCTGGAGGACGTGTAGACGTTATTCATCGAAATAGCCTATTTCGATGTTGCTACATCGAAATAAGCTATTTCGATGTAGGCTTCACGTGTAGACGTAGCCATTGAGAGTTGAAGGTGCTCAGCTCTGCACAGAAGATTATCAGCACTGCATGTTCAGTCCCTTGCCTGCTATCATAACAGTAATTAATAGGTTGGATTGGGGTGAAATGTGGGGGGGCATGAAGGATCACATGCTCTCCCCCCCAACGCTGAAGGGGAGGGGGCAGGGGACAGTGGATGACAGGCAGAGCCATCCCATCCATTGGATAGTTTGGGGCAACAACCCAAGACTCCACGCTCTGCTCCCCAGCTGAAAGCTGTGTTGCCTGGGGGAGGGGCCTTGCAGGGAGGGATGAATCCACTCCTCCCCCCACCCCAGCATTCACCTGAAGTGGGAAGCAGCAAACACAGCTAGGAGCTGGCACAGTAGAAGGGCAGGGGCCAGGTTGCTTCACTGTCTGCTACGAGTGAATGCAGGGGTGGTCCTGCCTCCTGCCGTTGGTGCCAGGCCCTCTGTTAGCCCCTCAGACCATGTCACTTCAGGGGTGGGGGGATGGGCGAAGGGGTTGAGTGGGACAGGCCAGAGCAGGAGTGGGAAGAGGCAGGACCATGGCAGAAGGGAGCTGTCCTGTGTCCTGAACCTCCTAGGAATGGCCCTTCCCAGGCTATGGTTGGAGTGGGGAGGAGTCATGTGGCCACTCTCCCCCCACTCCCTCCCCGCACCAATGTCCCTTCCCAGCAGTCCCCTCTGGGCTGGACCAGCTTTCTACTGGCACCACAAATCTGGGGCATGCACTTGGAGGTACTAACTATGCTCCTTCTCCTACAGATTTATGTTCCGTGTCACTGAGAAAAAACTCTGGGACTTAGGAACACAAAATATTCCTTTCACTCTACTGAGCACTGATACGGTCTCAGTTGGAGTATTACGTCCAGTTTTGGGTGCTGCAGTTCCAGAAAGACCAGGGGGAAAGTCCAAAGAAGAGCAACAAAACTGATTAAAGGTCTAGAAAACTAAAGGGGACATGATAACAGTTTTCAATTACCTAAAAGTGTGTCACAAAGAGAAGGCTGAAAAAATGTTCTTTTTAACCTCTGAAGCTGGAACAAGAAGCAATTAAATTACAGCAAGGATAGTTTAGGTTGGACGTAAACACTATCTAAGATATGGAATTCAGTACAAAAATATTGTTTCATTTCTATTTAAAGTTGGGTGTGTTTTAATGATCAATTTACAAGGCATTTTCACATTAACAGGTGCAAACACCTGTACTATGGCTGGAAGTCAGCTACTGCTGGCCATTTGGGCTCCATCCTGTGACGTCTGAGCACCTTCAGCAAAGCTGCTCACGCTCTCACATTCCACTGAAGCCACTGAGAGTTGAAGGTGCTCAGCTCTGCACAGAAGGTTGTCAGCATTTCCTGTTCAGTCCCTTGACTGCTATCATAACAGTAAGTAATAGGTTGGATCGGGGGGCAAAAAATAGGTTGGATCGGGGTGCAAAGTGGGGGGACATGAAGGGTCACATGCTCTCCCCCCCAACGCTGAAGGGGGGGAGGAAGGGGACACTTGGACGACAGGCAGAGCCATCCCATCCCAAGGCTCCACGCTCTGCTCCCCACCTCAAAGCTGTGTTGCCTGGGGGAGGGGCCTTGCAGGGAGGGATGAATCCACTCCTTCCCCCAACCCCACCATTCACCAGCATTGGGCAGCAGAGAACATAGCTAGGAGCTGGCAAAGTAGAAGGGCCGGGGCCAGGTTGCTTCTCTTTCTGCTACTAGTGAATGCAGGGGTGGTCCTGCCTCCTGCCCTTGGTGCCTGGCACTCTGTTAGCCCCTCAGACCATGTCACCTCAGGGGAGGAGGGACAGGAGAATGGGCTGAGTGGGGCAGGTCAGAGCAGAAGTGGGAAGAGGCAGGGCTGTGGCAGAAGAGGGTTGTTCTGTTTCCTGAACCTCCTAGGAATGGCCCTCCCCAGGCTATGGGTGGAGTGGGGAGGAATCATGTGGCCACTGTCCTTCTCCTCCATCCCCGGTATCCTTGGGCAGAAGTCCCCTCTGAGCTGGACCAGCTTTCTACTGGCACTACAAATCAGGGGCATGCTCTCAGAGGTACTAACTAGGCTCCTTCTCCTACAGATTTATGTTCGGCATCACAGAGAAAAACTCTGGAACTTAGGAGCACAAAATATTCCTTTCACTTTACTCAGTACTGATACGGTCTTAGTTGGAGTATTACGTCCAGTTTTGGGTGCTACATTTCTGGAAAGATGTAGACAAACCAGGAAAAAAAAATCCAAAGAAGAGCAACAAACATGATTAAAGGTCTAGAAAACACAATCTAGTTGGGATGAACGGAAAAATTGGGCTTATTTAGAGAAAACTAATGGGGGTGGGGCACGCTAATAGTTTTCAATTACATAAAAGTGTGTTACAAGGAGAAGGCTGAAAATGTGTTCTTCTTAACCTCTGAAGCTGGAACAAGAAGCAATTAAATTACAGCAAGGATAGTTTACTTTGGATGTTAGGAAAAATCTCCTGTCAGGGTAGTTAAACACTGGAACAAATTACCAAGGAAAGATTGTGATCTCTCTGTCATTGGAGGTTTCTAAGAGCATGTTAGCTAAATGCCTATCAGGAATTTTCTAGTTATTATTTAGTCCTGCCTTGAACATACGGGACTGAACTAGATGGTCTATGAGGGCTCTTCCCATCCAGTGCATCTGTAATTCTACGAAAACATCTGGGAAATCACATTCTCAGACTGCAGCAAACATATGTTGTCATTTCTGCTTATTGTTTCAGGATTTGCCCTGACCTACATGCTGATAGTTCCAACTATATTGTATATTATTAGACAAGTGGTGAAAAAAATGTGTAATTGTGAAATAGCTATTAAAGATGACATTTTCTGGATATAGTAGTTGAAATGCAGTGTATGTTAAATAGGACACTTAGGCCGCGTCTACACGTGCACGCTACTTCGAAGTAGCAGCGCCAACTTCAAAATAGCGTCCATCATGGCTACACATGTTGGGTGCTATTTCGAAGTTGAAATCGACGTTAGGCGGCGAGACGTCGAAGTCGCTAACCCCATGAGGGGATGGGAATAGCGCCCTACATCGAAGTAGGGCACGTGTAGCCGATCCGCGTCCCGCAACATCGAAATAGCGGGGTCCGCCCTGGTGGCCATCAGCTGAGGGGTTGACAGACGCTCTCTCTCCAGCCCCTGCGGGGCTCTATGGTCACCGTGTGCAGCAGCACTTAGCCCAGGGCTTCTGGCTGCTGCTGCGGCAGCTGGGGATCCATGCTGCATGCACAGGGTCTGCAACCAGTTGTCGGCTCTGTGGATCTTGTGTTGTTTAGTGCAACTGTGTCTGGGAGGGGCCCTTTAAGGGAGCGGCTTGCTGTTGAGTCCGCCCTGTGACCCTGTCTGCAGCTGTTCCTGGCACCCTTATTTCGATGTGTGCTACTTTGGTGTGTAGACGTTCCCTCGCAGTGCCTATTTCAATGTGGTGCTGCCCAACGTCGAAGTTGAACGTTGACGTTGCCAGCCCTGGAGGACATGTAGACGTTATTCATCGAAATAGCTTATTTTGAAGTCGCTACATCGAAATAAGCTATTTCGATGTAGTGTGCACGTGTAGACGTAGCCTTAGACAGCAGCCATTTCTAGTTGCACTTGAATACATGTAAAAACCAACAATGGCCTGTCAAATGAGATTCTGCAGCTTTTATCAGGGTCAAATTTTCGAGCTCAAAATTACATACACAGTAGGTTTAACTTTTACCTGTTATGTATGTTTGACAAATATTTGCACCCACAAATTTGGAACTTTTAAGATGCCCATCAAAGCCAATTCTAGCCCCTGTGTATTCTTCATTAAGTGAAAAAGGAAATCACAATATAGATTTTCAGGGAGCAATTAGCAACATTAGTTGAAGATATTTAATTAAAAATAATTGATTGTAACTTTGCAATTTATTTAAAACTTATTTTCTATGATCATTTTTATTTAGCTTTTATTTTTTTCATGGCCCCCCTACAATATCGTCATGGGCCCCCAGGGTCTACATAACAGATCAAGTAGGTTTGGTAGGCAGATTTTCAATGACCAACTCCAGATAACTTCCACTTTGGTTCACTACTTTCCTCAGCCTATTGCAGATGCCTAATTCATTCAAAGCCAAAAATCAGTCCAGTTCACTCATATTGTACCTGCTCCATATGTGTTCCTTATTTAAGTCAAGAGAACACTAGGGGCATACAATATTATTCAGTATAAGTGAAAGGAGAAGAATCTGGTCCTCAGTTTTGAGTCCTCTTGATAAGGACTTTTTAAAATCACTAACTCCCTTTCTGGCCTCTCAGCTCCAGAGTTCATTGATAAAAATAAAACCCCTACCCACTATGAAAAGCACTCACCTGCAGTCATGTTTATTGTCGCCACAATAAAAAAGTTGTATTGTCTGCAGTCAGTCACATTGGTAAAGAGTGGACCACTCTGTGATGGTGCAGTTATTGTGAATTGTCTGCATGCAAATACCCCACCGCTTTTGGTAGAAGAAACTGATAACCGGTTTGTACACTCTGTGTTATCAGAGCCTTTGTTTGTCTCTTGGTGGCTGGCAGAGCATTTGTTATGGAACTTTTGTAGAGCTATATCAGCTTCATACCAGACTGTTTCATTCGTCTCATCAGTCTCTGTTTTGTTGCACGCAAGTGTGAAATGTTCATTTTCATTATGATAAAAGAAAGTTTCCCCTGTTAAAATACATTAATGGTTAATAATGCAAATTTATTCAGAAATCATCATATAAATAACCTGCAACAATTTTGCTTCACTATTATAGGTATCCTTAAGAGCCCAATCCTGGGCGCTTGCATCCTGGGGCACACTGAACATCTTCCCTTTGCCCCCAGAAGCTCAGTGCTCTGAGCACCTCTTATGACACCCACAGCATTTTGTCAGATCTAGCACAAAGAGTACAGATCCAGAATTGTATACTTGCGTCTTGTGGAACGAGCAGAACATTACACAGAGCATAATGAATGCTGATCTAATTACATAGTGTATGCCTGGATGTTAGCTGCAGGGTGTTGTTGTGGCCATTTCTGACCTGGAGAATGACACCAAAGAGAGGTCAAAAGAAGAAAATAGGGTACATGTATCTATTTGTGTACTAACAATTACTATATTGATTCATTTCTTTGGCCAATGGCCAAGAGTTGTTACAAAATATTGCCCTTTGGGGGAAATGCAACAAAAAACTGTGTATGAGCACCTCCTATTGGTCTGCTGAAAAAAATGTTAGCATAGTTGGATCTATGTCATAACAAACAATTCCATAGCTTCTTAAATTCTGTACTGAATAAATTGGTGTTTAGCTGGTTGAACGATAGGGAAATATATTCCACTTGGTTTTTGTCACTGAAATTTCATGTTTTGATTACTGTGCAATCCTCCTGTCTTAGAAATCTGTGCAACTGATTCCATCACAGGCAAGTTTCAACCCATATTTAATGCTATAAAATAATCACAATAATCTGAATGCAATTTCTAACTTTGTAAATTTCCTTAGCAAATCTATTTCTCTATTGTAATATAAGTGTAATATGTTAGCACTGTGCGAGCTCACCAAGGGCCAGATTCTGTAACCCTTTGGTGTTGTAAGTAGTTACTTATCCTTCCATGGGATTATTTGCAAAGTAAATTGCTACTCCTTTTCGATCTGGCCCCAAATGTAGAGCAAAGCACTTCCTGGAAAGTAACTTTCAGTTTTGCTTAATTCAGTATCACATGAAATTCAGTGTTGTGCATCACTGTACCAAGCGCAATGTAAGATGTAATTGACACTGGGTAAAGCTGAAGAAAGCACTCATGCTGATATCTTTGCTTTTGTTGCTGAAGTTTTCACAGAGACCTTCTTGTAGCCATAGATTCATTGCAAACCAGGGCTGTTCCTGGATCCACTGCTTGGGAAGAGACATTTGGGAATGACCAGCAAAAACTCCCCATTCACAGTTAACTTTACCACCAGCTACATACACTTTCTGAAACATTCTCCCCTCCATATTTCATGCAAAAGCACTTTCCTCAAATCACCAATGCCCCTTCCCACTCCCCCGTCTAGTTTTTTGGTGAGAAAATAACCTTCTACAACATTTTTGAAGTCAGTAAATATAACAACTTGCAATCAGAAGTCTTCTTGTTGAATTATTAATAGTAGAAATAATTAATATTGATACAGGAGTCCACCAGACACTACTTTAATCACAGATTCCTTCGTTAAGTCTAAAGGACCAATGGTATTTTGTACAATTGCTCTAAACATGCCTGTCAGCTTTAAAATAAGGAGTTACTACACACAAGCTGCGTCTACACGTGCACGCTACTTCGAAGTAGCGGCACTAACTTCGAAATAGCGCCCGTCGCGGCTACACGCGTCGGGCGCTATTTCGAAGTTAACTTCAACGTTAGGCGGCGAGACGTCGAAGTCCCTAACCTCATGAGGGGATCGGAATAGCGCCCTACTTAGACGTTAAACGTTGAAGTAGGGACCGTGTAGACGATCCGCGTCCCGCAACGTCGAAATTGCCGGGTCCTTCATGGCGGCCATCAGCTGGGGGGTTGAGAGATGCTCTCTCTCCAGCCCCTGCGGGGCTCTATGGTCACCGTGGGCAGCAGCCCTTAGCCCAGGGCTTCTGGCTGCTGCTGCGGCAGCTGGGGATCCATGCTGCAGGCACAGGGTCTGCAACCAGTTCTCGGCTCTGTGTATCTTTTGTTGTTTAGTGCAACTGTGTCTGGGAGGGGCCCTTTAAGGGAGCGGCTTGCTGTTGAGTCCACCCTGTGACCCTGTCTGCAGCTGTGCCTGGCACCCTTATTTTGATGTGTGCTACTTTGGCGTGTAGACGTTCCCTCGCAGCGCCTATTTCGATGTGGTGCCGCGCAACGTCGAAGTTGAACATCGACGTTGCCAGCCCTGGAGGACGTGTAGACGTTATTCATCGAAATAGCCTATTTCGATGTAGGCTTCACGTGTAGACGTAGCCACAATAAAGTAACAAAACATTCATATCCATGTGATGGTTTTACTTACAAATAGACCTGGGGTACAGGAGCATGATCAGCTGGGGTGTGACAAAGAACTCTCAAATTCATAACTCTTATGATATCCTTCAGAAAACCAATGATGTCATAGCCAGTTACCACATTAGCTAAATTCACCTTAATCCAGGTTTTAATACAGGTAAGATTTTCAGTCTTCTTCCCAGTCTTTGCTCCATATCTCTTCTCTTCCTCCCTACTGCACAAGAGCTTTTTCACTGCACTTGGGTTCACTTGGGCTTTACTTTTAAGGTAATACTGCTATCTGTGGCTGGTGGAAAGGTCCAAGCTGGCTTCTTTTACAACAGATTCTTTTTGCCTTATTTAAAGCCATCTGCAGAGAATTCTTGTCAGAGGCCTTCGTTTTACAAACTGCCTAATCTCATTAATTATTATTTAACCAGATATCTTCCCTACTACATTCCTTCTGGACTTATTATTTTCTGGGCCTTCTTATACTTTCTGATCAGTTTCTTTCCTTGTAACAGATACATATTCTTACACTTAAACCAGCTCTATTTTTTATTTACATATTTATTCTACAATTCCGTATTCGATAAGCTTAAACATCCCAGAAAATGAACTTAACACAAAATACTCTATGAATTAAGAAAGTGAGAAATTAGCAATTTTTCTTAATAGGAAACACATACCAGTAATTTGTCCTAGAAATGCCAAGATCACCAAGAAATACATTTTTCTGTCAGGAAGAGTTCTTCTCTTCTTGGAGTGTTTCTAGTTTTAAAATCTGTCTTGTAGAGAGAAGAGGAAAGCAGAAGTTCTGTATCAACAGCAAGAAGTAACAGGAAACAGATAATCAGAATTACAATAACCTCTTTTATATCCAGCAGCCCCAGAAACAGTAAGTTGCCAGATATTCAAATATTCTGGATAATAGAGGGGTATACCTAACAATGCATAACACTAAAAAAAACCAAGATTCAATATTAAGAAACAAACAAAAAAATTATGCAAAGTACTTTATTCACTAACAACAGTAGTATTGTACACTGCAAACTTATAGGCTGTGTTTACATTAGAGAGTTTTGTTGACAGAAGGGGCCCTCTGCCGACTTAACTCAGGAAGCATCTACACCAGGATTTCCCAGCCTATGGGTCCAGACCCAAACATGTGTCATGATTACATTTAAAAGGGGTTGCTGGCTGGGCTGGGTGGCTCCACAGGTAGCTCTTAAGAAGCCGTTTACACTCCTGAAGTGGCTTTCAACTTCTTAATTGGATTAACAGCCATCAGGCAGTTAAAGCAATCAATTAAATTGAGAACCATTTCAGCTGCAGGGCAGAGAACTGCATACCTGAGGAGCAGTGCCCAGCTCAGGTAAGGTGAGGGCCTGGGTCTGAGGTTGGGAGAGAGGGCAGAGCTGATCAGCTCACTGGCTTCCAGCCTCTGCAGGAAGTGGAGCTCCCACAGGCCCAAGCAGGGCTCTTGGCCGGGGATCCCACAGCTGGTTCTGCCGACCATTCTTTGATTCTCTCAGAGAGGATTGCAGATCATCTACCTCTGGCATAACCCCCTTGAAGTCAAGAGATGGCACAACCCTCATGAAAATCAGGGAGGGAATCATTCAGAGATGGGCCAAACAATTCAGGAGTTAGTCAATAGGCCATCCACAATCGATCAGTGCGTCCTTGACCTTTTATCTGAGAAACGCATCGAAGAAGTTTCTGATCTCCCTCCATCAGTTGAGGAAGTTATAAAAGCCTTTAAACAACTGAACTCTGGCAAAGCATCTGGAAAGGGTGGTATCTGAAAAGAACTGTAAAAAGGAGCTGGCCCAAAGGCCGTTGCTGAGTTACATGACATCCTGTGTAGCACTTGGGTGAAAGAAGAAATGCCACAAAACTTCCAAGATGCTATTGTTCAAAAATAAAGGCAGCAAAGCTGACTGTGGAAACCACGGAGGCATCCCTCTCCTCTGCACAGCAGGAAAACTACCATCTGTGAGTCAACATTCCCTTTTCATTAAGCTATTGCACATACTTCCTGCATTCTGCTGTGTCTTGGGGACACCTCCCTATACTGCCGGAAGTCTTGTAGCACTATGAAAACCTCCCTATTGCGCCATAAAACATTCTAGCACTATGAAAGCTTTACCAAACCCCCATAAGCCATTATAGTTCTAAGAAAGCCCCCTGTACCTATGGAAGCCATCAGTGTTATGAAAACTTCCCTGTTCCATCAAAAAATGTCAGATAACTATGAAAACAAGTGCCTCAAATCAGCACAGAGATATAAATGCTTCCCTGGATCACCAGAAGTCCTCATAGTGCTATGAAAGCCTCCTAAAATGTGCAGTTTCCTGAGAAATCATTTTATTTCAACCGTCAGAACCTCTCTGCAGCTACGCAGATGCCCTCAACTGCGCAAATAAAAGGACCACACGATAGTAACATGACACAACACCAGAGTGGGCCACCCCATTGTCTAATGACTGAAAACTCTGCCTCTTGGTTTTCCTGCAACTTTGTAACATTTGTTTTGAAAAAAGGTAAATCTTCACAAAGCCTGGCATCAACAGACATATCCCTCTCTCGGTGTGTTTATTTCAGGGGAGATGAGTTGCTTAGCTTTTCAGAGTAGTGGATTTCAGCTGAAATGAACAGAAGATGTGTCCCCCAAATGCCCTGCTTTGAAACTCTCAAACATTATTTTCAAAGAACTACTAGTCCCCTGCAGAGTTTGAAAACAAATCCATTCTGCACTCGCTTGCTTGTGCAGGAGAACGAGAAAAGCAAACTGACCACAGAAAAATGCCAAAATAATTCCTCTATTTCTCTTGTTCAAGCAATCTAAAATGCAGAGAATAAACAAACAGCGTAAATGGTGACAAATCCATCAGATGTGTCTATTTTTCTGTGTTAGTAACGCAACCCTCTAGCTCCCAGCTATTTGGTTTTTTTTTTTTTGGTTTTTTTTTGGTTCAGTTGGTTTTTTTTGTTTAAACCCCTCTCCATGGTTCTTCCCACCAAAACTCCAAAACTCCTGCCATTGTAGATCCTTACATCTGTCCGCTGTCCCCTTCTCTGCTTTGCTTTCAGCCAGTTCCTTCCTCAGTCTTGTTTCTTCCCCCGTTTGCCTTTTCTGGTATTTTGCTGAGCACACATACTTGGAGGCTCTTCCTGTCCACTCCTGTACTAAACACAGACCACATCCTGCTTGAGAATTGAAAAGAATATCTATGTGGGGGCGGGGGGTGCCATGTGAAACTAAACTGCACATGTTCCTGTGACTGAGCTGAGTATCACCACAGCAGGCAGGAGACACATGGATTAGTGGATGACTGACTGAACCTGTAGCCCCGTACATGTCAGCTTCTCACAGAACTGGTTGCTGTGTCAAGGCTGCCCCATCCTTTCCCACTCTGCCTTGTCTGTGCCCCTTTATACCCTCCCCAACCAGCCTGGCATGGGATTACCTGGGGTACCGCGCAGCAGAGGACAGCAGCAACACCTTGAGATTGCCTTCCCTTGGCCTTCCTCTGCCCTCACACTCAACACATGGCATAAGTGGAAGCCTTCTCTGCCACAGCCTCCTGGCCTGCTGAGCCCCTCCTGGCCTAATTGCACCATATACTGACTGCAGGGGACGTAGGGGAGGAAAGGGGAGTCGACCCCCTCTGGCTGATGTCTCCTGTGCCAAGTAATCCTCCCCTTCTGTTCATAAAATAACTAGCGCCTAGAGTCCCCAGATGCACAGGTCCTCGGGCAGCCACCCCACCTCGTCCTGCGGACTACCTCTATCCTAACGAATAAGTTGATTTCAGATATGCAATTCTAGCTATGGTATTTGCATAGCTGGGAGCAACATATCAGAATCAACTACTTCCCTAGTGAGGTCTGAATTTCTTTAATCTTGCATTGATGTTCTTTGCTCAGTGCAGTAACATGTAGTACAGGGCTTGATGGCTGAGCCCAGAGAGGTTGATTTTGCCACGTCTTCACCAGGCAAGCAAAATCAAACTCTGGAAGATCGACTGAAGCATGTGGATGTTCCAATAAGTATACACAAGCCCATGGACAGGACAGCTCTGGCATTAGGCGCCACTGTAGAAGAAGGAAGGAACATTTTACATGCACGTTTGCAGACAGCAGCAAAGATCCAAATCAGGTACCTTTCTCTCTAGGTCCACGTGGCTCTTGTCCTCTCATTCAGATCCTCCGCAGCCTGGCACACATCACTGAAGTTTGGAGTCGCCAGTCTAATGTTATTTAGTAACACAGATATTATTTAAGAAAGACGTGATTTTTGACCTGACAATGTCCCTTTATTCACGTTTGGCAAAAAAACTTTTCAAAAGCAAAAGCCAAGTTATCAACCAGCACTTCCTTGTTGTTTAAGATACAGGCTAGATCACACAAGGTTTTACAAGCGAAACATTTTTATTAAAATCATATATAAATTGTTTCTCTGACTTAGTGTATGCATATTCATTTCCTGTAAGAGTCACTTTATTACAGATTTGCTATTATGAGAGAAAATATCTCTTAAGGTGGGGGGGAGAGGGTTACAAAAATCCAATTATTTCTTCTCCACCCCGCATGGCTAAATATTTACTAGACAGGTATACAGGCATCAAGAAAAGGAATTTTTAAAGCAACTTTTAAGAAATACCTGTAAATATTTCAACCATCTCCTTCCAGTGAACAGGAGTCTTAATTCTAGCTGCCATTTTAATTATATGTCACAGCAGGTAGCCTACTGGGTGACACAAAGTGGGACTAAAAGAGTCATTTTTGCATTAGTGATCAAAGTTGTAAAGTTTGAAGGTAAATACTATAATATGTAAAAAATACTTCTGTATATTGGCAGCAAGTGCTAATTTAGCCTTTGATCCAGCAAAGGCTTACACATTTGCTTAATGCTGCACACTGCGCATTGTCCTACTGAAATACACGGGTTTAAGATCTAGCAGGATCGGGGCCTTAGCTGTTGCACTATATGTTCCATGACTTTGGCCTATAGGAGTGATTGAGAATTTGCCACTTATAGTTCAATGGCACCAGCATTTGGCCATATAGGCATGTGCAAACAATGAAGCCATTGTAGACTCTTATTGACTGCAACAGATTTTGGATAAAACCGTATATTCTGACTTGTGGCTTGATCCTGCACTACAGGATGCTAACGGGAACAGGATAAGACTGTGAATAAATATATAAAATATTTATTTTCCCATCTAGATTACTACACAGTGTTGGTGCAAATTTTCATTGTGCAATCTATTATGGAAATTGAAATAAGCACCAGTGTAATAATATAAAGTACATTAAGAGATGAAAATATTTTTTTGGAAATTTCATAAATGAAATTCTAATTCAAATCTACTTACCCATGCTAAATTATTAAAACATACTTAAATTTAATTTGAAGAAGTTTGTTGTCTTACATCAGCAATACTAATTCCTAGGGGTTCACAAAACTGTTTAAGAAACATCAAAATGCATCTTATTTTTTCATCATATTCCCCAGAAGTACCTGAATTATCACTTTCCCCACTAACAGCAAAACCCTCAATGTTTACATTGGCATAATGAAACAATGCACAAGACCACAACTCACAATAAAATACTGTATGTGTTATTCTTTACCCTGTCTTAGCTCCACCTGGATATTAATTGGAAAAATCACAATACTGAAGGACTTTGAACGACATGTTATGTTGCTTGTGTTGCTCAAATGGATTATTGTTAGCCTATAACTACAAAATATAATACTATAGAGTAACTGAACACATGCGCGCACACAATACCTTTTTTAAGTGAAGCAAAGATGTCATTCTCTGATGGTATTTAGATTTTAAAAACTGCTCTGTTAGAAGCCAGTTCTGCTCCCTGGAAGTCAATGGCCACACTTTCAGTGATGCCAGTGGGAGCAAGACCTTGCAAGGTGTTGAACTGCCAAATGACATCAACCTGTTAAGGCTTGATTTTTAAACAAAGCAATTAACTATGGGTAAGGCTGTTTTAATCATGGGTATTTTTAGTAAAAGTCACGGACAGATCACAGCCAGTAAACAAAAATTCACAACCTGTCTGTGACTTTTACTATATACTCCTGACTAACACTGGAGGGGGAGGGGAAGCACTATGGGTGTGGGGGAGGACAATTTGGGGGCACTCTTGGGCATACAGTTCAGGGAGGTGCCCTAGTCCTGCAATTCCCATTGGATGGGATCAATGGGAGGTGCAGGGGACAGCACATGGAGCTAAGAGCTGAACTCCCCAAGTAAGCACCTCCCCCTCCCCCAACCTTGCCCACCCAAACTCCCACAGCTGGGTTGTTGTGGGGAGGCAATGCCGCTCCAGTAATAACAAGTGCACATAGACCGGGCGCTGCCTAAGCTGCTCAGGCAGCCCCTGTGCCAGGCCCACCAGTCACCGCAGAAGTCATGGAGGTCATGGAAAGTCACTCGTGACTGATGACTTCTATGATCTCTGTGACAAACACAGAACCTTAACTAAGGGTACAAGTGGTATTATTTCAAAGTCCGTAAAAGAGGAGGCAGCACTGAGGCTCCTTTACCAAATGTGACATCACTTTCACCAAAGTGTTACTCCACTTTTAAACAGCTGTAACTCCACTGAAATAAACTGGAGTAAGACAATGGAAAAGTAGGACTTTGCCCCATGAAAACTATGTATGATCTTACCTATTAAAGCTTGCATTACCACTTACATTAAACATACACAACTGTGAAACGGGAGCATGTTATTTGGTACATGCACTTAATTACAAATTGGAATGAGGTTATAGCCTATTTAGACACATAAATCCTCTCCTCTCCGAATAAATCTCATGCTTAGTCATGGTCTTCATTCTCCCTATGTCGAAACTTCCTGCTTCATTTGGTTAATCTGCTTCTGTAGCTCATCTTTATCAAGTTTCATTTTAGCTTCAAGAACTTCCCGTAGGGACCCGATGCTTTCATAGATAGCCGCAAACCCTAAATGCAGATAGAAATTGAATTAGTTTTATTATTAAACCCAAAGAACATTAGAAAGTAAAACTCAAGATTATAACATATGGCAGTGCATTTTTCATGCCCAATACAGCAAATGTGACTAATAATGGCAGATACTGGGCCAAATTTACTGGTAGGGTAGAGGTGTGAAGCTCCATTAAAGTTGGTGGAACTGTACCCGTATACACATGATGGCAGCCAGGTGCCTTTGGCAGACACAAATACACACCCTCTTCCCTGGGTACTCCCTCAACAGATTACTGATTTCTGTCTTTTAAAGGCAAAAAAAAAAACCAAAACCCCAACAACATGAGAGCTAAAGCTAACAGCATTTAACTCTGCACTTTATCAACCACGGTGCACATACCTGTGGAAACAAAGGGTGTGTGCATGGTTTTATGGGTGCATCCATTATGTACCCCATTGAAAAATCTGTCCCAAGGTTGGAAAGAGCCTCTGATGAAATATACATTAAAGTAAATAATAACTAGGGACTAGGGCTGTCAAGCAATTAAAAAAATGAATCACAATTAATCATATGATTAATCATGGGGCTGTTGGGGTTCCCCCAACCCCAGTTGGGGTCCTGTAGGTGCAAGGCTGCTGGGGACCCCAGGGCTGGGGCTGCCAGTGAGGCGCCGTATTCCAGCTGCTTGCAGGGATATTAACTGACAGCCCTATAATAATAATAATTTTATTATAAATTATGGAAGCAGAATTGAGGGTCTGGAGCTTGATAGCAGTGGCCCTACCAGCATTAACTTCAGCTTTCATTTCTTTCATATCTTCATTAATCTCCATATGAAGTTTGGTGATTCGAACATTTATCTTCTCTTCAGCCTCTTTTGTTCCATGTTCTTCCACAGTTATTTTTTGTATTTCTTCTATTTTATCAAGTTTCTCTGACATGTGGCTGAATCTCATCTCTATGGCCCTTTCCCTCATTTCCTGGAATAAGTGAAAATAATAAATTACAGTGCTCACTTCCTAGATGTGCAATGTGTCAATGCTTACTTATTTCCTATACAAGATTTAAATATTTCAGCAATTATGAAACATAGTTAATAGAAATTCTCATGCTGGCTTGGTCACTGTTAGATGATGCTCCTTCTTCATTTTGTTTTTAAAATAAAATATTTGTAAATTTAAAAATAAAATGTTCAGATTTATCTATCACTACAGGGTGTGTTTTCAAAAGGCCCCAGTAAATGGAAATTTTATCATGCCATCAAAAGGAGCCTACTTACACTAATATTGGGCACTTCTGAAAATTTCACCAAAATGCCAACTCAGAAACCTCTGTTCGTTTGTTTGGTCTACAGAAGTATTTTCAGAACATTTTATTAACTTACTACAGCAACCTACAGTGTTTTCCTTAAGGGACAAGGACATCTGATCAATTTTCTGTAAAAGTTCTTTTTCAATCCGTTCGTATTCCTGTTCCAACCAGCTGCGTGCAGACAGTATCTGGCTGCTGAGTTCCTCTACTGCACCTTTTAATCTAAGAGAATACAATAAATTAGCATGTTTGGAAATATATAAGAGCATCTCGGGTTCTTTGATCACTTGGTTGTGGAGTTTTTATGACAATCACAAAAATCTCATTTTTCCTCTATCGTATGTTTGACAGCATAATCGTGCTATGTTTTGAAATTCAGGCTGCTTTGTTTAGTTCATGTTAATTGTTTCAAATAATCAAGGAGGAAGGAATGTAATAGAATAGCAACTAGTTGCATAAAATATGTCTGCAGTATTCTGAAGCATATACAATGCAGATCCTTCAAGAAACAGTGTGCAATATCCCAGAAACAAATGTGACATCCCCTTCGCTTTACAGTCTTGAAGCCCAGGATAGTTTGGACTGGAAAGGACTGATTACAGATGTTGGGATTTGGGTCTACATGTCTTTGAAATTCTATGCACTTGCCTCCTTCATTCAGGAATGGTGCTGAGATAGCTGGAGTACTTGTATGTGCACTCATTTATTTGAAACCGATATGAAAATGTTACACTGTTGAATTCTGTGTCTGGCTGTTTAAACACGTATATACAGTAAATATTCTTTGTCAGGTCTTAGTACTCAGACCTGGCACACAATTTATTTCAAAGTGGTCTGTGGCCAGATTTACAGAAGTATTTAGGTGCCAAAACACAGTAAGGTGCACAGTGGTGTTTATAAAAGCACCGAAATAGGAGAGGAGCAAAACTTCCACCGGAAGTCAGTAAGCATGTAATGCTAAATTAATTTACCTTCTTCTGTAAAGACCGCTAGGCACCTGTCTGCTTTTTTAGGAACCTAATTATCTTTTTAAATCTAGCCTAATTATCCTTTTAAAGTAATGCAGCTTTCTCTGAGTCCCAGTCCTTCAATGCTTCACTCATCTAAACGTCCTCTCATAGGTCATGTTGACAGAGGTCACTCTCAACAGAGAAACCTTGGCAGTACCTCTGTTGACAAATAGCATCTACACACAAAAGCAAATTGAAAGAGCAAGCCCCTATGTGGACAGACAGCAGGCACAATGCCCTTCCCTCTTTCACCAGGATGGCTGACCGGAAACTCTGCAAACAGGGCAGCCCAGGGAACCAGAAGCCTTCTCTCTTGACAGAAGTATCTACAAGGGCACTCTGTCGATAAAACACTGTTGACAGGAGCATCATACCTGATTGGGAGCAGGGATAATGCTGCTGACTGAACAGCTGAGTTTTGTTGACAAACTCTGACAGAGCGCTTTAGTCGTGTAGATGCTCTGCTAGGCTTGTCGGCAGAAGCTGCTCATGTAGCTGTGTCCATGACGACTCAGGGTTTTCAAGACTAGCCCCTTAATTTGTATGTAGCATGATTTTCCAGTAAGATGAGTACTCACTTAACGTCCAGGAGGTGGAGCTGTTGGTTGCTCTCTTTGTAGGCAATCTTCAGTTTTGCTTCTTGTTGCATTATTGACTGCTCTACTCTGCTCAGAAGGTAAGATATCTGAAACATGAATTCCTGAGTTTACTACTTCGTGCTCAAATTCATCACACATTGTATTTGGAACATAAATACTTATAAGTGAAGATTTTAAATGGATGCTGCTCTAATTAATGGGCCAAAACTGAAACCTATTTGCAAATTTCCTTTTTATTTTTCCACTGTCCTCATCATGCAAAATCTGCTAACACACACACAAATGGTGTGGCAGTATTACTCAGAATGCAACTTCCAAGCCAACAACAACCAGAGGAGCAGTGTTTCCCTGCAGTCAGAGCATCTGCCTGGGCCTTTTTTTTTTTTTTTTTTTTTCTGCGAGTAAGTGAGGAATATCACCTTGCCACTGAGCTCCAGCTCCAAAACCTGCCTGTGCAAGGTATCTCTCAGGAGTACTATCTTGGACAGGCCCTTATTCTTCCTCCAGTTACTTATTGGACTTTCCAAACCCATTGTATGGGGAAGGGTGAAGGAGAACAGCATTCGTCCCAAATGCACACACTAATTCCTATTATTGTCCACGTGCACGCATCAGGTCATGACTATTACAAACTCATTCGGATGCCTAATTCTCATTAACAAGAATGGTTAATTGTGCACAAAAACTGAATATAGATTTGGCTCATCAAAGAATAGATACTAGCAGTCAGTGTGCTGGCAATCTTTGTGAAATTGTTTTAAAAGTTGTTGCTAAAGAGCTGCAGACCTCACAATCAGATCTTTATTTCAAAGTGTATAGATCTGCTGCATTACTCAACACTTGGGCTATCTGAGTTTTGTAAATTGCAGGGGCATTTTAATTATAGTAGCGTGGAAAATGTATCTTAAACCCATCGATTTCTATACACCAGCTTCCACATTTGTTGTTAATTTAAAATGGAAGAGATTGCTTTAAAAGCTAGTAAGAAGTGAATTATCAGCCTGCTCTTGTGAGCCAAGCTTCAGAGTGATTTTTTTACAGCCTACAGTGGGAAATGCTAGCATTCAACTACAATAACAAGAAGAGCGAGACTGTAGTTGGTATTTTATAGAACATAGATTTGCCATGTTTTAAAACTGTAAGTGTTCCCTATTTGAATCATGGAAAATGTCTTTATTGCATTCTTTTCTGATTAGGGTTTAAATATAGAAGCTGGAGCTATCATGGGATTGATTCTCCTTTGTGACTCATACACCTACAGTACCACTGGTTAACTCAGTGGGATTACTTTACATGGTTGGCAGAATTATTACTATACAGACATAGGTCTAGACTATGAGCAGTGTCTGTGAGGACATGCAAGAGCACAGAAACAAGCAATGAGTATGTCCCTTACCTGTGTGCCTGCTGTAAAACAGATACAGATAGGAAAAGCTCTGGCATTACGCCCTCCATATTCAGCCATGGAATCAGGACATTGCCTCATAATATTCTGTGTGAATATTCTTGTATGGAGCATTCTGTATAACCCAAGTGGCTTGTGAAAAACGCATGAGTCGTAGCAATTGGGGAAATGGTACTGTATGATGCAAAACTTTACTGTTACCCTTGCAGGGGCTCTACATCACCCAGGTTTTGTGGCTGAATGCCACAGACTAACCCAGAAGGAATAGTTAGTGAAATGCACCCATTGCTGGTGTTGCTCATTGAAGCCATAAAACAATCCTAGCAACCACCAAACAAAATCTTAGGGATAGGAAATTGTAAATACTTTATTTAACCAGTTAGAAAAATAGAAGCATGTAAGTAAGTGAAATGTAAGTACCAACTCAGATTTGGCCCAATTCCAGAGCAGACACCTCTACATTTCCACAAAGTGTCATGGTACCTTCTATGTGTAAAAAAGGTCAGGACCCTGATTATGTCTCTTCTGAAAGCAGTTCCAGTAGCATTACCTTAACAATATGGTGTTTTTGTTAACAAAGTTAAACACCTCTTCTTATGAAGCTCACTTGTTTTTTCCACATACCTGTATTTCTGCCTCTTTGATTTTAGATTCCAAGATCATTTTAGAAGCTTGTTGGTCTTTGCTTAAGCTTTGAAGTCTTTCATATGTAATTTTGTGCTCTGCAGACAATCTGGCTAACCCAGCATCACATCTGTTCAGATAAATAAATACCAAAGCAATGGGTGACTGTAGCTGAACACAGTGCATAGCAGAAACTTTTAAAAGGGATCTATTTCAGAATGGATATGTCTATGAAGGTGAAAGTCATTCCTACAAAACATTTCTCTTCTATGAGAATCAAAAAATATGTCAGTGTTTCATAACAGCTGCCCAACTGCCCCCATAACTCTCCATAATGTAATAAGTGCAATCGTGTGCAAGATCTCAGCTCTGAGATAATATGAATAAATTATGTTGGTGTGTTTATGGAAATCACTTTACAAGTTCAAGAATGTACAATTTCAATACCTTATACTATTCCTTTGGAGCTGTCAGACATCTCTTAAGGTTTGTATAATTGGCCATTAGTCTCACACATGCAACCACTTCACTTACTTCTTAGATGCAGATAGAAAGTATAATGAGCATATTTAAATTATTGCGCCCAAGCTGCTTTGGGTTTTATGTGTTTATTTATAGTTCTATACAGCATGAAATCATACTAACTAAACCCAAGCCCCATTCTGCAATCATTAGACTGTTTTCTCCCCCTTCTCCCTCCCTCTATCCCCCGGGCCAGTAAAGTTCCTATTAAAGACAATATAGTAGAACTGGGCCATAAGATTTTTCATTGACCTTCTGCACATTGGGGCACTTCTGTAATTCCACCACATTTTCAGGACAAATGGAGTGTCATAGTATATGCCTGTATTTTTTCTCCCAGTTTTTTCAAAAATATGTTGACTTACAGATTTCCTTTATAGGAATATAATAAGTGCATTAACTGAGTTGTAAAAATGTAGGTACTGCAGGTGCAGGAATAAGACCTCTCAAAAGTATATGCAATGTTTATTTTTGTTAACGGAAGCATGTAACTGACACAGTTATATAATCTGATCTATGGACCTGATGAAGACAGCAGTTAAGATTTTGGAAGAAGCAGGCAATGCAGTTTGACAAGCATGGCCAGCCTAAACCATCCTCCAAATTATTCTCACATTTGAACCATTTTTGGAATAATTTCAGTTGGAAAGCATTTACCCCAGTGTGCACTTTCAGCACCTAAATTACAGTAAGTGCCATTGTTACCTTTCAAGCACAAAGGGAAAGTAACAACTCAAATGACAAACATAAAAGAAGTTATTTGGCAATCTGTTAGAATCACAATAGCCGTGTCCACACGTGCACGCTACTTCGAAGTAATGGCACTAACTTCGAAATAGTGCCCATCATGGCTACATGTGTTGGGCGCTATTTCGATGTTAACATCGACGTTAGGCGGCGAGACGTCGAAGCCGCTAACCCCATGAGGGGATGGGAATAGCGCCCTACTTCGAAGTTGAACGTCGAAGTAGGGACCGTGTAGTCATTGCGTGTCCCGCAACATCGAAATAGCGGGGTCCGCCATGGCGGCCATCAGCTGAGGGGTTGAGAGATGCTCTCTCTCCAGCCCCTGTGGGGCTCTATGGTCACCGTGTACAGCAGCCCTTAGCCCAGGGCTTCTGGCTGCTGCTGCGGCAGCTGGGGATCCATGCTGCATGCACAGGGTCTGCAACCAGTTGTCGGCTCTGTGGATCTTGTGTTGTTTAGTGCAACTGTGTCTGGGAGGGGCCCTTTAAGGGAGCGGCTTGCTGTTCAGTCCACCCTGTGACCCTGTCTACAGCTGTGCCTGGCACCCTTATTTCGATGTGTGCTACTTTGGCGTGTAGACGTTCCCTCGCAGCACCTATTTCGATGTGGTGCTGCACAACGTCGATGTTGAACATCGACGTTGCCAGCCCTGGAGGACGTGTAGACGTTATTCATCGAATAGCCTATTTCGATGTCGCCACATCGAAATAGGCTACTTTGATGTAGGCTTCACGTGTAGACGTAGCCAATATGAAAATAATACAAGAAGCAAAGAAACATAGAGAAGTGAGAACACCTGAAAAGACATCATTTAACAGTTCAGAGTACTGGCACAAATGTGATTTGGGTAGCAAGAACAATTTAAATTGGACATTTTTCTAGAATATATGCTCTAAGAATTATTTTGGGGAAGCAAAATATACAGGAGGTCAAACTAGATAATCATAGTGATCTCTTCTGGCCTTGGGATGTATGAAAAAATTCAACATAGGATTAAAGATGTACCACCCAGCCTCCAGACTATGGTATCTGTGGAGTGTTTGCAGAAAGAACAGAGGCTAAAGTCCTTCATGTTGTCACCATGGCCATGTCTACACGTGCCCCAAACTTCGAAATGGCCATTCAAATGGCCATTTCAAAGGTTACTAATGAAGCGCTGAAATGCATATTCAGTGCTTCATTAGCATGCGGGCAGCTGCGGCGCTTCGAAATTGACGCGGCTTGCCGCCGCGCATCTCGTCCAGATGGGGCTCCTTTTTGAAAGGACCCTGCCTACTTCGAAGTCCCCTTACTCCCATCTGCTCATAGGAATAAGGGGACTTCGAAGTAGGCAGCGTCCTTTCGAAAAGGAGCCCCGTCTGGACGAGACGCGCAGCGGCAAGCCGCGTCAATTTCGAAGCACCGCGGCTGCCCGCATGCTAATGAAGCGCTGAATATGCATTTCAGCGCTTCATTAGTAAACTTCGAAATGGCCATTTGAATGGCCATTTCGAAGTTTGGGGCACGTGTAGACGTAGCCCATTAGTGGAAAACAGAGATCTGACATTATTCTGTGTCTATTCACCAATAGCACAAGAACTTCAATAAGTGGTTATGCTTGTGTCAGTCTCACAGAAAGGTATAAAAAGCAATTGCTTTTAAATTACTGTAGCAAATGTATGCAACAGACATCTATAATTTTTATGGTGCATTGATATTTTGGGCTTATATGATCATCGTGTATTCTGCTGTTTGTATAACTGAGTACATTTGAAATGGGGCAGCTGCCTGTCTGGTATAAAATTTAAGGGATTTCCAAAGTGTGGCAGATTCTGAACTCAGCTACATTGATATAAATCTGGAGTAAACTGAACATATTAATGTATATTTCTCCAGGTATATTTTGGTTGGTACCACATGAAAAACTATGAAGGCACAAATGTAAAGTGTTAAGATATCAGCCATATTCTTTATGTTAATTTTATTTGGATTTCTGTACATTTTATTCAGTACTCTAATATGGTCAAAAGAGAGAACATCTCTATGCTGTACATTCAAGAACATGATTAATATTTGCCCAAAAGAAAGTACAAATATGCTGTAGCTATGGGGCCAGATTCTGACCTCTGTTACACTAGTGTAAATCTGTAGTTAAAGATTTGTGATGATAAAATAATGTTTAATGAATGTCTCCACTGTTTCTCAAATGGTACCAAGCCAAAAGGAGAAAATTGAGATGGCGTGATTTACCATTTGGGGAATACCTGTTTCTTAAGTCCTTAAAATAACTCTGATTCAGGTTTATGATAGGCTTCAGGTATGAAAAGAAACTAACAGTCTCAAGAGACTTCAACTCTATTGGGCCAAAATCTTATTACAGTGACTATTCTAAGATTTTGGCCACATCCAAAGTAGAATAAAACCAGAACCTCTTAATGGTTTTAATTTTACTCTGCAACAAAACCCTGAGGATGGTATAAAAATCCAACACCACTCCAGTCATATTCTTCTGAAACCTGAATGATTTCAGATTTCAGGTTCTTTTTAGGCCTATCTCTAATGTGACTATAAAGTTATTTTAAATAAAAAATGTATCAAAGTCTAAGCTACAGTATTAATTAATTGCTTGTGCTGTTGGCTATTGACAACCTCATATGCCTAGCCAAAAGCATGTTAACGGCTTGTAGGACAGAAAGCAAAAAGAAAAAAAGTCACTTTTTTGTACCCCACCCAATATTCAAAGGCCAAATAAAAAGACTTGGCACGTATTTAGCTCAAGAGAGATCATTTTAAAAATATGAAGATACAAATGAGACAGATTAGAAGTCCTTGAGGAAATTGTTACTTGACAGCTAAGTGTTGAGCTTATTGAACATAAAGGACTTGATTTTCAAAAATGTGAATGCAAAAATACACGTCCAACCGCCTACCTAATTTGTTTATGTAGTTACAAGGGTTGTACATGAAATTAGAATTTGGGGCAAAAATTTAAATATATTGTCGTACATTTTCCTGCTTAATATACCCTTTTGGCCGCACAAATAATCACCTTGTTTCACAGGCATTCTTTCATGGGCAATTGCAACCACACATTTTTGGAGATTATGCCAAAGGTATGTTTTGTTATTTGTTTTGTTTTTAAGAATGTTTACTGCAAAAGCTATTTACAAACTTCTGTGCTTATGTGTATTTAGTAAATAAAAAATAACATGGAAGGAAGCGATTTTGTAAACCAAACATTCTGCATTTCAGTATAAAGTATAATTGCAGAAACCAGTGGTTAATTAATATAAAACTGTAACACTGTGGAGCAGCTGTCTTCCAAATCCAAATCTCAGTAAGCAAACAAAGTATTTCCTTTTATGAATCACTGAAAAGCATTCTGTTGCTAATAAATCACTGGCTAACATGAGGAGAGCCTGCTGTTCTATAATTTCTGAGGTTATGTCTAAAGTTGGAGTTAAGACATATTCACGCCTGCTCTCATTGAGCTAGCCTGCTAAAAACAGCAGTGTAGCCAGGGTAGCAGCGAACAGCAATAGAGAGCTGTGTGGCATATATAATAACAGGTTTCAGTCAGGTTTTGTACTTGGCTAGCTTATGCATTCACTTCTGCCAGGGGCACTTCAGCTATGTTTCTATTTTTGTGCACTACCTCTGTGAGTGCTAGTGCAAATACTGTACTCTACCTACAGCTGTCTTAGTGATGGGACAGTTGTGTGTAAGGAATAGTCAGCATGGGTTAGTCCTTGTTTTCATTACACAGTGGATTGACACTGCAGCAATCAATCCACCAGTGGTTGATTTATTGCATCTGTTTAGGTACAATAAATTGACCTTTGAGCACTCTCCTGTTGATTCCAGTACTCCACCAGGCAGCAAAGAGTAGCTGGAGCTGCCCGGAGAGCACCCCCCACGAACCATACCACATCAAAGACAGCATGGTGAGTACGAAGTTGGTGTAATTTGTTCTATGGAACTTCAGTTACACCAAGGCTACATCTACACTAGCATTCCTCTATTTTTTTTAGGGAGAAGGGTTCTTTTGAAGATGGGGTTTACTTTTGAAAGAGCTGCGTCTACACTACTCTTCTTCTTTCGAAATAAGAATATGCAAATGAGGTGGCAGATATGTAAATCTGTACCTCATTAGCATTTTCAATTTCCCTTATTTGCATGCCTCTTTCAAAAGAGGAATGCAATTGTAGACACAGCCCAATAGTATAGATGAAATCAACATACTCACCATGCTGTCTTTGATGGAGCCTGCTCTGCCCTCAACTCCAGCTACTCTTTCTTCCTAGTGGTATACTGGAATCAACGGGAGAGCGCTCAGAGGTTGATTTATTGCATCCCCGGCCCATAAATCTAACTTGTGGAACTTCAGAGAGGTAGCTTTGATAGTCTGTATCTTCACAAAACAAACCAGCAGTCATGTAGCATTTAAAGACTAAGAAAATTATGTATTAGGTGATGAGTTTTCGTGGGACCAAACCAATTCTTCAGATCGGAAGAATCTGAAGAAGTGGGTCTGCCCCATGAAATCTCATCACCTAATAAATTATTTTGTTAGTCGTTAAAGTGCTGCAGGACTGCTTCTTTGTTTTGTGAGGATACAGACTAACACAGCTATCTCTCTGAAGTTCCATAGGTTAGATTGATGGGGCAGGGGAGGAGAAATGTAGAGTAGGCCTACGCAGGCACACAGTGCTTTTTCATTCCCATATGTCTGGAACCAACGTGTTTAGCAATATATCATCTAGATGAAGAAACTATAAGCACAGTAACATTTCCATGAGTTTTCTTGTTGCAAATGTGTGGCCATCAGCATGCTTTTATTTATTTATCTTGGTGTCTTTGTGGGAATTGAGCACTTTAGAAAATCTGACCTCTGTTTTGGATTCTGAGCCCTTCTTATGACATGAAAGTTAAAAGAGACTGGTCACACCAGAAGCAAGAAGGAAGCTGCCTTTCCAAGTACCAAATCAAAAGAAGATGACTTTAACTTTAAAATGGGTTTTAAATAATATTCTTCTACCTCCTAGATGCAAGATACAATCCTCACGCTGAAACATTCTTCACTTCTGGGCTTTAGAATTCCTTTGTGTCTTATGATACAAATGTCAAGATGTTGTTGGATTATATCCACAGTTCACCAAGGAACAAACTTTGTAGGGACAAAAGAATAATTTTCAAGAGCAGCTAGCTGTAATAAGGACAACAAGCATTCCTGTCCATCCAGGATGGTTTATCATGATTTCTATGCTTTTGTCAGGAAGAAAGTCATAATGTACACACTTCACTGTGCACAGAAGTTTTAAAAGCTGTTCTGTTCCTACCACAAGGAAATACACCCCAGTGCACAGAGACTAGTGCAAAGCACAAACTGAAACAGTTATGCATAGCTTAAAACCGTGGACGCTATAACAATGGGCTTCTCTGGGATTTAGGGCCTTGAATGGACCATCTGAACATGTGTGGCACAGCATATCCATTTACTGCTAAGACACTCCCGTGTTGTAATAACAATTTAAAACAATCATTTTGGAAGAAGAATTCTCTCCTATTCTTCCTCTCTCATTGCTGCGGATAAAGAAGAAAATTTCCCTGCAGGCATGTTATTCCTGAAGCTTGACTTCTGCGGGGCTTCCTTCAACAGTGACCAGGACCAGCTACTTCAAAAACAAAAGGCTGGGTTAGATGGAGAACTAGTCTGATCCAATCCGATGCTCACATGCCTAAATCTTTCACACAAGATTCATTTTGCTTAATGATGGTGATTATTATTACAGATACTAATAATTTATGGTGGCCTTGTATATCAGCTTCCACGCTGAACGATTTCAAAGTGTTTTACCAAATGATCAGTAAAGTATACATAGGTAGAGAGGGGCATGAGGCACAAGTTGGAATCTGAACTTAAGCTTTCCCAGAGTCTGGAAGATATCTGGCTGTAGGGATTTCACTCATCCCTTTACAGAAATGAGACTAGTGGAAAACTGTGAAGTTCACATTCCGCTCTGAACTTCTCCAGAATTCATACGAATTTGGATTTGGGTTATGCTTCAAGAGCCTCTGTCTATAAGACCCATACTACATTAATGGAGAAATGCAGCAAGCGGGAAGAAGAAACACGATAGCTGTTCAGTGTTGTGCCGATGAGATGCACTACAGAATCATGTATGAGAGAAAGGAAATAATACCATATCTACTGGACTTGGCAAGAGGAATTTAGGTAGTCAGAATGCAATCAACCAAGGTGGTATTTGGCTAGAACCCTGGATTAATAATCATATTTTTCCAGAAGCTGGTCAAAAGTTAACTCATAGATCTAGCCTCAAGCCAACTGGCCAGAGTCATCCTTTGCATTCTTCTAGTGGAACAGTTTGGATGAAATTATATAACTGAAATTACTGCATACAGTTCAGGATTGCCTCCCACTACAGTGTGTATTTGTATAGCACTTCACTTCGTGCGGTCAGAGTCTACTACTGCAATACCAATGATTGTCATAATTATAATCAGGAGTTGTTATGGGAATTTTTACAGCAAAATGTCCTCGTAACTGAGGGAGATAATTCACCCTCATAGATCAATGTCCTAATAGAATTCAGCACTGTACAACTAAAACAAGTTTTCTTTTCCTCCTAAGGGAAGATTTGAACAAGAGGCCTGATGGGGATGCATGAAACAGCAAATAACAAGAGAAAATAAACTGGTTCTGTCTCAATAGTTAACAAGAATTTCCAGCTCCTGAGACACTCTGATGACTGCCCCGGAACACTGCACTTTATGTAATCTCTGTTATCTAGTTACAAGTACTGGGGGAAAGCACCAGGTAATAAAAGTGAACTTCCTCAAGTAAATGTATCCAGAAGAAATAATGGTGGAAGTGCTGATAGCCTGTCATCATCCCCCATCTTAAGTGCTTTGCCATTTAGGGCCATACTGGGGGCACATTTTGGCAAGTTCTCATTCATGTGAATACTCTCATTGAATTCAGTGGTACTACTGGCAAGAATGAGCACTTGCCAATGTGAATAAGGGCTGCACAACCTGGCACTACTTGTGCTGCTCCAAATATCAGATCTTGTAGAATCGCATTGTGAATGCTTTATATGAAAGAGAGCTAAGCAGGAAACCCATGGACGTTCATTTGGCAGGGACCCTTCAGTGATAAATAAATATAGTTCAATAGCTTGTCTGACTTGCAGACCACAAAGAAAGACCTGGTTTTGTTCTTTCCTGCTGTACCTAAAATAAGTGTCTGAACATCTAAAAAATCATTCCTCTGTCATCAGTACTTTAAGCTCTGTTGGAACCTCTCTTTGGAAAATTGGCTAACAAGTTAATGTAGAAACTGTATGCTGCCCAAGACAGACAATCTAACAGAAACTTTTAACCTACACGATTGGAGAAATTTAAGAGCAGTTCAGATGAAAATCTATCAGGAATAATCTAGATGGTGCTTGGTCCTGCCATGAGGGCAGAGGACTGGGTTCAATGACCTCTCAAGTCCCCTTCCAGTTCCAGCATTCTGTACTCCATGACCTTTCACCTTCCTCAGCTGAGTTTTTACAGCGTGATAAAGGTATCAGTAAATCATTGCAGATGGACTGTAGTCAACTGATAAAGCTAGTCCAGCAAAAGTAATGGAATGTTTTAAAAAATCCAGATAATGGGACAAATTCACCTCTGGCAGAGTTCTGCAGAAGCCATCATCCATAAAGATTCTGTACGCCAAATTAAGTCCTTATCTACACCTGTGCAACATTAGTTCTTTCAAATTATGTCTTCATTGTCACCAGTGCCATCTTTAAGTAGGTTTGCCCCAGTGTCATTGAGTGTATACTCTAAAAACAATGACACTGCAAAAGGGCACGGGTTTGTCTTCATTATGTCTACACGACAGCCTAAACTTGAAATAGGATACACAATTTGCACCATGCGAATTGCATAGCTTACTTCAAGTGTGGTTCAAAATCGGCTATTTCGGCATTTGGCACTGTCTAAACAGCGTCAGAAGGTGAAATAAAGAACTATTTCAAGGCATCCCTAACTCCACCTGCAACAGGGACTACAGGGATGCTGAAATAGCACGCCAGTTATTTCAGAAAAATATTTCGAAATGAAGGGCGCATTTCAAAAATATGGAGTGGCCATTGTGGGATACCAAGGTATTCCAAAATAGCTCTGCCATGTAGAAATAGCCTTAATGTGTTGCTGCAGGTGAGCTGCATTGATGTCAGTTTCAGTGAAGAGGCTACCTACACTGATAGTAGGGCTTTTCCTATTGGCATGGGGACTCCACCTCCCTGAGAGGTGGTAGCTAGGTCAACAGGGGATATAGTGGTGGCTACACCACAAGTAGGTTTAAACTCTTGAGTTTTACCAACATAAATGGCTAGTGTAGAGCAAGCCTAACTCTAGACTTAATTTGGCCTATAGAACCTCTATAGTTACTTCCACTCCCCAGGCAGTGTATCTAATTTTTAATAATATTAACCAGCTTATTTTTACTTCTTAAAATATATTCAAAAGCAATATATAATACCAACTTTTCAATGAATTAACAGTCATACAACTAATTTTAATATTTGATTTGGAATGCAAGAGATTATTCTTCATTGCCATGAAAATTGAGCCAAATTTATTCTGGGAGCTCAGCCAACGTTAAATTTGGCCCACTATCATTAAATGTAAAAGACATACTGCAAGATTAACTGGAAATCAGCAGAGTGCAAAACACACTCCCAAAACTGACACTTACCTTGCAACTCTCCCACGAAGATCTCCCAAACCAGACAACTGCCGCATTTCCAGGCTCTTTAAGGTAGAATTAGTTCCATAACTGAGGTTATCCCTGACACGTATCTGTTCCTGCAGCGTCTACAAGGCATTAGTATGCAAACAGGAATTCAATAAGTCACTTATACATTTAGTAGGCTGCTGTTTTTATAGGCATGCAAAAAGTGGTGCGTTTTTTATAGATTCATAGGACTAGTGGGAACCTCAAGAGGTCTCTGCACACACACAGCAGAACCAAGTACCACCTAGGCCTCACTGATGTGCTACCCAACTGAAAAACAACAAAAAAGGAGACACTCCCCTCTCTCGCCTCGCACACCAGCCCCAGAGCCTAGGCGAGCCAGGGCTAGTACATTATGTGGGCCCCTCTGGCACTGGGGCTGGTGTGTGAAGGGAGCGATGGGTTCAGTGTGGGAGGGGGCTGCCATGAAGTGCATGTGGGGTGTAGATTCTGGCAAGAAGTGGGGGTGTGGCAGCAGGCTGGGAATTGGGGGGTATGGGTAGGAGGAAGAGTGCAGAAGTAGACTTGGGGTGGGTGATCTGGGCAGGATTTGGGTACAGGAGCAAGCTACGGGTGTGCGTCTGAACAGGAGGAGGTGTTGGAGGGGGTGAGGGTCTGGGTGGGAGGGAGATGCAGGAGCAGGCTGGGAGTATGGGGTCTGCGTGGGAAGAAGGCTGCAGGAGGGCTTGGGGTGTAGAGTTGGGAAGGGAGAGGTCAGGGTGGGGTGAGTGGTCTGAGGGGGATGGCAAAGGAGGGTGGGTGTGGGGGTCTGGAGAGGAGGGGGTTCAGGAATTCTCTGGGGGCATGGAACTGGCACAAGTGCAGCTTACCTAGGCAGCCAGACACACATGGGTCTGTGCCCTCCCCACACCACTCCCAGGCACTGCCTTGCACTGCTCCAGTTAGCCAGAATTCCAACCAATCAGAGCAGCGGGAAGCCTCCAGGGGCTCTAATCCAAAATAGTGCTATAGTGTGTGGACACACTATTTCAGAATGAGTTTTACTTATTTTGAGGCTTCCTTTTTGTGTAGATGCATTATTCAAGAATAGTTTATTTTGGAATAATAACTCTGGAATAAGCTATTGTGGAATAACTGTAGTGTAGACATATGCTCAGCAAAGTCAAACTAACAGCAGAATTGGGCCCTTAAGTACTAACCTATATTTGCCCATCTACCCTGCTAATTTCAGGTTTAAGTTTGCATATTTGACTGATTGGATCATTTGGACGTGTGCACTGTGGGTAGGGCATGTGGGAAGTGAAAGGAAGTTTTTCTTGTTCTGCCCACTGTAAGGAGTCTGTGCATATGTTTAGGTGTTAGGGACTTTCAAGTGAGGTTGAAGTGCATGCTGGTGTTGCATTAATTGATGATTTCCTAGCTGTTCCTAGGAAAGGAACAGATTAGCACCACAAAACTGTTTTTGCAGAATTTATATTAAAATTCCTGACAGTAACCTGTCTTTTTTTAATATATATAGCTACCAAAAGAACTACATACTTTGCATGCACTTAGTAAGGATGTACAGTTTATAAACTCTTCAGATCTGAAACTTACATCACATCTTAAATCTCAGTAAACTTTCTTATTAAACTCAGAGTCAATGGCAGAGATGGTGTCTGACCTGGGAAAGAACCAGAACATACCTCAATGTCCCGGTTAAGCTGCCTCACTATTGCCGTTATGTTTCGGATGTGTTCTTCTAAGAGTTGCCTAGCCAACCGATCTCCTCCCCCTTTGTTCTGCATTCTGTGCAAAGTAGAAACAATGTCCTCCTTAATGCGAAAAGCGTGTTCCACAAGAGCAGCAGTTGTTTTCTCATGGCTTAGAATTCTGTCTTCTAGCTGATCCACTAGACTTGCAGATGCTAATGGGACTGCTGTCAAAGCTTGGCTGTGTAGTGGTATATTTCGAATCCGTCTAGCAAAAGAAATATATTCAAACAAATGTATTATTGATATGTTGCCAGATCCAGAGACCTTACTCAACACCCTATCGTAGCTTTTAACCACATCCATATATATGAGACTGATACCACCTTAGTAGAAGCGCTGGGAATAATAATGCTTCCAGAAAGAACATTACCTCCCAGAATTCTGAACACTTCCAGGGAGAGCTCCCACTCCTGCACATAAACAGTGTAGCGTTTGCTGCCAAAGTGGTAGATGTAAAGGGAGATCAGGGCCTCCTCTCCAACATAAGCTCAGAACGTTTTTAATTCGGTTTATCAAGTATTACTACGTATGTGCAAGTTTGGAATCTGCTTTATTCCCATTCATGTTCAAAGCAATTACTGCAATAAAGTTAAATAAAAATAGACTAAGAAGGACTATCTTGAGTCTTCATCTATGCTTTTCTCTCCTAATAAGGCTATTTCTGGAGTAACCATGCAAAAACGTCTCCTCTTGGGAACTGGATAAATACATGCTAAAGCTTTGGAAATACATGAGGGGAAAACCCAAGCCTCTCACAGTCTCTAAGGCAACTTTTCAAAGGAGGTCAGCTCCCATTTAGGCACCCAAATAATTGTCCAGATTTTTCTAAAGAGCTCAGCATGGAGCAGCTTCTAATGAAAGCAATAGTTGCTGCTAAGGTGCCGAGACATTTGAAAATCTGGCCATCAATGAACAGTCTTTCACTGTGTTAATTTCTGTAATGCTTTCGGGAAAGATTTTCAGAGGCACAAAGAGAAAACAAGTATTCAACTCCCATCCGAAGTCAGTGACCATTGGATGCATAATTCCCCTTTGTGCCTTTAAATATCTTAAGCACCTTCATAATTTTTTTCTTGCATGCTATATTTGTTATCCGATATTCATGGGGGCCAAAGCAGGAAGGGAAGGCTAAATTCTGTTCTCACTTACATTGTGCTTTGATTTTACTGAAGTTAATGGACATACAACCAGTATGTAAATGAAAGCAAAATTTGGCCTTAAATTTTTACACTCATTCCTTACTTATGAAAAACTTCCACTGGGGCAAGTCCTGATGGTCTGGATTTTCACTCTGTCACACCTGAAGCTAGTAGAAGTTTTCCTTGAGAAAGGACTAAATAAAAGCGAATGACTTCAGAATTTAGCCCATGATTTGGATGAGCAGGATATATGTCTACATTATTTAATTTAGTTTAGTTGTTGCATTAAGTACAAAAACTACAATACTAAGCATGTGTGTAAATAGAGACGTAAAAGAGAAGTACAAATACTCCTGCACTCTGGAGAGTCTAGATTTCTAATATGCCAAACTGTACCTTTCAGTATGGCCAACTGTCGGAAAGATTGGGCTTCGCTGGGCCATTTTCTTTTCAATAATTTATGTCTGTTGAAAAAATATACATTACATTATTTAACAGTAGTTTATATCTGACGCTCAAATGATTTCATGTATCTGCTTTAAGTGAACCTTAAGAGTAGGCCAAGAACTCTGACATTGGAAAACATTTGATATATTGCCCTGGATTTTGCTTTCAGAATACCTGCACGCAAAATTTGATATAACACAGCAAAACAGAGAGGAGAACTGGGTGACTAATATAACTAAAAAGCTTTTGCAATTCAATGCAGCACATATGAAAGCACTCACGATTGACAGCCCTGGAGGCTGTAGTCCTCTGTTTAGCCACAGAACTAATCATAGTAAAGTCTGTCTCTCATGTAGGATTTTTCATCAGTCAAATCCCAAAGTGCTTTGCAGTCTCTGACGTGTTTAGTCGCATAACCCAGCTCTGACACAGGATAGCACTATTAACCCACCCCCATTGTTTACAGGTGGGAAACTGAGGCACGGAGAGGCTATGTTACTTCAGGTTCACACCGGCGGTTGGTCTATGATGCAGCAAACAACTGAATCTGGGTCCCTGTGTCTTACGCCAGTGCCCTCACCACTGGACCATCCTTTCTCCCAGAACAAGCTTATCATAGAAAGCAGCAAAGTAAACTGTCTAACACGTGTCTGTGAACTGGACCATCAGTAGAGGCAAGAGAATATTACTATGTCAGAGCTTAGGTAGGGTGACTTCATGATATGGACACAAGCTAGTTGGAAACTTTCCAATAGAACATTTTTCTGTCAGAAAATGCCATTTCCTTGAAAACTACATCTTTTGTGGAAATATGTTGATTTTGATGGAATTCTCATTCAGGAAGGCAATGCAACATGGCGTCCTCATAAGGTTCAAGTGTCCATTTTGATCTTTTCTGAATGGAATATTGTATTTCTAAACAATTTTTCAGGGTTTTTTAAAATGTTATGTAATATAATTTTTAACAAGTTGAAATCAGATTGAAGTATTTGTATTTTATTTAAATGATACATTTCAATTTATCTACTTTTTTGCCCATTTTATGGGAAATTTTGAAAAATTTTGGCTTTGTTGTGTGTGTCAGTACAGAAAAAAAATGTAAATTATGGAATCTTCCACGAAACAGAATATCTGGTTCCCATCCAACTCTAGCAGATGCCTCTCTTCTGTTAAGCGGACTGAGATTCACCAAAGTATTTCATACCGATCACCAGACAGCAACAAGATGATAGTTTTCAGTCGTTATTGACCTATTCTGGATTCCACTACAGGTTGAACCTCTCTAGTCCAGCACTCTCTGGTCCAGCACAATCTATGGTTCAGCATGATTTTAAGTTGTCAGAATGTCCACTTATCGTTGTTGTGGCCAAGTCCCCATAAGTTTGTTTACAGACATCAGTCCTGGTTCTCTGTGTTCTGTGGTGTTATTTAGCTGTAATTTACCCCAGAGGCTGCCTGTATAGTACAGCGATCCTTTGAAAGAAGTTTTTCCAGAAGGATTTTCCACACACAAAAAAAAGCAGATCGAAATATCGATCCACTCTTTCAATAGAGAGTACCCACATAGCCCCTGCTCTGTTGAAAGAATGAACGAGGGATCAAAAAATCCAGTGCTGTGAGGACTGCTCTTTTGAAAGAAGGGCCCATGGAGTGTCTACACTTTTTTTTTTTTTTAAGAAAGTATCTTTTGGAAAAAGGTACTCTTCCTCATCTGGGATAGGAAGAGGGCTGTTGGAAAAAGAGCTGCATTCTTTCAAGTTCAGATCAAAAGAGCGCATTTTGTGTGTAGAAGCTCTGCGGGTTTGTTTGTTTTTTCCAAAAAAGGCCCAGCTTTTCGAAAAAAAACTTACTAGTGTAGATGCAGCCTAAATGTCTTCTAAGAGCACAGTAAGCAGCAGAAGTGTTGGTAATGTTGCCAGGATATACTGACCTCCCATGGTTTGGCAAATTCTCTGATTTGTCACTGGTCAAGTCCCAAGAGTTCCAACCTTCAGTGATGTGAAGCTGAATGGCTTTGCAATCCCCATGGCACTGATGGTGCACCTCTTAGATGTTTTTTTTAAATATCTCCCAATCTGAGAGAAGAATTTGCAAAAATAAGATAATTTGGTAGTTTACCTCAAAAATGTTAAGATTATAATTAATATTAATTGTGCTATTTTAATTTTTTAATTAACTCAGTGGGAAGTATTCACAGATATTTTTAAAGGTGCATCTACATTGCAATGAGAGTGATTTTCAGCATGAGTAGTCACACCCGAGTTAGCTCTGATCTAGCTAGCTCAAATAATATTCCTGCCAAGGAAGCAGTGCACACGGACCAAATACTAACCCAGGGTCTGTGCTGCTGCCACTATTTCTGCAGCTTCACAGGTATTATTATCTGAGGTACCTAGATCAAAGTCTCTCAAGCAGCCATTTGTCTAATTTTAGAAATTAACTAAATTGCTCAGGTGATGTGCACACTGCACTTTGTCAGGTCAGACAGCAGGAACTGTTTACCCTGGATTCCAAGCAGAACTCTCTCCTTTGAGTAAACAATACTCAAACTATGTCCTCGCTTTACATTTCAGATCAAAAGACGGATGCATGAACTGGTTTAAATTTTTTTAAAATATTATATATTTTAATAAAATATTATATATTATTGGGACTTTCAGACAACAAAAGGGCACTTAGGCATCCAGATACCACTGACAAAGATGGAGGTTGAATACCCAATTCCCATTTATACCTTTGAAATTTTTCTCCTTTATAATTGCTTCCTATTATAAATCCCATTAATTTAAACAGTATGACTACTGCTACACTGCAGCCGTAACACAAAATAACTTACGCAATTTGCACAAGGCAAATTTAGTTCGACTGTTTAGTTCATGGCAAGTCAAGGTGTAAATCTACCTCACTCTAGCCTGTTGTGGAGTAAGTGTGCACTAGCTGTCCTGCATTAAAATTCCATAAGGCGCTTTGATCTACTCCTATTTTGAAACAGGGTAATTTAAGAGGACTTCAGAACTTTCATTGTGCAGCTGCAGAGTCCACACAGACGCAGAGGCTGCCATGTGGTAGATTTACACTGCAGCTTGCCATGCACTAAATTTTCCTATGAACAGTCTCTAAACATTGACATCTGCAGTCATCTAAACAAACCCAATACTCAGAGCCACCTGCAACTTTCTCAGTCGCTGCATCTTTCTGATCCAACTCTAACTTGATATCAAAAGCTACAGAGAAATGAGTCTGAACTTTTTAATTAAAAAGAGCAGCAAAAGCAAGAAAATTCCAGGGAAACTGCCCCACCCCCATTATGGTTAACATTTTCATTAAATAGTAAATAGTGAATTTCCAGTTGTTAGCATCTATAGTTGTACCCTGGAATTAACAATTCCCCCACCTCACTCCCCACCCAAGTATCCCAAATTATATGATATATTCCTGTATGAAATAATAATTATATCAGTAATTAAAAACAATATATCATTACAAGGGAAATTTAGTTAGCCAAATAAGCTCCACCAACTTCAAAGCTAGACTCCGATACGCTTTCTCCTACCGAATATTATCTTATTCCCCAAGTAACTCCGTTGATTTATAAGAGCAGTATGCATGCTGTCATGTACTATTCAACACAGGCATCAGGAGTTAAGTTTAGGACTCACCAATTAACATCATCACTGCTAATTTATGGGCCTGAAGGAAAACAATAGAATATCCAAGTAATGTGAAATATTCTAGCATCAGTGGTTGAAGCAAAATGCATACAGGATGATACATAAGGTTAAGGTTATATTTGCTGAAGAATGGAACAAAAGCATGTAAGAGACAGGACATTATATGGAATAAGATATTACGCAGGTTCAGATATTAGCAGTCAGACATCTAACTAACTTGTGCCTGTATCAACTGAGGTCACCGAATATCTGGTTAAAATTTAGTAAAAGAGAGGTACCCATGTTAGTCTATACTCCAACAAAAAAAAAAAGCAGCAGAAATGTAGCACTTTAAAGACTAACAAAATTATTTTCTTGGGCTATGTCTACACTAGCCCCAAACTTTGAAACGGCCATGGAAATGGCCATTTCGAAGTTTACTAATGAAGCGCTGAAATGCATATTCAGCACTTCATTAGCATGCGGGCGGCCGCGGCACTTCGAAATTGACGCGCCTCACCGCTGCGCATCTCGTCCCGATGGGGCTCCTTTTCGAAAAGACGCCGCCTACTTCGAAGTCCCCTTATTCCCATCTGCTCATGGGAATAAGGGGACTTCGAAGTAGGCGGGGTCCTTTCAAAAAGGAGCCCCATCGGGACGAGACGCGCGGCGGTGAGGCGCGTCAATTTCGAAGTGCCGCGGCCGCCCGCATGCTAATGAAGCGCTGAATATGCATTTCAGCGCTTCATTAGTAAACTTCGAAATGGCCATTTCGAAGTTTGGGGCTAGTGTAGACACAGCCTTGGTGATGAAAGCCCAACACCGAATAAATCATTTTGTTAGTTTTTAAAGAGCTACATTTCTGCTGTTTTGTTTGGTTAAAATTTAGTTTTTTTAACCATTTGTTTTCTAATTCAAACAGCCATAATACATATGGTCATAACCCCACAAATTTTAATTTTAAATATAGTCAACTAGAATCTGATGTCACTTGTATCTACATAACTCTTTTAACTTCATTATGGCAACTCTGGATTCATACCAGTGTTAAGGAGATCAGAGTTTGGCTCAGTAGATTATTTACAAAAAGGAGTTATAGCCGTATCCAAATCTACCTACTCTACACCATCTAAAAACAAATGTATTTTTGACATTGTAGTGGGGTAAACAAACCCCACAATGGGCTGGAAGAGGTTAAAGGGAAGCACTAGGCCTGGCTAACCCCATCCTTCCAACACAGCTGAGCATGCTCCAAATGAAGACAAAGTTAAAAGTGAACAACCAAGCATGGAAATGGGAGGTTGGTGGAGAGTCCAGACCAATCCTGAAGGCTTCTGCCATAGGGGTTGTAGAAGCCTCCCCTGAAGGAACAGGGCAGTATGCAGAACTCACCTAGGCTAGCATCTGCGTTTCCTTTTCATTTTTTTCTCCTTATCTGGGACCATAATTTGACAGAGTGAAGCAGGGGTGGGCAGTGACCTAGGGAAAGTAACTCAGAGGGCCCCTTCCACTAGGGCAGTGTTTCCCGAGCTTAAAACATTTGCGCACCCATTTCAGCACTTTGGTCTTATCTGCATACTTCCTCTCCCAGTGCCCTCCCAGAGTTTATCTCTTGATTTTTAGTGATTTATTTTCTGCTACATACCCTTTGAAATCCTTTCAGAGTACCACCAGTGGTGCGCATACCACACTTTGAGAAACACTGCCCTAAGCAAACATTGCTGATCCTCCTAAGGCCCTGGATCTGAGTTCAGTGGAGTGGCTGGCTCAGTCTATGTCCAAATACTCTCCAGACTACCCTATCACTGCCCCTCAAATGAGTGGACACTAACCACTAGGCCCTTCGGCTCACTGAGGACCCTCTTTACAGACAGGGCAATGATTGCTCTTTTTCAACCTTAGGCCTGATCCTGAATTCCATGTGAACTCAGAATTGCTACTGAAAACTGAGATTTGATCTATGGAAACAATTTGGCAGCTGCTGATGGGACTTTGTGCAATATGGTGCACAGATGGAAGGAGAAAACAAGTTATTTTAATACGAGTGTCAACTTTTGAAGTGCAAAAAATGCACTAGGGATATCCTGCAAAAGTATCAAAATACACAGCGCATGTTCATGCATTAGAACCTGTTTCAAAGCACTGCTTAGAAAACAGTGTTCTTGTGTAGCTGTATGCATGTTCCACTTACACCACAGTATTTCACGAATAAGATTTTTTCATGAGAAACAGTGTGGCAGTTAATGGCCAGGATTCTGATTGGGACTGAGGAAACCTGACTTCAAGTCCTTGCTCTGCTTCCACTTCACTGGGTGACCCTAGGCAAGTCTCTTCCGTGCCTCAATTACCCCATTTTTAAAATGGAGGTAATGATGCTGCCCTTCTTTGTAAAGTGCCTGGAGAGCTACAATAAGAAGCACTGTATTAGAGGTAGGTATTATTATTATTTACACATTCTGACCCCTACTGATGAGGGCCAAATCCTACAAACTGTTCCTCACACAAGTAGTCTCCACTAAAGTGTCATTATGACCATGGGATAGGAGGTAGGTTTGGTTAGCACTATTATTACAATTTTACAATCTGGGAAATTTAACAGTGATGTTAAATGACTTGCCCAGTGAGGTCATACAGTGAATTGGTGGCAGAGCCTGGATCGATGCTGATACCACTAGGACATACTGCACGTTAATGGCCCTGATGCAGCAGACTGTTAAATACAGCTTAATTTTAGATATGTGAATATGCTCAATGACTTCAACAGAACTATTCTGATTTACACCACTCAGGACCTGAATATTGTCCCAAAGACTTAATTATTAAGCTATTTAAAAACATATAATTGACAGTATAATTAACTGAACATCTTACGTGTGGTTTTTTTCTTACCTCATCTAACAATGGCTTCATTCTGCCACACATATACATGTGTAACTCCCACTGAAGTCAATGTCTGGGTGCAGTACGACTGCAGGATTAGTCACAGACATACATTCAAACACAGTTTGTCCTAAAAGTCACCAAAGGCACTGATTCGTCTGAAGTTATATTTCCAAATATTGAATAATCAATTATTTTTCTTTTTAATTTAAACAATGTCTCCATACAATGGTGCTGATGCTAGCCCACTGAGGGCCTACACAGAAATACTTTTTCTTCCACCCCCAACACATATTAATAATTAAGAGGGGGCCCTCTTGAGCTGCTCAGGGCACGAAGCAGTTGCTTATCCTGCTTATACCTGGTGCTGGTTCTGCCATACACACTCAGATCTCTCTTATGCTGAGACCTCACATTCTGCAATGACATCCTGAGGCAGTTAGCTCATGCTGAGTGATACTGGAGGCATGCCTACTTTGCCTCACAGTGAGCACCAAAATGCTATGCTATAACTTCCTGGTGTAGATGGTCCCAAGAGAGAATATGCCCATTAAATCTGGCACATAATGGCTACATATACACTACAGCAATCTGTCAACAGACGTTACTGTCAGAAGAGATCTTATGGCAAAACTTCCATTAACAGATCGTGTCCACTATGAAAGGGGACTGAAAGAGCAATCTACTCTGTTGAGAGAGAGAGGCCAGACTGCCCAGCTGCTCTCTCAACAGAACGGCAACCTGGAAGCTCAGCAAAATGAGTCTGCTTAGTGAACGGGAAGCCCTGAGGGCCCCCAGAGCATCTACATGGCCTCTTTGTTGACCAGAAACTGTCAACAAAGGTCTTATTCCTCATGACGGAGTGAAAGTGCAGAGTTTTGTTGACAGACTGTCAACACAACGCATTTTGTGTGTAGACACTTCATGGGTTTTGCCAACAAAATCCCGGTTTTGTCAACGAAACCCTCTCGTGAGGAAACCCTCTTGTGTAGACGTAGCCAACATGGTCACAGAGAGCTCATGAACTCAAAGTTCTTACCCACAGCACCCATAAGGGGGAGTTATAGCATGGCTCTTTGTTGCCCATAGCTATGCACATTCCTTGGGTTTAAACATTGTGGCACTGTAGATCTGTCCTTACAGATCTCATCAATGCTTCTTCAATGCCAGGCTTGCAATCTCAGCTTTAAGCTCCATGACTTCACTGTGGGACAAGTTCTTAGAGCCTTCCCGAGGCCAGAGTCCATGACAAGGGAAAGGGGTATGTCTACACTGCAGTTAAACATCAACGGCTGACCTGTCAGCTGACCCAGGGTCACGAGGCTCAAACTACAGATTTTGTTGATAAGTTGTCAACAAAACTCATTTTGTGTGTAGATGCTCCATGAGCTTTGTCAACAAAACTCTCTAGTGTGGACGTAGCCTGGCAGAGGCAAAAGGTTGTAGGAAGAAGTGCCAACTTTTGTCAACAAATCCCGTTTTGTGTGTGGACGCTCCACTAGTTTTGTCAACAAAACTGGGGTTTTGCCGGCAAAGCTCGCTACTGTAAACATAGACTGTAAGTATTATCTCGTGAGTTGTTTTCTTTCTGAATATTCTACGTTTGTCCTATTGCAGATAATGGATATCTCAGTGGTGTAAATTCCATACCTGTTGCAAAGATAGCCACTCACTTGAGGCCTATCACAACTTCTGCCTCATATGAACCTGGAATATCTCACTTGTTATTCCTGTAAATCATTGACATCAGAAATGAAATCTTGAAATTAAAGATAAAGCTGAATGCAAGATTAAAGAAACATACATACACCATGCTGTGTGGACATTCAGGAGAGGGAAGTCCCCAGAGCCCAGACTGTGGCCTGAGCCCAAATGTCTATACTCCAGTTCTATAATCCCACAGCCTGAGCCCTGCAAACCCAAGCCAGCTGACACATGCCAGCCGTGTGTGTTTCAGTCCAGTGTAGACATATCCTGGGGTGTTTACTCTATTATGTACTAAATGTGCACTGGGTAAGGACTTCAGGATTCAGCTCTGTATGTCTACCAGTCAAGACTAAATAAAGGCCTGCTTTAAAGCCCATTCAAGATAATGGAAATACTCCCACTAACTCAATCAAGCCCTACATTTAATACTTTTCCAGTGACCATGTTAGGAGTATCTTGTCCGTCAGCACTCAAATTCCACTCAGCTCTCTGTGGTTGAAAGTGTATGTATGTCCTGTAACTAATAAATGCTACATGTCATTACTAATAGTTATATTCCCTCTATGACTACGGCTACACTAGAAGCATCTGTCGACAGACGTTTCTATCAGAACAGATTCTCTGACAACTTCTGTTGACAGAGTGTGGCCATACACTAAAGCAGATTGAAAGAGTGAAACCAGAAGCCCTGTCTGTCAACAGAAGGCCCCCAGAGCATCCACATAGCTTTTTTGTCAACAGAACCTTTTGACAAAGGTACTCTCTCTCATCTGGGAGAGGTAGAAGGCTGTCAGCAAAAGTACTGAGTTTTGTCGACATACTGTCAACAAAATGCATTTTGTGTGTGGACACGCCACCACTTTTGTCAATAAAACCGGGGCTTTGTCAACATAACTCTTTAGTGTAGCTGTAGCTTCTATGTATGTCAGTATGCAGTACTCATTAGTGTTAACAGGTGTGCATGAAAAGAAAAATATAACTCTCAGGGTCAGCTCCTGAAGTGGTATAAATTGGCATAGTTCAACTGCACGTAATAGAGGTCTGGGGCCCCAAATGTTTAACATTTTAAGCCAATAGTAACAGAGAGGAAGCCGTGCTAGTCTATACACTATCAAAACAAAAAGCAGTCAAGTAGCACTTTAAAGACTAGCAAAATAATTTATTAGGTGAGCTTTCGTGGGACAGACCCACTTCTTCAGACCATAGCCAGACCAGAACAGACTCAATATTTAAGGCACAGAGAACCAAAAACAGTAAGCAAGGAGGACAAATCAGAAAAAGATAATCAAGGTGAGCAAATCAGAGAGTGGAGGGGTGGGGGGAAGGTCAAGAATTAGATTGAGTCAAGTATGCAGACAAGCCCCTATAGTGACTCAGAAAGTTCCCATCACGATTTAAACCATGTGTTAATGTGCCGAATTTGAATATAAGAGCCAGCTCGGCCGCTTCTCAACATTTTAATGGAATGGGGCATTCTGTCAGTGACCTAAAGGTATGTGTGTTACTGAAAAGGAATTATTGCACCATTTTGGAAAGAGAAGCAGCCGAGCTGGCTCTTATATTCAAATTCGGCACATTAACACATGGTTTAAATCGTGATGGGAACTTTCTGAGTCACTATAGGGGCTTGTCTGCATACTTGACTCAATCTAATTCTTGACCTTCCCCCCACCCCTCCACTCTCTGATTTGCTCACCTTGATTATCTTTTTCTGATTTGTCCTCCTTGCTTACTGTTTTTGGTTCTCTGTGCCTTAAATATTGAGTCTGTTCTGGTCTGGCTATGGTCTGAAGAAGTAGGTCTGTCCCACGAAAGCTCACCTAATAAATTATTTTGCTAGTCTTTAAAGTGCTACTTGACTGCTTTTTATTTTAAGCCAAAAGATCTTTGAAATTAATTTTACTGCAGTTTGATATAACACAGGAACTTAAAGCCTGAGACAGTAAGTCAATATTATCACATCTATGAGGCTATGGTTACAAGATAGTGATCTGTCAACAGAAGTCACTGTTGAAAGAGATTTCCCGACAAAATTTCTTTTGACAGAGCCTGCTGCTACTCTACCACTGTCCCATCAGAGGGGGCATGGTAATGAGGCAATTCAAAGCAGGCTAATGAGGCGCTAACATGCATATTCAGCACTTCATTAGCATAATGGCAGCCACATAAACAAACTTCGAATTTCAGATTGACAGTGAAGATGGAGGCAGCTTCAAAAAAGCACCCCGCTTCAACATTCCCTTACTCCGATCTAGTTCTAAAGATAAAGCTGAATACAAGATTAAAGAAACAGACATACATCAGTTTAAGTTTGCTTCTGTTATCTTGCATATGTCTCCCTCTACCACACATTGAAAGGATCCTTTGGCCTGCACATTTGTTTTTTGGAGGAAAGAGAAGGAGGATGTTGAAATGATTTTGGTACCAGCTTATAACTTTGATGACTGGGCTCAACTCCCTGCTCTGTGATAATTTTCCCTGTGTGACCTTGTACAAATCATTTAGTTCTCTGTGCTTCTGATCCCTATCTATCAAATAGGGACAATGGCACTTCTCTACCTCTCTGGGGTGTTGTGAGGATAAATAGATCACAGATTTGAGGAGCTCAGATTCTATGACTATGAGGGCTGGATAAGTACCACACATAGTTTTTCACTTACCCCTTTTTAAGTCTCAATGGTAGCAGTTCTGTTCTATAATTTTCATAACATTTCATAGTAACAGAGGGGTAGCTGTGCTAGTCTGTATCCTAACAAAGCAAAACAAGCAGTCATGTAGCACTTTAAAGATTAGCAAAATAATTTTTCAGGTGATGAGCTTTTGTAGGGCAGACTATCTATAGATCTGAAGAAGTGGGTCTGCCCCCACAAAAACTCATCACTTAATAAATTATTTTGTTAGTCTTTAAAGTGCTCCATGACTGCTTTTTTGTTTTGATAACATTTCACAACATTGGAATTTACTTAAGGTGCGTACATTAGGATTTGAGCATCTCCTGGTGTGTAACACTCCTGTGAGGTAGGGAAGTGCTATTGTCCTCATTTTAGAGCCAGGCAACTTAGGCACAGAAAAGTTAAATGACTTGTCTTAAATCCCAGCAAGAAGTTGATGGCAGAGCAAGGACTTGAAGGGCCTCCCAAGTCAATGCCCAAACTACTGAACCATCCTTCCTGTCTCAAAGCTACCCAGAAATATCTTTGTAGATGACACAATGTTGTGACAAAGGGTCTTTTGAGAGTCCACGGGAGGGAAAAATTCAGGAGTCAGAGTGTTGCACTGGAGCATTGCAACATACCAGAATGGTGTTTTGGAGTGAGCAGCAATGTTATCATGTCATGACTCACTGTGAGGATGGGTCAAAAAACAAAAAGCCCATCACTTTGCTATATCAGACAAGCCTTTACACTACATACACTGCATTGCCACATTATGAAGTTTCACAGGTCCCTTAAAATGACTGCAGCACAGCCCCATGAGGGAACATCTGAGAATATGGAGATTGTGGAAATGCTACGATAGGGGGAACTTGACATAACAGCACAACACAAACATCACCATACTGTCATGCGACAGAGAGGGGCAAAGTTCAGACACTTAGTCGTATTAAAGCTGATGTATTCACTCACCAGTGTTGGATTAGGGCAGGACATGGCTGCCCATCCTTCCCTTGCATCCTAGCAACCTCTCTGCTGGCTGTCTCTGCTCGCCTTTTTAATATGTTTTTACTGATAGGATTGCTGTATGCAAAGATTCATAGAGCGCAGCTAGACAGCCTGGATGTCCATCCGTCCCTTCCTGCTGCTAGTGGCAGGCAGGTCCTCTCCCTCTCCGCTGGGCCTGCTGCCACTAGGCCTGGTAGATGGGAAGAAAGCGGCTGCTCAGAGTTGTTGCCAGGACGCTGTCTCCATAGAAACCTGCAGCTCAATCTGAGGGAACCAAGATTCTCCTAATAAACAGAAAACGTGAGAGAGAGAGACTTATTTATAGGAGGCAAATATTCACACACCCTCCAGCAACCAGAACAAATCCCCTCTTATCACTGTTTCCTCACAGTCTATTTGATGGCAGTGTCAACGCCTTGCAGAACAGGGAGGGGAAAGATCCAGCAAATAAAAACCTTATTCCATACATTACAGCATGAATGACTAATGGTGACAGATTCTAGACACAATATTGGGCCAACTATAAATGCAGTGGCTGTGGATAGCCTGCTTTCTGTTCAATATAGTCTGCTGAGTCCCTGCTTGAATCAGTCTCTTGCATGAGAAAAGGTGATCAGTTTAACTGGAAATACTCTGAATTCCTAATGGTGTAAATGAGATGAGAATCTGGATGATAGCAGGGATTTTTCCCTCAGTTTATGGAAAATCCTGGGAGAATACAGGGCTGTCAAACTGTGCCAGTGAGAATCAGTGAGAAGTTCAAAAATTATTTCCATATCCTGTTTTCCTCAAAGCCAGTGTCTGTGCCTGTAAAACTGCCTGGGGTGGGTGGGTAGGTGTGTGAGACAGAGAGAGCCCCCAAAGTGTACATTTGCCTACATTTGCACATACAAATCAGATACATAAGATATGGGAAAGAATAGCTAGGAAAAATGGTGAACATTTGGTCTGTTTCTGCCCTCATTCTGGTTTTTATGCTGATACGATTCTGTTGACTTATTGGAGTTGCAACAGTGCAAACCAAAAGTAAGTAAAATCAAATTTGTTGCAGCAATCCCAAAAGTAGAACCTAAACAACATTTATTTTTGGCTGAAATAGATATAAAATCTCACTACTGCTGCCAACACTAATCATCACAATGGTAGCCATCTGGTATGTCTGAAGGTTAAATAGCATCCTGACATTCACATTCTTTTAAATAAAAGTACCTAAGCATCTGAACCTACTGGTCATTCATTGCCTTCTGTTTATATTAAAGTCAACTGCACCTCAGAGGATCAAGTCTGCAGTGAAACAGTAATTCATTTTTGGCAATCACTGCACCTAATTACAATTTTACTCCCTGATCCTGCAAACCCAATAGAACATGCATACTTTATGCACATGAGTGGCCCCTTTGCTTTCAAAGGACTCCCCGGGTGCCTACTGTTACCTGTGTTTATTAGTGTTTGTGGGACTGGGACTTGAAGGTACCAAACTTGGAAGTAAAATTGACTTGTTTGTTTTTACTATGTGCTCCGCATTCTTTACATACAAGAAACTTACCAATAGGAGTGGCCTCATCAAATAAATGGGAACTGAGTGGCACCCAATGAGCAAAATTCATCTGATCTAACACAAAACAAAAACAAGGTGAGAGCTTTCCAAAGCTTTTGTTGTAGAGAATAAAGCTTGCCTGGTGGGTTGACAGCACATAGGTCAATAGAACAAAATTCAAATGAAGTGAAACATTGAGTTTCCTAATTTTCACTTGCCACATCACTCATATCTCATCTTTCTTGAGACTCTAGGTATACAGTATGGCTACGGTTACACTGTGGTTTCTATCTCAAGTTACATTTCTATGCCAAAATAGAAGCCCCTGGCTAAATACTGGAATTTAGCATGGATTTAGGTAGAGTACATCATTCTTTATCACTTTCATGACATGAGGAATCATTGCCACAGACTTGTAGTAACCTGGAAAGAGAGGAAGAAGCATATTGCTGACTGGTATGAACGCTGACACTGGATGTTTGCTGGCATGATAAGCTGTGTAAGAAATGTCTTCATCTCCATTGAAGATATCCAGACCTTCTCTTTGCCTAACTTGTTCAAGCACCCTGAATTCTACTTGGAAGGCCTGGGTGATCAGTTGGCAGTCAATCTTGATTTCAACATTTGTGTCAGGGATAAGAATATTCATTTTCTTAAGCTCACTGAAGGGACAATGACTCAGAAAGAGATGATAAAATTTTCTTCACTGATACTGCATAGTCGGGAGTGGGAATTCTATGAACAACTCCCTGCACTTAAGTAATGGGAGGCTGAATACACGAGACCCTCTTTTTGTGGAAGGAGTCTGTGGTTGGACTAAAATTGTGGTCTGTGATGCCTATGGAACCAATAGTGAACAAAACATCATAAAGCTTTAGAGCACAGACTACATTCTCATCCTTGAAGTGTTGGCCTGCACTGTTTGCCATACTGCTAGAAATGATTAAGACTCTGTCATAGGAGATGGTCAATCGAAGCTTAAAGAAGGTATTTGCTAGCTATCATTTCTGTATGTGAAGTGTTAAACCAACATGCACTTCTCATGCTTTGTTGTGGAACAAATTTTCTGTCCCTCCATGTTGACTACAATTGCTGTTGTACTGAAACTGTTCTGCTAAAGTAAAGGTAGCAGGATGAATAGAAACTTGCTCTGAGTGAGTTTTAATGTTTGGGCATCAGTGACAATAGTGACTTGGGAAATGATTTTTCTTGGCATCCTGGGTCAACTGATTCAGGAAATTTTGTTTTCATTTGAATCCTGTCCTTTAGAATAATTAATGCTGGATATGACAGAGTAAAAACTTCTTCTCACAGTCTTCATCACATGCGTGTTTGAGTGTGTTTCCAATATTCTGGTTTAAGGCAAGGAGCATGCCATGTATGCTCCAAGGTCTGGAGAATATGAAATCATATGGGACTATGGGCGTGTGAATGTGCCATTCCAGCATCACCCCCAGCTGTTCTAGTCTAATTGTATGGAGCCTTATGAGGTCTGCTAGTTTAAAGAATGGAGTCAAGCCTTCATTCAGTTTTGTTTCTTCAATGTATGCTATCAGTTCAGCAAAGGAAATCCTATGTGACATCTTCTTTGTATTGCTTTGCTCAGTTTTCTTCTCTTTGCCTTTGTTGTAGAGAGACAGCAAACATCTTGCGAGATACTTTACCTCTTGGGCCATTAGAGAGACTCAACAAAACCCTAACCCTGATCCACAAATGTGTTCTATTGAGAATCTGTCGACAGAATGCAGCAGTTTTCCTGGCAGAATTCTGTCTTGACTGTACGACGCAAAGCACCTCTGTCGACAGACTATGTCAACAAAAAAATAGCATAGATGCTCCAGGGGGCCTTCCGTTAACAGAGAGGGCTTCCAGTTCAACACGCTGCCCTGTTTGCAGAGCTTCTGGTTGCTTGTTCTGTCCACTGAGAGCAGCCTGTATTAGGTGTGGATGTGTTCTATAGACAGAGGTTCTGTCAGGAAATATTTGTTGAGAGTGACTTCTGTCAACAGAACTCGGTAGCATAGACACAGCATTTGTGTGTAGATGCTCTGCAAGTTTTGTCTACACAACCCCAGTTTAGTCTACAAAACTCTCTAGTGTAGATGTGCCCAATATGTTTATGAATATGGGAAGTGAATTCACTTTATGGAAATGTCTGATATTTTCTGACAGAGTTCGATAGCCAAATCCATCATGTTCTCTTTTCAATTCTGATTGATTAACCTACTCTGTGACTGTGTCTTCCTGATAAAGTACACACTTCAGTCAATAGAGGAACAGGATGTCTGTTGTTAGCTCTGGAACAAATTAGTATAATTTTGACATGGGTGTGTCCTTGGTAGTAGCCAATAGTAATCTAATATAGGTGTATTCTTAATATTACTCAATCACTAAGCTGCTTTCACATAACCAAAATAGCATATGAAGGAAAAAGAGGAATATGATTAAATTCTGACAGAACACACTGTCAATCAAAATTAATACAAAATGTCTCCTTACATGAGTTGTAAGATCATTGAAACAAAACCAATAATATAACACATGTATGGCCAACTGTAAAACAACATAATTCATCAATTATAACAATGATATTAAATGGTTGCCACAGCCTACAAAGCATGAGTTTGTGATGGCCTATATCTGAAAATCTTTAATAGACCATCCCATAAAATTGTGGCATATGTCATTTTATATAAACCCCACAATTCCATCTTCTTTTTTGCATAAATCTGATTGACTGACTATAAAGGGGCAAAAATCAACAGAAATCATTGATGTATTTTTGTGTGCTCCCACAATAATTTTATTTTTGGATAATGAAGACACAGATCGCCATCTAACAAGAAAAATTTAAGTATCAGAGGGGTAGCCGTGTTAGTCTGGATCTGTAGAGCAACGAAGGGTCCTGTGGCACCTTATAGACTAACAGAAAAGTTTAGAGCATGAGCTTTCGTGAGTTAACTCACTTCTTCAGATGCTGGGAATAATTTAGACAATTTAGACAACTTTCCCTGTCAAGATCAATAACATAAACAATAATAACCATTAATGAAACTGTGTTGCCCAAAGAATCCAATCCACAGCAAAGACTCATGTTAAATAGTGGCAATGTACGTAAAATTTTAGCTAAGTTATATTGAATTGTTATTCATGAATGTTTCCAGGGCGGACAAAAGGACAAAGTGTATTTTTATTTAGACTGAAGTGATTCAAGGTCCACACACTATGGAAATCAATGGAGTTGCTAAGAGTTTTATACCAGAGGAAGTAAGCGCTAAATTTTGTATAAATGGAATTCTGCAAACAAGTTCAATAGGAGCAGGAAAGAGCGCTTTGGCCTTAAGTTTGAGGTTTATCATAATGAGGTCCAGAGCCTCTTTAAATGAAGATCCGTGTGATTATGCTCTTTTACAGTGTAGGTCCAGAGTAATTCCACTGGCTTTATTACTATTACCTATTATTCCAGTAACATCCAAAGGACCTATTTTGCTAAGCATTATACAAATGCATCTGGAGCATTATTAAAGCTAAGCATGTGCTTAGGGCCTATTTTGCTAAGCACTATACAAATGCATCTGGAGCATTATGAAAGCGAAGCATGTATTTAAGCATGCTTTCTGAATAGGTGTGCTTTCCTTCAAGGCCAATGGTAGGGAATATGGGGGGAATGTAGAGGATGTCAGTAATAAAGTCACATGATTACACTGAGGCTACGTCTACACTATAGGATAAAGTTAATTTTAAGGTAATTAGGTCAATTTTATAATGTATCTGTCTTCACTAAAAATACCATTAGTTCAATTTTAAGGGCTCCTCAGGTCGACTTTTCTACTTTAGCTTTTTCACAAAGAGTAACACCAAATTTGAATTGACAAGGTCAATTTAATGCTAGTGTAGACACAGCACTATTTAATTCAATTTTATTGGACCCCAGAAGTATCCCATAATGTCCGCTATGTGCCCGTTCTGACCATTGCTTTTACCTCCACTGCTCCCCAGGTTAGCAAGAAGTATAAAACCGGAATCAGGAATCAGCTGGGGCTCTCCAGCTGCCCCCTGCACCACACAACTGGCGGGATCTCTGGTTCAACCCCTGACCATGCAGCTGACAGGTTCTCCAGCTGCCTTCCACATCTCACAGCTGCTGGGCACTCCAGCTGCCCTTGCCCCCAGCCATGGTTGTCTTCCCACCACGTGGCTGCTGGGTCAAAATGAAATGAATCAAAATAATGCTATAAAAATGAATCATTTCAACAATACCAAAAAACTCACAATTTTTCAATAGCGCCAAATTGAAACTTTTCAGATTTTTATTTCTTCATTTTGCATTTCTCAGGACTGGCCTGCTAGCCTTGTAACGGTGTGTGCCAGGGGCAAAATGTAAAAAAGGTGGTATGAAAATGCATTTGGCAGTTTGTTTCCACTAGGAGTGGGCAGCGAGGGCAATGCATTCTGGGATGATGACATCAGACACCCACAACCACTTGCAGAGCATTTTTTTTCCAATAGCACACTGGCACAGAAACCCAGAATGCATCAGGAGTGCAGGAACAGTGGGCTAGATACCCACAATGAACTGCTGACGTAGCCAAACTTAGCAAAGGTAATGGGGACACACTATGTCAACTTTCTAAACATGTGTGGACACTCACCATTGGCTTTATAAAATTAAGTAGTATAAAGTTGACTTTAACAAATTCAATTTTATTTCCTAGTGCGGACACAGCCTGACTTACAGAAAACTTGACTGTTCCAATCATTTCAATGTTTTTAAATGTACTACATTTCCACCTACACTTCATTTATTCCTATGTAACTGAAAGCAGAATGTAGCCATCTGTTTTTTAGCAAAAAACGTTTAAGGATATCATAGCATACAATTATTCTTTGAAAAGCAAAATTAAGAAAAAATGCCTTCTAAAGTTTGCTTAATTTATACCATTTGTTTTTTCTATGATATGATTTATACATCTCTCTAAGAAATAGAAAAATGTGTGGTTTGCAAACTGAAATTCTTACATTTTTGTTAATTATTAGACATGCACTTTTAACAGTTTTCAATCATTTGAATATTAATGAGCCTCATTAATAAAACACAAACCTGTGGTTTGCATAGTGTAAAATTTGTTCTAAATATAACTGAAGAACTGCTAGCAAAAAAAGCTGCAGTACATATTTTTAAGCTGTCACCTTTAACTAATTTTAAAGCAGGAAGGGCACTGCTTATTACATGAAAACTTCAAATCTTTTCCAGATTCACTGAGTTCCTGTAAGAATGTTATCCATTTGAAACTTCAGCACTTTCTAGATGGAAGGTAAAGGAAAAGTTGTGTTCTGTAAGGTTTTTAAGGTTAGAAATATGTTCTTGGCAAAAGCAGTTAAAGCCCTAGATATTTCAGGGCTCAGTCCTGCTGGGTGTTGACCGTCCTAGCCCTTTTCTAGCAAAGCAGTTATACCCATGCTTAATATTAAGTCAACGAGACAATTCATTCACTTGCAGTTAAGATCATGCTTAAGTACGCTGTTGTATCAGAGCAACAGCATTCTGAACCTGGCTGGATGAAGCCCACAGTGTTTAAGTGAAGAAAACATCTCTTGGTCAGATCACATTATTTCATGGGGGTGGGAATACAGATTAAAAAATCTCACATATGTAGGATGATGAATAAGGATGCAGACCCACTTTTTAAACCCTGCTTTCACTCTTCATTTTGGGTAGGAAAACACTCCTTTCCTCCAGCGTGTTAATCATCAATGGCTACGTCTACACGTGCAGCCAACATCGAAATAGCTTATTTCGATGTTGCGACATCGAAATAGTCTATTTCGATGAATAACGTCTACACGTCCTCCAGGGCCGGCAACGTCGATGTTCAACTTCGACGTTGCTCAGCCCAACATCGAAATAGGCGCAGCGAGGGAACGCCTACACGTCAAAGCACACATCGAAATAGGGATGCCAGGCACAGCTGCAGACAGGGTCACAGGGCGGACTCAACAGCCAGCCGCTCCCTTAAAGGGCCCCTCCCAGACACAGTTGCACTAAACAACACAAGATACACAGAGCTGACAACTGGTTGCAGACCCTGTGCCTGCAGCATAGATCCCCAGCTGCCGCAGAAGCAGCCAGAAGCCCTGGGCTAAGGGCTGCTGCCCACGGTGACCATAGAGCCCCGCAGGGGCTGGAGAGAGAGCATCTCTCAACCCCCCAGCTGATGGCCGCCATGGAGGACCCAGCAATTTCGACGTTGCGGGACGCGGATCGTCTACATGGTCCCTACTTCGACGTTGAACGTCGAAGTAGGGCGCTATTCCTATCTCCTCATGAGGTTAGCGACTTCGACGTCTCGCCGCCTAACGTCGAAGTTGGTGCCGCTACTTCGAAGTAGCGTGCACGTGTAGACGCAGCTAATATGATCAAGACACTATTAATTATGTTTTGATTTTTTCATTGATCAACATTTTAAAAAATCAAGTGTGTGACAGAGCACCTTTAAATTATTATTTGTTTTCAATTTCTTTATAAGCCTTTATGAAGGTTCTGCTGCCCTGATGATAGTTCTGGAGGTTTCAGAGACACCAGTTGACCTGTGCTCTGAAACTCACTGCTGCAGTCTTCTTTTTTGCAATGAAAGCCCAGGTTAGTGGGACTCGAATCCATGGATCCTGGGTGTGTAAGCCCATGGCTTGAGCATCCACACTCAGTAGTGACTCTAGGTTTAGAATTTCTGAATTTGAGTCTCAAACCAAGCATCTACATTGCAGTATGCACATCCAGGTCAAAATCACTATATTCCAGGATTCCTTGCACCCTCCTCAGCTGTCACCATGCTGGTTCATTGAGCCGTATGAGAAAACTTCACTACCCACCCCCTACACACACATTAACGATTGTTGTCATAATCTCCCAGGACATCCAGCCAGGTCATCTTTCAGGCCTGAACAATTCCAGCAATGTAGAGGAGTGATCATCTGAAAAACTTCTCTTGCCTAGGCTTTCACAAAACAGGCAGAGCATCTATCGACACTGTTGGCTGATGCTGCTCATGACTCTTGGGATAGCTGCTGGTATGCCCTGGCTTGTGCTTCTGAAGCAGGGCCACAATCAAAGATGGGTGAACCACATCATTATGCTTAAGCACTGAAATACATTGCTTAGGGACGCTGACGAATCTCTATCATTTGAGATTTTTAAGAGCAGATTAGACAACCACCTGTCAGGGATGGCCTAGATGGTGGTTGCTTCTGCCATGAGTGTAGGAGAATGGACTTGATGACCTCTTGAGGTTCCTTCCAGTTATATTATTCTATGGTTCTGTGAGGACCCAAGATAAGTAGGAGATCCAAAATTGTCACACAAAGGAAGACACTATCAAAACAAAAAGCAGTCAAGTAGCACTTTAAAGACTAGCAAAATAGTTTATTAGGTGAGCTTTCGTGGGACAGACCCACTTCTTCAGACCATAGCCAGACCAGAACAGACTCAATATTTAAGGCACAGAGAACCAAAAACAGTACTTTCTGAGTCACTATAGGGGCTCGTCTGCATACTTGGCTCAATCTAATTCTTGACCTTCCCCCCCCACCCCTCCACTCTCTGATTTGCTCACCTTGATTATCTTTTTCTGATTTGTCCTCCTTGCTTACTGTTTTTAGTTCTCTGTGCCTTAAATATTGCGTCTGTTCTGGTATGGCTATGGTCTGAAGAAGTGGGTCTGTCCCACGAAAGCTCACCTAATAAACTATTTTGCTAGTCTTTAAAGTGCTGCTTGACTGCTTTTTGTTTTGATAGTGTATAGACTAGCACGACTTCCTCTCTGTTACTGTTCAAAGGAAGACACATTTCTGAAACTCTGGGAGAAACTTTCATTGAGAAAATGCCTCCCAGAATGATAGGGTGCAAGAAACTGAGTGTCTACTATTGCACCCCTTTGTGAGGTGCAACTTGCTTCCCTCTATATAGCTGTCCATTTACAGGTATCTCACTCCACTAGCTGGTGTATTGGTGGGGCCAAAATCATATACCTACTTCCTTCCTATACTGCTTTACTCCCTTCGGGGCACTATCTGCGGTACTTAGAACTCAGAACGTACAATGCTGCCTGGGCCTTACGTGAGCAAAGGAATGAGGTACAAGGAACAGTCTTTATACTTTTCATCCCCATTGCACTTTGCCAGTGTAAAGTGGAATCTGGCCCACTGTGATTTAGGCACTGTGCACAGAGGGAAGCTTCATAAACTATACGTAAGGCCCCACTTGAATTGTGAGATGACTATGCAAAAATTGTGGTTGAGTTGCAGTGAAGCCAAGGAATATGACAGAAAATAATAATAGATCTTATTATATGTGGTAATAAAGTCCATTACTTTTCAATGATTTTCTTCTGTCAGCCATCTACCCTTCCCATTGTCAAAACTGCATTGGAAGCCTAACATTGTGGAATCCACAACTGCTGCAGTATCACAAGCTAAGCAGGGCCTTAATTATATATACGTAATTATAATAGGGCTGTCAAATGATAAAACAAAAGCATGCAATTAATCACAAGATTTTAAAAATTAGTCATGATTAATCGCAGTTTAGTTTACATTTATGGGGAATAATGCTGCCTGCTTTTTATTAACAATAGCATCTTAAAGTGAGAACAGGTGTTCAAATGAAACTGTTGTAGCCAGTGTTGTAAGGTATTTGCATGCAAGATATACTAAACATTTATATGCTTCACCTTGTATACTCTACAGTTTTATATTTTTTTGTTTGTGAATGCAATTATGTAAAAATATTCTATATTTGTAAGACACACTTTCATGATAAAGATATTGTACTGCAGTGCTTGCATGAAGTGAATTTACATTTTTTTTATCTTTTTAACAGTGCAAATATTTGTAATAAAATAATAATATAAAATCAGCACTATACACTTTGTTTTCAGACTTGTAATTGAAATCAACATAATTGAAAATGTAGAAAACACCCAAAATATTTATAAGCAATATAAAAGGGTATTCTATTATTGTTAAAGAATGCAAATAGAACTGATTATTAGTGACTTTTTAAATCTAGTTAATTTGTTTTATATTAATTGGTGTAGTGAGGTATATTGGCCTCTTACTGATCTGGAGGGGGAAGAACCCTTCCCCAGCTCTGGTGTGAGGAGTCCCGCAGCTGACCATCACCTGGCTGGAAGCCAGAGGGAGGAACAGGAAGTATCAAAGTAGAGCCGGGGAGCTCATTTGAGCCCCAACTGCTGGAGAAGACAAATGCTGGTTCCGAGCTGCCAGGCTGGGAGGCTGAGCTAGTCCTGCAAAAGGTTGAAGACAGGTCCAGGCTGCTAAGCCCACAGCTAGACCTCACCAAGGAGGAGGTACAAGCCAGGCTGGAGACCTCACTCTACCCAAACCCACTCTACCCAAACCAAAACCTAACGTGCTGCCCAGTGACATATGATCTGAGGGAGAGTTGGGAGGTGGCCCAGGGATAGCTGGGTCAGCATGTTGTGGTCTGGATTCCTGCTGATCCCTGTGGCAGACTCCTCTGCCACTGGTAAGGTCTGGGGCTGGGGTGCAGTGGAGTGTGTTGGCCTGTGCCACCCTCCGTGCTCGCCAACCCTAATCTATGGCTGGCAGTCTCCCCCTCTCACTGTTGTAGGCACATGCCTGTGTTTTGTCGGCCTTCTGCCCTGCTAGGAAGCCAGACTCTTTGTTGCCCCTCCTTGCATTAGGGCCTGGGCCCATACTGTGAACTCCTTTGCTGCCCTGTCTGACTCTTTGCTTAGCCTGACCACAGGACTGAGCCCTGAGACTACTGTGGGCAGTGCTTTTTTTGTGCTGGCACTTGTCACCAGCACCTCAGCAGCTACAGCCATGGGATGGGATGGGGCTGGGGGGCAGGGAGCCAGCTTAGTACCGGCTCCTCTTTTTTTTTTTTTACAATAAAAGGCACTGAGCGCAGGTAAGACTGATTCCCCACATGCAGCTTTGTAGTGAGGTGGAGTGGCCTCTCACTGACTGTGACGCCAACTCAGAAGTGCAAAATTTCCCACTTTTTGCATGCAAAAGTCCCTCCCAGACTAGGACATTACCTCCATTCAAAAATAAAGTGCTATCTGGTATATTAATATAATAAAGAAGGCGGGGGAAAGGTTAATTATATTGTTTGAGTTTTAGAATTTTAACATATTAGTTTGTTCAGCATATTTTTGCAAAAATAAGAGCTCTTAAATCAAGAATTTGTACATTTCATTGAGCGTTAATTGCAGGACAGTACACAGTTCACATCATTAATATATGCCATCACAGAAAAAATTTAAAAAAAAGGAAAATTAAATAAATAATAATCACAGAAATAAAAAATATAATCACCGAAATAAAAAATAAAAACAGAAATGAAAATATAATCAAAGAAATAATATAATTATAAGCAGAATTAAAATATTAATGCAGAAAAATATTATTCTAAGAAATATATAATACTGATCACATGAATAAAAATAATCATCATAAAAAAAGCTCAGTCCTAAATGTCACAAAAACAATAAATACTTAATTTCTCTTGTGGTCATACATGGTTTGATTATGCAAACCCAGCATGTTTTGAATAATGGGCATGGTGATAGGAGAAATATTTCTTAATTGGAAATTTGATCTAATAGAGGTAATGGCATTCATGTTTTGGGAACTCAGTTTGTTTCTTTTTTTAGTTTCAGAGAGCTAGCCGAGATTTTAGTTTTCATATTATTATTATAATAATAATTATTATTATTATTATTAATAACCATGGAGAAAATCCTCTTGCAATCTGCATTTGTGTGAGTCAATGTCAAAATTAGTTTGGCAAGCTCAGCAATGCACACTCTGTAAATGTGTGAATAAAATTAGGGTATATGCATAACCCTTGTAAATAACACGTCTCTAAAACTCAAGAAAGCATAAAAACCATTAGGTACACATGCACACTTTACAAACAAAATCAGCCTAGTTATGGCACACTTCTTAAAAGCCTATGCATTTCTTTTGCTGCTACAACACCCTAGGTTTACATATAGGCTAATATTTGTGTATCATATGCATGCATCCAGTGCTTTTTTTCTAGAAAAAAAGGTGGCAGAACTCAACTGCCTTCCCACTCCTGTCCCCAGGTGGTTTAACCCCTCGCAGTCCCAAACCAACCCTCTTCCTGCCCTCAGGTGGCTTAACCCTTTGCAGCCACAAACCTCCCCACCACCCTCAGAGTTAACCCCCCTGCAGCCTCCACCTACTTCACACAGGAGTGGCTGCCGACGCCTCTGCTGTCCTGCCCAGAGTGGCTCCTGTGCAGCACAGCGCCCTACCCAGATCAGCTTCAGCGTGGCCCAGCCATGCGGGAGCCGCCCAGAGCGGATTCCAGCACAGTGTGGTGCTGCCATGCATGAGTCAACCAGAGCGGCTTCTGGCCCGGCCGTGCGTGAGCCGCCCAGAGCAGATTCCGGCGCCATCTGGCCAGTGTGAGCCACCTAGAGTGGCTCCTTGCATGGTGCAGCCATGAGCAAGCTGCCCAGCACAGCTCCTCACACAGTGCAGCCTGGCCGTGTGCAAGTCGCCCAGAGTGGCTCATGGTGCAGCGTCCTGCCCCGCCCAGGGAAAAATGGTGACTGCAAGCCATTCTGTAGCATTCTGGCAGAAAAAAGCCCTGCATGCACCTAAATTTTTTTCTACAACAGTACATACGTTTACGCCTATGGAGTATGGCACGATTTGTATAAGGTACATATGAATGATCATTCACTGAATTCCTGTGTACATATATTTAACAGATGAGCATGATTTTCCTATGCCTGAATTTGCACAGGCCTACTTACATTTCGTTTGAAGATCCTTTATTCCTTCTGGATTTTGCAGGCTAGGCGAAAATTAGGTCAATTCAGTGACTGGTTGGTTTTAGTTGAACATGGTCATGAGGCACTGAAAACTGCATATATTTAATAAATGAAAGTGATTTTTGGCTCTGCATTAATATTTTCTATTTTGTAATATGCCTAAAACATTGCATGCTAGGTTCTAACTATATATTATCTTATATTTAATGTGAATAAACTGAAACTTCATTTACAGGTCTACTTACATTTTACATTTTGTTTGGTGGTGCTTTACGTACTTCTGCAGTATTTTGGAGGATGAGTGGGGTTCAGATCTACAGAGTGACTTATAGTAACAGTAGACAGTAGTTTCAGATTGTACATCATCACTCATCACGAATGTAAATGATATTGGGTTGAAAGGGCATCTATAGCAGATATTCATCAAGTGACTCCAACGAAACATAAGCTTAGCTCCACCCACGCACTATGATTCAGTGCTTCCTGTTTGACTTGTGCATTGTAGGTAGTACTCATGGAAAAATATGAATTCCTTTCAGAATCACTAAAATTAGTCTATCTTTATTATGCGGTGATTTTTCCCTCCAAATACAAAATATCCCTTTTCCCTCAAATCCTGAAAATATGGCCAAAATTCCTTCTGGGAGGAAAAATTCCCTCCAATTGGCATTCCTGCTCACTGCTCCAGTGAGGGAAGAACCCCTCCCCAAGCCCAATCGGGCTACAATTGAACACATTAACTCCAACTAACTGACAGCTCTAAGTTACACCAAAATACCCTGCAACATTTCCTGTGTAGACTAGGTCTAAGATAATACAACTGTCAGCTTTACTGCTTGACAGTTTCATTGCCCCTCATTCTCATTAAGGCCCCTTTACACCACTCTGGCAGCATGCAAGGGCCTTAAAGTGGACACAACATAAAGGTGATTTATGTAGAGGGCCCTTTACATAAATTTCATGCTAAGGCCCCCTCAAGTTGTTAGGATAGTGTAAAGCTACCATAGGCTTTATCTATGTGGAAAAGATGTTATGGTATAAACTAAGATGTTATTTTTTAGAATCCTACTATGTCCTTTCATATATATCTCTAAATTAACTCCTAATCTTTTCAGTCTCAGAGAGGATAGCTGTGTTAGTCTGTAGAGTCACAAATAATAAGCAATCCTATAGCACCTTAAAGAATAACAAAGTTAGTAAGTAATGACCTTTTAAGGGTAAAACCCACTTCCTCAGATTTAAAACAAAAAAGCAGTAAAGTAGCACTTTAAAGACTAACAAAATAATTTATTAGGTGAGCTTTTGTGGGACAGACCCAATTCTTCAGACCATAGCCATACCAGAACAGACTCAATATTTAAGGCATAGAGAACCAAAAGTTATCAGTAAGACGCAGACTTTTAAGTCATTAACAGAATGGTCCATCTCCATTAAAATGTTGGCTGACCAGTTTGTGGATCAGAAGTGTTTTTATGTCTGTTTTTAGCCTATTAACTCTTTGTCTAAAAGAGTTTGAAGTCTGTACAATATACAATTCAAACTCTCTTAGACAAAGTGTTAATGGGCACAAAGAGGAGGAAGAGGAATTTTCACAACAGTCTTGAAAGAGAGGCTGCTGAACTCTCTTTTATATTCAAATTTGACACATTAGCATGTGGTTTGAACTGGGATGCGAATTTTCTGGGTCATTATAGGGACTCTTTTGCATACTTGGCTTAATCTAGTTCTTGACATCTCCCCACCTGCCTGCCCCTCTACTCTCTGATTTGCTCACCTTGATAATTTTTTTTTCTGATTTGTCAACCATGATTACTGTTTTTGGTCCTCTGTGCCTTAAATATTGTGTCTGTTCTGGTATGGCTATGGTCTGAAGAAGTGGGTCTGTCCCACGAAAGCTCACCTAATAAATTATTTTGTTAGTCTTTAAAGTTCTACTTTACTGCTCTTTTGTTTTGATAGTATATAGACTAGCACGGCTTTCTCTCTGTTACTATTCCTCGGATTTGTGCAACTCCAGATTCTCAGTCAATTCAGTTTTATAATGGCGGTGAAAACAGTTGGGTCCCAAAATGGGTGTTTGGGCTATCTAGAGTAAGGAATGCGCACATGAAAGGACTATTCCTGAGGTCTTTGATGCACAGGCAGTCCCCATGGTTGAGTGGAAGGAGAAGGTCCTATGTTTCCTTAAGTTCAGGGGAACTTGTGCCTTTCTCCTCTATGGCTATGTCTACACTAGGCTCAGAACTTCAAAAGGGGCATGATAATAAACCTAATCGAAAGATGCTAATTAGGTGCTGCCATGAATATGCAGTGCCTCATTAGCATAACGGCAGCCATGGCACTTCGAAAGTGCTGCTTTTGATCATGTGTGGCTCATCTACACAGGGTCTTTTTCAAAAGGACCCCGCACACTTCAAAATCCCCTTGGTTGTAGGAACCCTATTTGGCTATAGGAATAAGGGGATTTCAAAGTGTGTGGGGGTTTTTGAAAAGGACCCCATGTGTAGGCGAGCCACGCAAAATCAAAAGTGGCACTTTTGAAGTGCTGTGGCTCCCATTATGCTAATGAGGTGCTGCATATTCATGGCAGCATCTCATTAGCATCTTTTGATTAGGTTCATTATCATGCCCCTTTCAAAGTTCTGGGGCTAGTGTAAACATAGCCTATGTGTTACACAAAGTGTGGCTCCAACACTTAACTCTCTCTCTCTTATTTATGTAACTTATATTAAGATTATTTTAAGAAAAGAAGTGTCAATATTGACATCAATACTGGGTACAAAATAGATACTAAAACATGTATACATATAATATCTAGATAAATGACATATATATTTCATAGTTTACATTCATGAGTATAAGTTTTTCCCTTTCTGAATTGATACCTATTTTTCGTTAAGCTTTTTCACTTGGTTTTAGAAGGTTTACATAACTTTGTCCAAGTTGAAGTGAAACACTGAGCAAACTATTTTTCCAGTTCCAATAAAAATGCAGCACTTAACTTTGAATAATAAAACATGCTCAGCTCTTACAAACTCTCACTCATTTTTAAACCTGCCAGATACATTGGTGTTTTTAATAGTAGTTTGTAGTTAAATTTACTATCCAGCTTCTTTTTTAATTAAAACTTTTCCCCCCAAATCACTAACAAATAATGTGAAAGCCTCCCATGCAAATGGCAAGTTTTACTCGGTCAGTAATGTAAGCAGAGTTGAGCTGAGGAAGCAATGTTTTGATTTTTCAAAACCAAAACCAAGCATGGCTCAAATCCAAGGGAGCTGTTCTATTTTATGCAAACCACTAGACTTTGTGGGACTAAAGGAGAGGCTATATACATTGTTTTTGTTTCTTTTCTAGAATGAACAAACCAGGGTGGTCTGGATATTGGAATATCTCATCAGTCAGGTATTATTTTTTGCAAATCAAACTAGGTTTCATTCTTCAGATCCAGTTGGGGATCCAAAATAGGGGTGGTTTAGACCCACTTTGCAAACCCAGCACCCCTATTCTGCCCTCCAGTCCCTGAAGGCATACCTGTTTACGTTTAGGGAGCTCCATGAACTTTCATCTACTCACACATCCCAGTTCAGACCTTACTTCTTTTTCACCCACACTATCAAAGTTTCAGGAAGGCAGGTTGGATAAACAGATTCCAATTATGGCTAATCTCTAAATTATGGTACAGGTGAATCTTTGTCTGCTTCATAGTTTTTTTTTTTTAAATTAACTACTACCTGTTTCCACTCTTTCTATTAATCATTGTCCTTAAAACAAAAACAACCCTCCCCCAAAACAAAAATAAAAACATCCTGTTGTACTTTAAAGACTAATCATTTTGTTTATTACTGAATGAGCTTTGGTGGCTAGGACCCATTTCATCAGATTCCTTAACAGTCAGTGATTAGTGGGAAATACTGGAAAAAAACTGCAGTGGTTAACAAATGAATAATAGCTATGTGTAGTGGTTTTTGAAAAACTGTTTGGCGGGAACACAATTATATCATTATGTATTGAATTGTAATATTATTCATTTTTTGTTTTCTATATGATCTTTTGGTGCCTATGTGCCCCGGTTGGGATATCATGGAAGCCAGTGTAATTACTCCTAAATTTAAAGCAAATTCTTAAGTAGTAGGCATCCTTCAGTCTGCATAGACTATGGATCGCGCCCTTTATAGTTTCAATTGAGGACTTCATTTACAGCATCTGTTGTGACTATAAAGACCCACACGAGAGTGACAGTCCTTGCTGCATCTCTTGCAGATGTAGTGGGTGTCTGGCAAGTCCTTATTGTGCTTTCTGTGCGCTCACTTCTCCTCTGCTAGCTGTCTGATATTCATCTCACCCTTCTGAAGGCCCTTGTCTAACCCCTGCCTCCATCTGCTGCGGTCGTCTGCTAGATCTTCCCAGTTGTCCAGCTCGATGTCTACCTCTCTGAGGTTTCTCTTGCAGACATCTTTGTAACGCAACTGGGGGCGTCCGGGAGGTCTTTTGCCAGAGTCTAGCTCACCATACAGGATGTCTTTTGGAATCCTTCCATCATTCATCCTGTGGACGTGGCCAAGCCAGCGGAGTCAACGCTTAAGTATATTTCAAGATCACAGCCCTGCATCTTAAATTTTTGGGGACAGAGATTGTCTTCTTAGTGTGTAAATACCCTGAACAGTTGAGCTGCCTGAATTATCCTTAACCCAGTGCAACCTAACTAGCATGGACACAGGTAGAAAGATGGTTTATCCTCTCCCTTAGCAGTATGAACAAGCTTTGTTAACACAGCTATGCTGACACAGGGAAGGGGAGAAGCGGTTGTGACCATGCCCACACTAGTGCTGTCAGCATAGCTCCAGCAGTCTGGGGGGGTGACAACATGACATACACCCTGGCGGCCCAGAGCGCTAGGCGCGCAAAACCGCAGCGCAGGGCCAGAGCAGGCAGCGTGGCCTGGCCAGGGGAAGAACTGGCCCTCAGCGTACGGGGCATTTCCCCCAGGAGCTCTGCCGGCTGCTCAGGGCGGGGGCTGGCCCCGGCCCTGGCCCCGGCGGAGAGCGCGGCACGCCGCCCAGGGAGCCCGCCCAGGCACCAGGAACCAACGCAAGAAGTTCCAGAGGCGGCCGAAGCCTCCCCAGCCCAGCGGCTCTTGTGGCTGCTCCAGCAGCTCCACGCGGGCAGCGGCTCGGCTCTCCCTCAGGAACGACGCTCCACAAACAGCCCGTGATTGGCTGGGCCCGGCCTGAATTCTCCATTTATGGACAGAGCGGCTGGCGCTGGAGCCCCGGGCATCGGCTGTACGGGCGGAGCGGCGGCAGCGGCGGCCTCCCACCCGCCAGCCGGCCGGGCGGGCACAGCACAGCGGCGGAGCAGAGTTCCCGCCTGCGCGGCTGCTGACGTGCGCCCGCCCGCCCGCAGGGGGTCCGCGCCTCGGTGCCGCTGAGCTCGCGTCCTTCGTTCCCCGCTTGGCGGACTTGGGCGCTAACCAAGGGGGAGGCAACCAGGCGGGTCCCCGCCTCCCAGATCCGCCGGCAGGCAGCCCGTGCGCAGCAGACGGGGCAGCCGCCGCGGCAGCAGCGAGATGGTGAGTGAGCGAGGCGGGCTGGCAGCGGGGGACTGGACCGGCCCGCATCGGGCATCCTTCCTGAGGGGCTCGGCCCGCGGCAGCGTGGCGGGGCAGGGATAGGCGCGGGAAGGGGAGGGGACTGCCCCAGCCTGCTGGCCCCGAGCCCGCCCTCTGCTGAAGGGTTAGCTCCGGCGGTACCGGCACACCCCGGCTCCAGCCGCGGCGCCGACCCCGGGAGTAATAGGTGCTGTCCCCCTGCGCCTTTCGTGCCAGTGCTGGGCGCCCTGAGAGCGGGGCACGTTTGCCAGGCGCCACCGCTAAGGCGGGCACGGAGAGGCCACCTGGCGGCAGCAGGACGCGCCAGGGAGCAGCAGCCCCCCGAGCCGGGGTGGGGCTGGCAGGGAAGCCGCGGAGTTGCGTTCCCCAGGACCGTGACCCGAGCAGGGTGCGCCTCCTGCCCGGGCAGAGTGCAGAGGGGTGAGAACGTGGCACCCGGGGAACAACTCTTATTCCTGCTGTTCTTCCTGGTGGGGCGGAGAAGTGCCCCTTACGCTCTTCGCCTCCCCACCCCGGACTGCCCAGACACCGGGGTTGGTGCGTGTATAATGACCATGACCACAGGGAAAGAAGTAAGAGAGGGACCGGGCCAAAAGCCGCTTTTCTGTAACCTTTGGCTGGTTGATTTTCTTTTTTTAAATTTTTTTTTTAAAACTATTAGGAAAGGGAGTGTTTCCCGATTTCATCCAGGTTAAGGTATCTGGTTTTGATTTTTTTTTTTAAAGAAAAACTGAAAGCTTCAAGATTGTTTTGGGTTTTTCTTTCTTTCTTTCCCCCCCAAAAATTTTCCTGGTGTTGTTGTGGATTTTTTTTCAGCTTTCTGATGAAGAGTTGAAACTTTTTCCATTGAAAAAAGTAATTTTCCAACAAACTGTACTAAGACAGTGATATAGTCTTGCACTGTCTTTTGCTTGAATGTGCAAAGATACGTAAAGGATGATTCGTCGTTTGAAACACGCTAGGCCAAATTCATCCTTCATGTTATTTGTTTGATTCCTATGGGTAGATATATCCCTGTATGATTCTGGTAAATAATAAAAATTGTGAGTTCCACTGTGGTTACTCAGAAAGATTATTACATTTTGTTTGTTTACAACCATTCTGAAATGTTCTACTTTGGTGCAAGTGTGGGAACACTATTCCACAACAGACGTAGATATTTTATGATTGTTAAAAATTTTGGGTTTAGCTGTTAGCACATACTCACTGTTGCTCCTGTGGGGATCCAAAGTCACATGGAATTGCTGCCACAGAGTTGAGCCATCTAAACAACGTGCAAAGAGAATGGAACAATTAGTCACATCTCCCCAAAGTTCCACTGCTATTATTATAGCTTGTCATTGTGCATACAGCAATGCAGAAGATGATGATGCTGTTCCTACCCCAAGAATTTTAGAGACTGAATTAGTCATACTGAAGAAAGGTTAGCTTTCAGCTGATCTAAGATTCTGGCCCATGTGGTGCTGAACATGGTGCTGATGCAGCAAAGAACTTAAGCACATGTGTAATTCTAAGCCCCACAAAATGTGTCTCTGAGGACTGTACTGTCTTTTCCCATTATAGTTTTTTTGCCCCCCTGCTTTGTCCTGGTGAGGTTCACAAGCCTGTTGAGCTATAATCTATCTTGGTGGCAGTCAGAATTGCTTAACACTGTGCCTTTCGACTCTCCATTTTGGCTTTACGGTATTTATTTACTAGAGGATTTACCAGGCATTACTTGGGTCCTTGTGAGGGCTGCGCTATCTGGTGCTGGGGCTGTGGGGCAGATTGTGCACAGGACAGGGGCCTGGGAGATTGGAGAGGCTATGGGCCGGAAGGCGGTTCGCTGGACTGCCTGCACTAGTGAGGGTGGTGCTGCATTGGTGGTGGTGGTGGGTTTTGGGGCTGTGCTGCTCCAGTGGCAGCAGCTCCCCAGGGCCACCTGCAGGGGCAGGGGGAGGGTATGCTGCCTGGCTGGCAAGTGGGTTCCTGAGGCAGTGGGGATGGTGCTGCCCAGCTGATGGCAGCCACTCCCTGGGGCTGGAAGTTGCATTGAGGGCTATGCTGCCAGTCTAGGCTCCCCTACCTCACCTCCATCTGGGGCTGGGATCGAGGGTAGAGAGGGTGAGTAGATTGGCTTGCTCTGTGAGGTACGGGGGTCAGCACTGGAAGGGGAGCAACCATGGCCATTCCCAGTATGGGAACCTTATCCCTGGATGGCTGACAACACTCAGAGCCCCTCCCCAACCAGCATCTTATAGGTGGGGACACCCCCCTCTGGGCATTAGAGTATAACTGTGCCTGCTGGCAACCCTTCTCTGAGCGTTTTATGAAAAACAATCACATTGCAGGCACTTCCCATTTTCCTGGCACAAACCCTGACCTTGAATTAACATAGGATAAGAGGAAGCTGCATAGCATATTTGGTGGTCCTAACTGTTGCTGTTTGTGTATCAGTGTAATGAAGTGCAAAGATACTTTTGGAACAAAGTGATATTGCAATGATGTCACAAAATAGATGGTACTTGCAGTGTTCTTCAGGCTACATCTCTAAACCCATCATTGTCTAGCACACATGTCTTAGGGCAAATGTTTTGGCCAACTTTTTGGCAGATGGGGCATGATGACAGGCAGTCAAAAGACATTGTGTGTGCAGTATATCTGAATGCTGAGGTCAAGATTCTTAGCTAGGAATTTTGAAACAGCTGGTCCTGTGAATGTCCATGGTGAATAAGAAGATGACTCACCCCTAAACCAGCTTCAAGTTGAATTAATTATGAAAACTTATTTCTGCAGCTAAATTTTTGAGTGTACTGAGCTGTGTTGTCATTAATTACAAAGAAGTCTCCTACTGAATAGCAATAGCTTGTTTATATAGCATCTTTGATGCTAAAGTATGCCAGGTAATTATTTCAGCCACCTGTGGCGTGGGGTGCTGTAATATTACTCATTAGTTTAGGATACGAAATGAAAAAAATTCTATATCTGAGGACATTGGGACACATCCTGTAACCCCTGAACCCAAAGCATTTAGCTGACTTGGCAAAAAATATTTTTGAAGTATGGTGGGCAAAACCTCCTTGACTTATGAATTCAAAAATGTTTTTTATTTTCCAAGGACTCACTCTGAAACTTGTTCTGATTTTAAGATTCTTAGTTTGTGCAAGGCCTGGAACCATAATAATCAAAACTTATGAAGGTTTCAGTGGAAAGCGTGAGTGTGCAAGGAATATAAGATTGGAATGCATTTTAACGGACAGCCCATCTGATTTAGTGTCTGTTTTAAACAAGATGTGAGAGGTCTTCTTAAGAAGATAAGTCCAGCAATTAGCAGAAATAACTAATGCAAACCTTTTCTATAGCATCAGAGGGAATCAGAGTCCATTCAGCTTATAATAGCTGCCTACAGTTCACATAGTATTGATTAATGTGAATAAGTGTGTTCTAACTATCACAACATGAAAGCTGTTCTGCTCATTTCATAATGATTGGAGACATATTCATAAAAAATTGTGAAAGGACTTTTCATCGGAATACTGGTTTTGAACAATCTGCTACTTTCAAAGAGAATCTTTTAGCATTACAGTATTTTCATTTCAGTTATTAATGCCTTCTTTGTGAACTACCTTTCTGAATATTGTTTTGTTAATTTTCATGACAAGAGTCTTGAACACTTACATAGAGCAGAGTGTTATTGTAAAGGTCAAATATCTTACAAATTGAAAAATTGAAGATTTTTATCAGCTAACCATATACAATATTTCAGCCAGATTCTCTGACAGGTTAGAGTTTTAATGAATGCTAATTTCATTTAAAAGATCTGACATTTTGAAAGAGTCTGTTACAAAACCCATTAAGGTCTCAAAGCAAATTTAACATGTTTTATTTTTCATATTACTACTTGTTAATTTGTCATGACATAAAGGATGAACTTTCTGTACTAAATGTAAATAAGTTCTTGAATGCTTTCCAGTGGAAAATTGAGGAAACCCTTATCAAAGAACCCCGTATCCTCTCTAAAAACTGATCAGTACTTTTAACAGTGTCATTTCTACGCCTTGCTACAAATTCCATTGGTCACTTCCAAAGAATGGATGCCATATATCATTGCCTGTATATTGTTGCTTTAACATTATATTGGTTTACATACATAAATCCGTAAATACTTATTTCCTGTGTAATGACCACTATGCTAGTAATTTAGGGGATGCAGCCAACACAATTTTTTTATATTAAATATGCCTCATTCTGTTTATTTCCAAATCTTAAATGGATCCCTCCCACTTTTTTGGTCTTGATTTCATTACTCTTTGGAAGCAGGGAAAAGAAAAAGGATTTGTTTTATAGTTACTCTAATAGTAATAAATGAAGTTTTCATATAGATCACTGTAAATTTACATGGCAGTACATTTTCCTCACACATTTTATACCTGCTTTTATAGTCTGCAGTTATGTATACGGTTGGAACACATTGGACATATCCCGTTCTTGTCATATCTGTTCATCATACTGCTATCTTAAAATATTTTATGGCAAACAACCTATTCCAGTCCTGTGCATATCCTTGAAGAGATCACTGTATCTCTATGTATAGATGGAGGAGATTCTTGTCTGCATCCTTCCTTTTCTGCGTGAAGACACTCCATCCTCAAAATATGTGGAAAGTCTGGATCTACGATCATCATCAACACCTATGGGCTCAACGCCTGTTGGTGTCCAATGTCTCCCTCACTGTCTTCTTCCATCTTTCCCTGCCCAGTGCGGAGTGGCTTAGTTTCTGTACACTAGCTCCGCACCAATCTACTAAATCATCACTCATTCTCTGTGAGATCTGCCTCTCCTATTTGAGCCAGCCATTATGCCGAATACCAGGGTCTTGACTTTTCGCTTGTCGTTCATTCTGCAGCTATGCCCGAATAACTATGACTTCCATTGTATAACCTTCTGCAGTAGGTTCTCTTTCAGCTATATCTTCCTATATAATTCCTCCTTGGTGACCTTCTGCGTCCATCTGATTCTCAGGATCTTTCTATAACAACTCCCCTCAAACGTCAATATCTTTCTCTTTGAATCTTTCACTATCACCCATGTCTCACATCTGTACCACATGCTGCTGTATACACGTTTTTAAGACTCTCAGCTTCGTTCCTAAGCTAATCGCTTTCCTTTTCCAGATCTTATCCATTATCTTCAAACTTGCTCTTGTTTTCGCTCTTCTAGTCACTCTTTCCTTCTTACACTCTAGATCATACGTCATGTTACTCCCTGGATACATGAACTTCTCTAAATTCTCTAGTTTGAGCCGATTTACACTGATTTTCTTTCTTAGTTCCTTACCTCCAAATACCATTGTCTTTGTTTTATTGAGGTTCATAATCAGTCTGTACTGCTTCTCTTCCTAATTTAGCACCTGCACCATTCTTGCTAGCTTCTCGTCATCCTCCTCAATGATAACTATTGTCAAGAACCTCAAGTTGTTAATTCTCATCCTGTGCACCGATATCTCTTCTGCCTCTTCCTTGATCTTATCCATTGCTCTCTCTAGGTGTGGGATGAAGATACACAGTGATATTGGATCTCAGTGTCTTGTACCTCTACTTGTTCTAAAACAACTTCCCAGTTCTCCACACGTTCTCACCATTGCCTTCGCATTGTCAATTGGCATCCTTCAACAACTGTATCAGTCTGCTACAACTCCAACACTACCCAAGTCACTTTCTGAGCTATACTGTCAAATGCCTTCTGAAAATCAATGAAGCAATTCTAGATGTTTTTATTCTTTCATTGAGTTTTCTCCATTATCAATAAGTGCCAATATCTGCTGAATGGTACGTCTGTCTTTCCTGAATCCTGCTTGCTCATCTGCTGGATCTTCTTCTATCTGCAGTCAGTCTTTTTATCAGTATCATCATCAGCACCTTGCCTAGATCAATGTGCCTACTTTCTTGTGTATTGTCACTAGCACAAATCTTGTCCATCCTTAGGTACCTTTCCTTTTTTCCATGCAATATTACATAGTTGGTGTATTTCCTGAATCATACTTCCTCCACTGTACTTGATTATCTCTCCTGTGATCTTATCATTTCCAGGGCTCTCATTCTTTAGTCATTTCACTGCTCTTTCTACTTCCTCCTTCAAAATATCAGTCTTGTTCTCAATGCGTGGCAGTGATATCTTTTTCAGTTCTTCATTCAGTCTCTCTGAGATGCTTGGGCCCACCTGTGCTTTGTACAGACCAGTGCAATATCGTCCATTGCTGCACAGCCTTCTCTTTATTCATGAGCACCTCATTGTTCTTGTCTTTGATCACCATCTGCTTCGGCTGCCACTGCCTATTAATATTTCTGATCATCTTATACACTTACCTGTTCTTACACTTGCCGTGATACCTCGCTATATCTTCAGACTGCTCCTCTAACCATTTCACCCTGTCCATTTTGGCTGCTTAACTTACCTTGTTGCATTTCACTCTATATTGCTGTTCCGCTCTCTCAGAAACATCCCTTCTGAACTTCAACGCTCTCTTCTCTTGGACCAACTTCAGCATTTCCCACGTAATCCACTTCTTATTGATCTTCTCTTCTTCCGGAACTGTCTGCTCAATTGCCTCTTCTATCACTGTGGCTATCCCATCGACTCTCTTATTGAGGTCTTTCTCTGTGCCTGCAATCCTGAGCTTCTCTTCGAGTGCTGCTCTATACGCATTCCCCATTTCTTCCTCTCCTAGCCTTGCCATGTCTCTTTGTTTCTTGAACTGTCTTATACTTTCCCATCCAGCTTCATCTTTATGTTTTCAGTCTGTAGACAGTGGTCCAAATCCATATTGGCTCCTTGGAAAGTTCAGCACAGTTGTACTGATGTTCCCATCTTCATCGTATCAAAATCATGTTCTTGGATTTTCAATCATTCAGTTGCCATGTCCACTTCTACAGTCCTTTTGTTGGAATCTCATATTGCAGATCACCATCTTGTGCTCCATAGCAAACTCTAGTAGTTTCTTGCCTCATTTGTGTCTTTCTCCATATCCAAACCTTCCCATGACTCTCTCCCAACTTTTGCTATCTGTTCTGACCTTTATGTTCCAATCTCCTCCGATCTGCTCTTCTTGAGCATGTCTAGAGAAGTGGTTGTTCCCTTCTGTTCGGCACTGGTGAGGCCATATCTGGAATATTGTGTCCAGTTTTGGGCTCCCCAGTGTAAAAAGGATGTGGTTGTGCTGGAGCAGGTTCAGCAGAGGGGAACAAAAATGATTAAGGGGCTGGAGAATATGACCTGTGAGGAGAGGCTGACGGATTTGGGCCTGTTGAGTTTACAGAAGAGGAGATTGAAGGGTGGTTTAATAGCAGCCTTCAACTTCCTGAAGGAGTGCTCTAAAGAGCATGGAGAAAAACTGTTCTCAGTGGTGACAGATGGCAGAACAAGGAGCAATGGTCTGAAGTTACAGAAGGAGAGGAGTAGGTTGGATATTAGGAAAAATTACTTCACCAGGAGGGTGGTGAAGCACCGGATTGTGTTGTGTAGAGAGGTGGTGGATTCTCTATCCCTAGAGGCTTTTAAGTCCTGGCTTGACAAGGTCCTGGCTGGGATGACTTAGTTGGGGATGATCCTGCTTGAAGCAGGGGGCTGGACTAGATGACCTCCTGAGGTCCATTCCAGTCCTATGATCTATGATTCTGTGGCCAGCATCTCTTTTCGGTATCTCTTCCAGTGTCTTTGTCAAGTCTTTATAGAACAGCTTGATCTCTTCCCCTGTACTATCTGATGTGGGCGCATACACTTGAACAACTGAGGTGTTGAACGGTTTCATTTCGTATCTCACTACCATCATTCTCAAACTTCCTCATTTGTATCCTAATAATACTCCTCTAGCTCTTTTGCTAAGAAGGAGTCTGACTCCTGCCTCATGCTTTGGTTTGTTTCCTGACCAAATAACGCAACTGCACATCTCTCTCAATGCCATCCTGCGCATCAATCCCAGTCCAAATACACTGCATTGGCATCTCTTCTTCTCCCTTCAAAGCAGCTCTAACTTTCCAGTCACCCACAGCATTTGGATATTCCATGTTCCGATTCATAGTATATATGCGTTAGTTGTAATTTTCTTTTGTGTGCCAGTTCATTGACCCCACCCCAATTGCTAGATTGGTACCGTGGACCTTGTTTATCTGGGTGATGTCCAAGCAGGTATCTTCTATCAGTTAGTCATATTGGCATCCAATGTCATTCATATTGTTGTTTTGTGATGAGCACATTGACACTCATCTGACCAGCTCTCCTCCTTCTCCATCAGGGCTTGGGACTAGCTTGGAACTCCCTAGAGGCTTCAGATTTAAGATCAGATCTCATTGCTTTTGCTTTAATGTGTTTGTGACCTGTTTCAAAGGCCCTTGAATCAATGGGAGTTTTTCTTTTAACTTTAGAGGACTTTGGCTCAACTTCTTGATGAGGCTTCAATATTTGCCATATATCAGTGAACATTGTTTTCAACTGCATGTCATTCAAATGCAACTTTGTACCTCATAAAGGCCATGTCTACACTTATAAAAATCTTCAAAATGGCCATGCTAATGGCCAAATTGAATAATACTAATGAGGCACTGAAATGAATATCAGCGCCTCATTAGCATGCAGCTGTACATGGCACTTCGAAAGTGCCACGGTTCATTCGCCATGGCTTGTCTACATGCGGGTCCTTTTGAAAAGCACCCTGCCAACATTGAAACATCAAATACCAGCTGCTAGGAATAAGGTGATTTCAATGTTGGCAGAGTCCTTTCAAAAAGGACTGGCATGTAGATGAGATGTGGGCGAGCAAACCGTGGCAAGCGGCGTGCTAGTGGGGCACTGAATATTCATTTCAGCACCTCATTAGTATTCTTAGATTTGGCCATTTCAAAGTTGTTTTTTTTTTAAGTGTAGATGTAGCCAAAATGTGTTTATTTTAGAACTTTATTTTTATTTTGAACCAGAAATGTTAGCGATGGTAATGTCAATGAAAGTTGGTGAGCCTGAATTCTTTTTCCTGTACTTTGCTATTAAACCAGTGAAAAGCTGAGTTGTTGTTTAGTAGTTAAATTTAAATAACCAGTACATTCTCTCACTATTTCTTCTTCCTCTCATGCAAAAAGACTCTAATAATGGAAACATTTGAAATGGCTGTAGTCTAAATAGCTTGTGATTAGTTAATTTAATGAAGTATTTTTTAATTACTAGACCAGTGGAGCATGACTTTTAAAAACTTAATTCCAAATAGTACCACAAGAAACTCTGTTTTGTCAGGTATTCTTATTTCCCTCAGTAAAATCAGTCTGAGCTTCACCTATGAGGAGTAATAGTTTTTAAGATTGTCTACATTCAGATCAAAACCACAGTTTGAAAATTTTAGTACTATTTTCCTGAAACTCTGAAAAGGGTTTTCCCTTGTCCTTTCCTCACCACACCCACTTAGTTTGCTAGCTAAGCCATCACCAGTAAGGTGCTGAGATGTCAATTACAGTGGAGAAACCACAGCACCTCTCATGAAGCACTCAGAACCTTTTAAGAATCATGAAGTTGTTTTACTATTTTTAGCGCTGAAATCAGTCTCCTACTGCTCTTTCTCCACCTAATGTTATGAAGCATTCCAAAAAACTAATAATAAATGAAATGTTACAAGTCTGAATTTGGAACAAAAGTGTGTTGGAACATGTATTTCAGATATTTCTTGTCCATATCAGTTTGTAAATTTAGGGTATACTGTACTTAAAACAACTCAAACACTAAAAAGACTGATTGATCTGAAAAAGTGGGTCTGTCCCACAAAAGCTCATCACCTGATAAAATTTTGTTAGTCTTTAAAGTGATACATGACTACTGGTTTGTTTTGTTAGAATACAGGCTAACATGGCTGCCTCTCTGTTACTAGCTATGAGACTGTTCTATCCTTTTTTTTGGGAAGTAAAGGCTATGGAAATTGCTAGCAATTTATTCAGTGGGAGAGATCCAATCTTGCAAACCTTTATTCATGTGAGTGGTACTTAATCACAGGCTCTACTCTGTAGTAGACTCTTTTGATTCAATTCCATGGATTTGTTTTGCCAGTTTTCTGTTTTAATTTTTTTTTTATTCAATATCAATGAAAAGCTTAGGAAACTTCAGCTGCAACTGTAAACTCTGCCACTTTAAGCTTTTGTGATGAAGCCATGAAGAGTTCTTAACAAAACTAGGCTGAGGTTTTTGTTTGCAGTAAAACTTAAGTCCAGATTAACTTTGTGCAGTGTTCTGATTTAATAATGAAAATTTCACATAATTATGTAACCTGGTCTTCATGGTGCAACAAAACTGGTCTGCACAATCACAATGCAGAGAGTTCCATTGCCTAGCCCATTTTGGGGGTCAGATACAGATCCTGTTGACTCGTGCTGGAAAAAGAAAAAATCTTTGTGAATTTATAATATGCTGTTTTTCACCCCTCACTTGCACTACTGCCTTAGTCTTAAACAGCTTTACATGGAAGATTGCTCCCATGAGTATGGTAAACTGGACTGGTGCTATATAATCTGAGTGTAACATGTTTGACATTCACAGGCAGATGTAGTCCAACTATAACTAAAATAAAATGTTTTTGTATTTTTAAAAAAACAACCCCAAAGCCTCAAACATGCTAACAATGATCTCTTTTGTCTCCTCTGGCAGTTTCTGCTTTAGATTATTTCTGCTGAAATGATTGTATATCACTCTTTTGTCACCTGATAGTGTCTTTTATGTGTGAGGGTTTCACAAATAAATAAAATTGACAGCATAAATAATACGTTGTGTTTTTTATCTAGAATAATGTAGACACCCTGGAACTAGCCAAAGTCAAGTTTTCCCATATTAAATTAAAACGTGTATTCATTTACTGCCATTGGCCGTGTCTACACGTGCCCCAAACTTCGAAATGGCCACGCAAATGGCCATTTCGAAGTTTACTAATGAAGTGCTGAAATGCACATTCAGCGCTTCATTAGCATGCAGGAGGCAGCGGCGCTTCGAAATTGACGCGGCTTGCCACCGTGAGTCTCATCCAGACGGGGCTCCTTTTCGAAAGGACCCCGCCTACTTCGAAGTCCCCTCATTACCATGGCCATTTCGAAGTTTGGGGCACGTGTAGACTAGCCATTATAACATTGCAGTGCTAATCATTTTGTCCTACTGTAGCTGTCAATATTTGGCTCTCAACATTGCTGTCCTCCTTTTTTCTCTTCCCCCTCTTCTTCCTTCTTAACACAGATGTAGGTGGACTGATTTGGATTTATAAAAAGGAAGACAACACTTCCTCTGCACAGAGATTAAACTATACTCCGTGGCAAGAGAGCTAAGCACTTGGGGCCCCAATCATGAAAGAGGCTGAGATTGTCTTGAAGGGTGATGAGTGCCTTCAACCTCCATATATATCAGTTGGTTTGAAAACATCTTAATGAACTTTTGGAAGTGGTGTGTGATCTGCAGGAGTAGACCCTAAAATAGTTAATGTATGAAGCAAATTGTGCCCATGTTCCATAATTCTAAGTTTCTCTCTTTCCTGAAAGACATTTACAAGCAAAATATTTTGCATTTGTACTTGAAGGGTGCTTTTCTATCTGCAGACAGTAGCATTAGCCATAACCCTGTTGTCTGCCAAATGTGGAATAGTAGAGCGAAATAACAGCATGTGCTTTACATTATGTGAACTGTGTCTAGAAGTACATTCATGGAAAAATTTCCTAGCTACATGGTGTTAAAGTCTGGCTGATATATAAGACTGAAGTACAGTAGTGTATTCAGCAGCAATACTAATGATTTATAATGTATGTGTGTTTTTTCTTTCTGGTACAGATTTTATAGAAATTAAGTAATTTTTCTTTACCCCTAGCAGCGATTTCAAACTTTTCAGAAGTGATTTTAGAAGTACATTGTGTTATGGATGATTTTTTCTTTTTAAAGTAGAGATTCACTTTCAAGTACAAACAGTGCACATAGAATGGCAACTGTGCATGCAAATGCAACACAGTTTGTGCAGTTTGGATGTGTTGTGCCTGATTTATATGTGTAATTAGTTTTCCACAAACTCATTTTTACAGGGGTCTCTGACCTCCAATTTTTGACTGGTTGTAGCTTTTTTTTTATATAAGTGTAGTCTGCTAGCTCTTAAACCTTTTGCTGATACAGAAAGCAATGGAGCAAAAAATGTTTCCAATGAATTGTCTGCAGCCATTCATTCTACAGATAGCTTTCTTTTGAGCTTTAGCAAGTCAAGGGATAACTTGCAGTAATGTTAAACCATTGGTTATGCAGGAAAATCTCTGATTTAAATAAGCTCCCCTGAAGCAAGAAGGTTGTACAAATGTCAAGCCAAGATAATAATCTGCTCCCATGCAAGTAGTAATATCCCCAAAGGAAACAATCTGTTGCCCAACTCTTATCAGAGGTTCTTACAATAAATTAGACTGGAGAATGAGTACATTTTCTTGCAGAAGTATAATTTTATTTCTCTAGAAATGAAAAACAGATGGTAAAACTGATATTATAGGTCAGTATTGTTACTTTTTTGTTAAAGTACAAATGGACAATACCAAAAAATCAGGAATACTTTAAAATAAACACATATAGGCTTTGTAGAATTTTATTTTTACTTTTTTATATAAAATTGATATTTTTAAGCTTTTTGAAATATTTTGTTTTTTAAATATTTTCATAGATTTTAAATGTTCCTGTTTGGAAAGTTATGGGTTAGACAATTAGCATTATGGGTTAGACAATATGGGTTAGCGGTTAGAAAATTATTTAACGAGAGTGGACGCTGAGATTAAAAAAATTAGTGTTACAGCCATAAAATGCAAATAGTCGACCTAAAGTCAAAATATACAAAGTAAATATGATTAAATCAAATTCTAGTAAATTCTGAAGCAGTATTTTTCTTGCTCTCCAATCTGTAAATTTTGACTATTACATAGAAATAGTTTTCTTTGGTTAGTGGGTGTATGATGAAATAGTGGGTGTATAAGGAAATTGACATTCATTGCTATTTAACAGTAAAAATCACATTTTTTTTCAAGTTGAGTTTTGTACATGAATTGTGGACAGATTTCTTTGCTGTATCAGATAAAGATTGTCAGAGTAAAATATGGATGTGGCACTGTTTTGTATGTATATAGGGAATGCGTAATGTATATTTTTTAATTTACAAGGCTAATCCTATGCAGCAACACTTTTTTTCGTCAGCTAGCTCCAGTTCCAATCCCAGTCATTGCCTTTGGCACAAAAAAAATGCAGTAAACCTGGGGAGAGGGTAAGTCTGCCAGAAACAGTGTTCACTTCAGAGTTTTCTTCATCTCCTGTCATCAGAGAGGAAGGGTTTCTGGCTTTTATATATTGCTTTGCATACGACCATGAATAAGTTAGGGATGACCTTATTGAATTTAAATGGAACTATCCTTATCTGGATGGATTGGATCGATCTCAAACTCATATCAGTCAGTATAGCTACGTTGAATTCAACAGTAGTGACTTAAACAGAATTTACTGATATACATCAGTATATAATCCAGTCTAGTGTCAGTTTATTAGCCATATGATATCTTCATTGTTTTTACCTCTCATCTTGCATTCTGTTTGCTGCTGCAGTGATAAATATAGGACACGTGTGGCTTTAAGTCAGCCTGCAACTATAGAGGGAAACCCAAAGTAGTAAATCTCAGAATTGAGGAGAGTCCGGCTGAACTTTGTCAACAAAGCGGATCACTCTTTCGATCCATCTTGCAGTCTGGATGCGATCTGTCAACAGACGTTTTGTCACAAGATATCTTCAGACACAAACTTCTGCTGACAAATCCTTGTAATCTAGACGTAGCCACGTTGAACAGTTAGGAAAAAACAAAACGTTGAATAGCTGCCTATTAAGTGATTACCATCCATTCTGTGCATTCTGAACTTGTGGAAGAATAATATATGATCATGTAATGAAAGACTTTTCAAAATGAATCTGCACAGTCTTAATTCTGTCATTTCCCTTACTTCTGCATGCAACCTTAATGTTCTTTTAACGTAACTTTTGTGTGTAATTTGTTAGTAAAGTACTTATTTTTTTCCATAAGGTAGAATTGCTCTGGGAAACTGACATCACAGATGTGTAGCTGACATCACAAACAAAATATGCAAACTGTAAAAGGGAAGATTTTCAAAGGTACAAGGGTAGTTGCACACCCAAAACCCTAGAGACCATCAATAGGAATTTGATGTCTAGTTCCCATTTTTGTCTTTGAAAATCTCCCACTGAAAGATTTAAAATCCCAAGTAATTAATTAAGGCTCTATTTAGATTAAACCTTTCATATAAAACAAGTACCTTAATATCGCTGAAAGATTATTTAGTTCTGCACAACTGTAAAGCCACAATTCCAATAACCACATTCTGTATCATGCATTTCAAAATGAGACTTGAATTGGCTATTCCAATAGCTGAAATTGTTCCATTTGTAAAGTTAGCTAAAAGGTAAAATAACGTTCTGTTTGCCTCATCATCATCGTCATCGTCATCAATAACTATGGGCTCTGAGCCCGTTCATGTCTGATGCTTCTCTCACTATTTCCTTCCATCCTTCCCTGTTCAGTGTGGAGTGGCTTAGTTTCTGTAGACTAGCTCCGCACCAATCTACTATATCATCTCTCCATTCTCTGTGGGATCTGCCTCTCCTATTCGAACCATCCATTATGCTGAATACTAGGGTCTTGATTTTTTGGTTCGTTGTTCATTCTGCAAATATGCCAAAATGGTTGTAGCTTCCGTTTTATAACCTTCTGCAGCAGGTTCTCTTTCGGCTGTATCTTTCTATATAATTCCTCATTGGTGACTTTCTGCATCCATCCTATTCTCAGAATCTTTCAATAACATCTCCTTTCGAATGCCAGTATTCTTCTCTTTGAATCTTTCGTTATCACCCATGTCTCACATCCATACAACATGCTGCTGAATACACGTTTTCAAGATGCTCAGCTTCATTCTTAAGCTAATCGGTTTGCTTTTCCAGATCTTATCCATCGCCTTCAAACTCGCTCTTGCTTTCGCTATTCTAGTCGCTATTTCCTTCTTACAGTCTAGATCATATGTTATGTTGCTCCTCAGATATGTGAACTTCTCTACATTTTCTAGTTCAATACCATCGACACCGATCTTCCTTCCCATTTCCTTATCTCCAAATACCATTGTTGTTGTTTTATCGATGTTCATAATCAGTCCGTACTGCTTCCCTTCTTTGTTTAACTCCTGCACCGTTTTCGCTAGGTTCTCCCTCATCTTCCTCGATAACTATATCATCTACAAACCTCAAGTTGTTAATTCTTTTCCTGTGCACAGATATCCCTTCTACCTCTTCCTTGATCTTGTCCATCGCTCTCTCCAGATGTGCGACGAAGATACTTGGTGATATTGGATGTCCTTATCTCATACCTCTACTTGTTTTAAACCAACTTCCCAACTCCCCGCATGTTCTCACCGCTGCCTCCACATTGTCATTGATATTCTTCAACAACCATATCAGTCTGCTATCCACTCCATATGACTCCAACACCGCCCAAGTTACTTTCTGATCTATACTGTCAAATGTCTTTTGAAAATTGATGGAGTAAGTGTATACGTCCTTGTTCTTTCATCGAGCTTTTTCCGCCATGAGTCTTAGTGCCAATATCTGCTGTATGGTACTTCTATCTTTTCTGAACCCTGCTTGCTTGTCTGCTATATGTTCTTCTATCTGCGATCTTAGTCTCTCAGTCAGTATCATCATCAGCATCTTGCCTAGATGACTCGTTAGGGCAATCATTCTGTAGTTCAGGTACTCCAATGTACTTCCTTTGTTGGGTATTGCCACTAGCACAGATCTTGTCTATTCCTTAGGCACCTTCCCTTCTTTCCATGCTATATTACATAGTCGGCATATTTCCTGAATCATGTTTTCTCCACCGTATTTGATCATCTGTTTTGTGATCTTATCATTTCCAGGGCTCTTGTTGTTCTTTAGTTGTTTCACTTCTTTTTCTACTTCCTCCTTTGAAATATCGGTCTCACTCTCAATGCTCGGTGGAGATATTTCTTTCAGTTCTTCAGTCAGTGCTGCTGAGGCACTTGGGTCCAACTATGCTTTGTATAGATCAGTTCAGTATCTCATCCATCGCTGCACAATCTACTCCCTGTTCATGAGCACTTCTTCATTCTCATCTTTGATCGCCATCTGCTTCGGTAGCCATTTCCTAATAATATTCCTAATTGTTTTATACACCTCCCTGGACTTACATTCGCTGTAACACCTCTCTATCTTCACATTGCTCCTTTACCAATTCCCCTTATCCTTTCTGGCTGCTTTCCTTACCTCACTGCATTTCACCCTATATTGCTGTTCTGCCATCTCAGAAACATCTCTTCTGATCTTCAATGCCCTCTTCTCTTGAACCAACTTCAGTGTCTCCTGGGTAATCCACTTCTTATTGATCTTTTCTTCTTCTGGAACAGTCTGCTCAATTGCCTCTTCTATAGCAACGGCTATCCCTGTGACTCTCTTGTCTAGGTCTTTCTCTGTGGCGATATTCTTAATCTTCTCTTCGAGTGTTGCTCTATATGCATTCCCTGTTTCTTCCTCACATAGCCTCACCACATCTCTTCTTTTCTTAAACTGTGTCTTACATTTTCTTTTGAGTTTTACCTTGATGTTTGCGATCACTAGACTGTGGTCTGAGTCTATATACACTCCTTGGAAAGTTTTGACACTACTGTACTGATGTTATCCATCTTCTTTTTATCAAAATCATATAATCATACTCTTGGACTTCCCGTCATTTGATCGCTACATCCACTTCCTACAGTCCTTTTGTTGAAATCTTGTGTTGCAGATCACCATCTCATGCGCTGTAGCAAACTCTAGTAGTTTCTCACCTCATACATTTCTTTCTCCATATCCAAACCTTCCCATGACACTCTCCCAACCTTCACTATCTGTTACAGCCTTCACATTCCAATCTCCTTTGATGATCAACACATCTTTCTTTGGTATCTCCTCCACCATCTTTGTCAAGTCTTTATAGAATAGCTCAGTGTCTTCCTCCATACTGTCCAACATGGGTGCATACACCTGAATGACTCAGATGTTGAATGGTTTTGCTTCAAATCTCGCTACCATCATTCTTGCACTCACCGGTTTGTATCCTAATAATGCTCTTCTAGCTATTTTGCTAAGAAGGAATCCAACTCCTACTTCATGCTTCGTTTCATTTCCTGACCAAATGACTTCGCAACCGCATATCTCTCCTGATGCCGTCCAATGCATCTCTGCCAGTCCAAGTGTATCACATCAATATCTCTCCATCTCCTTCCGAAGCAGCTATAATTTTCCAATTGCCCACAGTGTTTGGATGTTCCATGTTCCAATGGATAGCATATGTGTTAGTTGTAATTTTCTTTCGGTAGCTAACTTATCGACGCAATCCCAATCACTCAATTGGTATCATGGACCTTGTTTATCTGGGTGTTGTCCGAGCTGGCATCTTTTATCATTTAGTTTGTACTGGAATCAGATTTCATTCATATTGTTGTCTGACGGTCAGCACATCGACACACACATCTGACCAACCTTCCTCCTTCATCCAGGTTTGGGACTGGCATGGAGCTCATAGAGGCTTCATGGCAGAGTTTATTTGCCACAGCTGTAGCCTGTTGATTTACCTGTGTAAGAAGAGGACCTGAAGTATTTTCCAAATACTTAAGATTGAACAGAATCTTGATATTGACATTTTCAAATTTTTGACTGCCTTTTCACATGAGTGGCAAAAGGTACATGTCCGGCTACGTTTACACTATGAGAAATTTGAATTTAAGTCACTTAGCTCGATATTACCACATGACTGTCTTCACTTTAAATACCATTAGCTCGATTTAGTTTTGGGAGCACTAATGTAGTGATTACAATATTGCTGTTATCCAGTGGATATAGCATCAAGCTCAAACTCAGAAGTTCAATTAAAGGCCAGCATGGAAGTGCCATGTCTTAAAATTGAATTTATTAGCCTCCAGTAGTGTCCTATATGTAACCCACAGTGTCCCTCAGTGCTGCACTCTGGCCGCTACTGTCCAGGTGCGCTGGAATTAGGTAACAGGAAGACCCTGAATTTCAAAGCAGAAGCAGCAAGTCTATGGCTGTGGGCTAATGTTTGTATGAGAGCCTGAGAAATGTCTTTCGCTCTTTGCTATTAGCGCTGTAAGTGCATCTACCCATTAGAAATAGCCCCTGCAGAGAGTTCATGATACTGTCACTACACTTGTTGAATTCTGCACTGCCTGGCCTGGCCGCTGCAGTACCATACCATGTGGCAACAAGGCTTTTGTAGGGTCGTGCTTGCATAAGACACCGAGAAACTTCTTCTCAATGGTTTACATTTTTGTGTGAATGCCCCCCTTTCCCCACAGGTGCCACGCATTTGGGGTATTTCCCACTCTCAGCCACATCACGTGGGTATCCCCCAACTCAATAAAAGGACGTGCCTACCATTTGGTGCTGACCATGCTGCCAGGCAGCACCATGTCTTAGCTTACTCACGTTTAGGGCTCCAAGGGCAGGAAAGATATTTGGCGGCTTGCAGCCGCCAGGGGGAAGTCTGCCTTGGCAACTAAGATATTCAAGGACTTGTAGCCACTGGGGGGAGGTCTTCCCCAGTGGCTAAGACAGTTGGGGGGGACCACTTCAACTGGCCCCCACTGAATCCCCCCATGCCCCTAGCATGGGACCACAGGGGCTTGCAGCCGCTGCGAGGGGAAGTCTCCCCCGGCAGCTAAGATAGTTGGGGAGACTACTTCAGCTACAGCAACATTCCAAGCAGCTCTGCAGCTGCAGATCACAGCACCCCACCAAAACTATTTTTGGGAGCCTGCTGTCCATTGCAGACACCTGCTGGTTTGATATTTCGGTTATAAAATCTTTTTGCTAATATCTCCTATCTTTCTATGCTTTAACCCCCTCAGAAACACGGGGGTGGTGGGGCTAGTTGAGATTCCTGCTTGCGTTGTAAGTTCAGTGTATGATATTTCACTGCCGTCACCTGTGTTGGCAATATCTGTGTCGTGAAGGGGAAAGTCAAAACATTTTTTTTTCCCCTGGACTTTTCTATCCTCTTTCTTCTAACTTAGAGAATAGAGTCCGGGTCCCTGTATTATTTTCAGGGATCGGATGCAATGATGGGAGAGAGGACACTGAGTGGATGGCCAGTTGAGAACACAGTCATTGAACAGAAGCCTTATAGTGCACCAGAAAGCCAAAGACTCTCCCCTCAGCAACTCTCTTCTTTGAAAAACCTTCCTATCTTCTCATTCTTTAAGCTTTTCAGGGTTATTTATCTGCCATCACCTGTGTTGGCAATACCTGTGTAATGAAGAGGGAATTAAAACAATTTTATTTCCTAGACTTTTCTATCCTCTTTCTTCTAACTTTGAGAATACAGTCAGGGTCCCTGTATTATTTTCAGGGATTGGATGCAATCATGGGGGAGAGGACATTGAGTGGATGGCCAGCTGACAATTCAGCTACAGAAGAAAGACATTTCTGTAAACTTTTTTGCCATCTCTGTGAGTGCCCGACTTTTCCTTCCTTCCAACAGAAAAAATAACTGTTTGCTTACCATGGGAGGGGAATGAGGAAAATGTAATGTGGGAAGATGCTCTCACAGACCAGTGAGCATACCCAGAATGCTACCAGGATGAGGGAACTGTGGGATAAGTTCCTACAATGCACTACTGCAACAGTCATTGTTTGCCTATTGAGTGTGGCACCAATAAGTCAACTTTGTGAGGAACACGTTGAGGTGAAGATGGTCAATTTCAAACTTATAAATACCAGAGTTACAAAATCAATATTAATAAATTCACATTTATCTCATAGTGTAGAGGCAGCCTCTGGCACAAAGGCTGCTTCCTACCACATTTCAACTCCATGCTCCAATACATGTGGGCACACTAGAACTTCTAATTGAAAGGGCTGTCAGACAACCTTATTAACAAATGGTGTAGCCAGTCCTACTAGTGTGGAGACTTCGCTTTCTTATTAATATGTGTGAATGGAAAATTTGGTAAACAAAAATTATGTTTTAATTCTGAACTTTTTGAAAAATTGTGGAAATGTGGAAAAAGTCTCAGTTTTCTGTAAAGTCCAGATAAATTATTATCAGTTCAGTTAGTCTAGATTTACACTGGAATAATTGGAATGACAAGTTAGGGCTTGTCATTAGAAGCTTTCAAAATGTTTAGAAAAGTGAGCATGTGTTATTACCCCTTTTCACTGATTAGGGAATTTGAGGCACTGAGAGATTAAGTAGTTAGCCTGACATCACAAAGCAAGTGGTAGAGCGGGGAGTGGCATTTAGGCTTAAAAGGGAAACCATCCATATGGGAGCACCTTTACAAAAAGTCATGATACTACTTGTTGGAAATCACACAAAATTAAAAACAAAATACTAGATAGCTTGTATCAGAGAGGTAGCCATGTTAGTCTGTATCTTCAAAAACAAGAAGTCCTGTGGGACCTTATAGACTAACAGATATTTTGGAGCATAAGCTTTTGTGGGCAAAGAAGGCTTGGTACATTTATAAATCTTTCTCTTTAAACTACCTTTATTAGCCGAATGTAAATCTTCCACAGTGGTGCAAAGTGGCCAGAGCGTGAACCAGGATCTGGGCATATATTAGCTAAGGGTTTGTCTGTACAGTGCAGCAGTGTGCACTAAAGGAATGTGAATTCTAAAATGTATCATTATATAGCAGTCTTCTATTTATGCTATTATAAGCAGGTGCAAGTTAGAGCTACACCATGGCTGCTATAATTTGCACCACAATCAGGAATAGCACTTTGGCCTGGGACTGAGAAAGTGAAAAATTGCATTCTTTTTCCCACTCCGTTAAGGCCCCATGCTTAATGGAGTTCAGCAAGACCCAAGTATTGGTGCCTAAGTGGCCACAATACACCATCATAAAACTGGCATGTTATGCAGAGCTCACTCTAGGCTCAGATAAATGTGGTTATTTTAACTTAGTGTCTCACTGGCAAAATTGGAAAGGAATTTTTTAAGCAAAAATGGGCATCTCTAGAAGTTATTTTGATACTTAGGTCAGCAGACTGAAGCCTAAATCAGACATTTTGGCTTCCTGTATGTAGGACTTACATCCTCATAATGATTAGCTGCATGCATTCCTAAACAGGAAATGTGAGGGCAGCTTTTGTAGCCAGCTCAGAGTCACCCACTGAATCACCTTATTCAGCTGAGCTCAAATCTATAAATTGTTTTCTACTGTCATCCTTGTGGTTAATTTAAGTATCTAAGATCTGTTATCAGAGGGTAGCAGAGTTAGTCACAACAGTACAGCCTGATTTATGACTGTAAAAAAGCCTCTCCATTTTGGCACATGTTCTTAACACAGTTACATAGAATCATAGAACACTAGGACTGGAAGGGACCTCGAGAGGCCATCGAGTCCAGCCCCCTGCCCCAACGTCAGGACCAAGTACTATCTAAACCATCTCTGATCGACATCTATCTAACCTGTTCTTAAATATCTCCAGCGATGGAGATTCCACAACCTCCCTTGGCAATTTATTCCACTGTTTGACCGCCCTGACAGTTAGGAACTTTTTCCTAATGTCCAACCTAAGTCTCCCTTGCTGCAGTTTAAGCCCGTCGCCTCTTGTTCTATCCTCAGAGGCCAAGAAGAACAAGTTCTCTCCTTCCTCCTTATGACTCCCTTTTAGATACCTGAAAACCGCTATCATGTCTCCCCCTCAATCTTCTGTTTCCCAAACTAAATAAGCCCAATTCTTTCAGCCTTTTTTCATAGGTCACATTCTCTAGACCTTTAATCATTCTTGTTTGCTCTTTTCTGGACCCTCTCTAGTTTCTCCACATCGTTTTTGAACTGCGGTGCCCAGAACTGGACACAATACTCCAGCTGAGGCCTAACCAGTGCAGAGTAGAGCGGAAGAATGACTTCTCATGTCTTGTTCACAACACACCTGATAATGCATCCCAGAATCATGTTTGCTTTTTTTGCAACAGCATCACACTGACTCATATTTAGCTTGTGGTCAGCTATAATCCCTAGATCCCTTTATGCTGTAGTCATTCCTAGACAGTCTCTCCCCTTAGTCCTTGTTCTGCCATCTGACACCACTGAGAACAGTTTCTCACCCTCCTCTTTAGGGCTCCCTTCAGGAAGTTGAAGGCTGCTATTAAATCACCCCTAAGTTTTCTCTTCTGTAAACTAAACAAGCCCAAATCCCTCAGCCTATCCTCATAGGCCTTGTGCTCCAGCCCCTTAATCATTTTTGTTGCCCTCCGCTGAACCTGTTCCAGCAAATCCACATCCTTTGTATACTGGGGGGCCCAAAACTGGATACAATATTCAGGATGTGGCCTCACCAGTGCCGAATAGAGGGGAATAATTACTTCTCTAGATCTGCTCGAAATGCTCCTCCTAATTCACCCTAGTATGCCATTAGCCTTCTTGGCTACAAGGGCACACTGTTTACTCATATCCAGCCTTTCCTCCACCATAACCTGTAGGTCCCTTTCCATCGTGCTGCTGCTGAGCCAGTCGGTCCCTAGCCTGTAACAATGCATGGGATTCTTCCACCCCAGGTGCAGGACTCTAAACTTCTCCTTGTTTTGAACCACATCAGATTTCTTTAGGCCTAGTCCTCCAATTTATCCAGGTCCCTCTGGATTCTCTCTACTGTCCAACGTATCTACCTCTCCCCCTATCTTTGTGTCATCTGCAAACTTTCTGAGGGTGCAATCCAGTCCCTCATCCAGGTCATTAATAAAGATGTTGAACAACACTGGCCCCAGAACCGAGCCTAGAGGCACTCCGTTTGAAATGCCGCACTTTTATCAACAGCCTTATCCCACTCCCTACAAGGATGAATGCCTGTCGACAGAAAGCCTGTCTGGACATTCTGTGGGACCCTCTGTCAACAGACAGGACTTCTGGAACACCAAGCAGCCCTGTCTGCTGTGCTTCCGGGTGGCCATTTTGCTGACAGAGTGGATGGGCAGTCCAGCTGCTCTCTGACAGAGTGGATCACTCTTGCGATTCACTTGGCCGTTTGGCTGCAATCTGTCGACAGAAGTTTTGTCAGAAGATGGAATATAAATTTCATGTGTTTAATTTAAAAAGAACTGTACTCTGGAATAAATCTGTTTTTAGTGCACATCTGCTAAAGGGTAAAAATTGTGCTATAGAAAATATATAAGAATGATTTATGAAAGACATTTCTTTCCAAGTGCTGTTCTACTGGAAACATCCCCTACCAAAATCATTGGTGCTTTATTTTTTTTTACTACAACATAGCCAATTTTATTTTTATTGTTCCTGGAAAAATATAGAATGAAAGCTCCAAAACTACTTATCACCTCTTGGTTTTTGAACTTTTTATTTTTCTACATACTTCCTACTGCACACACAGGACCTGCATTAGAAAACAGTTACACACAATGTGTATGTTTCCTGTGGGTTTATTTCCCAGAAGATTTCATGAGACATAGTTTCTTCAGATAAACGTCTTGGTTTTGCTATTTATTAACTTGCTTTCCATTTGTGCACAAGTCAGAATTTCTGTGTTAATCAGAAAACTTTGAAAAATAAGAGATTGGGAAAAGTCAGCGAGACAACTTATGTGCAAATTACTAGCCAATTTATGAGTATTAGTAGTATGAATTTCATGTTGACTTTTTTCTTAATGCTACAGGTTAGATATTTTCTTTCATTGCAGTAATTTGTAGTGGACCAATCCTCAACTAGGGAAAACTGTCTCTGAAATCTGAATAAAAATTTAGCATATTATAATATATCAAAACAGTTTCAATATCCAATTTAATTATAAATGGCTCTACTGTACATCCCATTTCTACAGAATATAAACAACCCTGCTGTAAAAATTGTACTCCTTGCCTTTCTTTGCCTTGAGTATCTTATCCCTAAAAGAAGCCTATTTATTTGACTTTAACCAATAAAATAGTAAGCCAATAAAATATAGTAGTCACTCACTCTGGACTTAGTCCAGAAAACATTTCTAGGCATAAACCAATGAAACTCTGGGAGATGGATTGTGCCTTCTGCCTTATAGTATTTGCAGGATTGGGTTCTATGTTAGTGGTATATGAAGAATAAAACAAAACCATGACATTAGTCAGCAGACAACAAAGGAAACCTCGTTTCATCAACGTTGATTGTTAAACTAAAACATGAATATTTAAACATTAGGCCCATGGGTGGGGAGAAGACAATGACACTAAATGTAATTTTGAATTGTGGCTTGTAATTTGCTACTTGCTAATCAAGATAATGTGATGAATAATAGATAGAAAAATCTAGGCCCAAACTGGATGAAAATTTATATCATAATGGAATGCAAGTATTGATGGGTTTCTTCAATACTTTGCTATATATACTACTATTTTGGCATTAATGTCATAATCAGACTGACTTTGTTTTAATCATTTTCATTTATACTGCTTGTATTGCAATAACCAACTGTAAACATCAATTAAGATTGTGACCCCATTGTCCTACATGCTGTACAAATATGTGGTAGGAGACAGTCTCTGTCTCAGAGTTTACATTCAATAGACAAGACAGACAAATAAGGGAAAAATTGTAATTCACAGGACTGTCAAGGGATTAAAAATTATGATTATTGGTGATGTTAAATACTAGTAAAAAACAATTTATAGAATATGAAGTGTAGAGTGATCACTTTGGCTACGTCCACATTACAATATGTGTCAATAGAAGTTGCTGTTGGAGATCTTCTGGCAAAACTTCTGTTGACAGATCACATCCACACAAAAAAAAACAGATAGAGCAATCTCTTCTGTCAACAGAGAGTGGCTACACTGCCTGGCCACTTCTCTCAACAGAATGGCCAATCAGAAGCTCAGCAAACAGGACTGCCCAATGAACCAGAAGCCCTGTCCATCGACAGCTTCCCCAAACCCCCAAATGTCGACATAGCTTTCTTGTCAACAGAAACTGTTGACAAAGGTATTATTCCTCATCGTGGAGAGGCAGAACACTGTCGGGGAAAGTGTCAACAAAACGCATTTTGTGTGTAGATGCTTTGTGAGTTTTGTTGACAAAAGCCCAGTTTTGTTGAAAAAAATCTCTAGTGTAGACATAGCCTTTATGTTTACTTTTATTACAAATATTTGCACTGTAAAACACAAAAAATAGTATTTTTCAGTTCACTAAGTACAAATACTGCAGTGCAATTTCTTTATCATGGAAGTTGAACTTACAATTTTAAAATTACCTTTTGTTTTCAAATGCAGTTACTCTTTGCAAAATGTAGAACTTTAGCTCCTAGAAAGATGACTCAACTGTACTTCTTATTCATCCAGTCACTGAGACAAACAAGTTTGTTTTCATTTGTAGGAGATAATGTTGCCTGCTTCTTGTTTACAACGTCATCTGAAAGTAAAAAAGCAGGCATTTATATGGCACTGTTCTAGCTGGTCTTGTGAAATATTTACATGCCGGACATGCTAAAGATTTACATATTCCTTTCCAACCACCATTTCAGAGGATGTGTCCATGCTCATGATGGGTTCTGCTACATAACAATCCAAAGCAGTGCAAACTGACCCACGTTCATTTTCATTATCTGAATCAGATGACACCAGCAGAGGGTTGATTTTCTGACTGGTGTTTCAGTTTCTGTAACTTCCACATCAGTGTTCTGTTTTTAAGACTTCGGGAAGCAAGCACCAAACTTCATCTCTATGAGATTTTGGAAGGCACTTCAGATTCTTAAACCTTGGGATGAGTGCTGCTAGCAATCTTTAGAAATTTCACACTGATACTTTTTTTGTATTTTTAATCAAATTTGCAGTGAAAATACTCTTTAAAATGAACAACATGTGCTAGGTCATCATCGGAAACCTCTATAACATGAAATATATGGCATAATGTGGGTGAAACAGTAGGAAACATACAGTTCTTCCCTTCCCCTCCCCAAGGGATTCATTTATAAATTGAACATAATACATTCGTTTTTTTAAAATGCTCATCATCAGCATGGAAACATATCCTCTAAAACTATGACTGAAGCATGTTTAGCATATCTGGCATGTAAACTCCTTACGAAAGTACCACATGAATGCCTCTTCTCACTTTCAGGTAACATTGTAAATAAAATATGGGAAAATTATTTTCCATAAATGTAAACAAACTTATTTCTCTTTGCAATTGGCTGAACAAGAAGTAGGACTGAGTGGACTCGTAGGCTCTAAAGATTTATGTTTTGTTTTTGAATTCAGTTATATAACAAATCTACACTTATAAGTTGCACTTTCAGAACAAAGAGGTTGCACTACAATAAATGTACGAGGTGAATTAAAATACTATTTTATAATTTCTAGCATGCAAATATTTGTAATAAAATAATATAAAGTGAGCAGTGAATACTTTATAGTGTACATTGTAATTGAAATCAATATATTTGAAAATGTAGGAAAACATCAACTATTTAATGCATTTCAATTGGTATTCTATTGTTTAACACTGATCATAACTGTGGTTAATTTTTAATCATGATTAATTTTGAGTTAATCATGTGAATTGACTGATTAATCAACAGCCCTAGGGATTACCCACATTCTATAGATTATTTCCAGAAGGCAGATTATAAAGTTATTTAGCCTCTAAAGCTACAGATGAGTGCTTAGTGACTGGAATTTTCAAATGAGCCACGTTCATTTGGAATTGGGCACCTCACTCTGTTAGGTTCTGTCAAAATCTTGGCTTAGGTGACTTGTGCATAATCACAAAGGAAGTCTATGTTACAGCCAGGAATTGAACCCAGATTCAGTGTCAGAGCCTGCCCTTTTATTACAATATGTTATTAATAACAACATGAATTTATGCTTTTATTGAAATTTGTTATGGGCAAAAATGTTTTGCAGGGTATACAGATGTTGAACTGCATGTCCAGAGGGGTCTCTTTTAGTTACCACTTGTTGCTTTTCAAGATCATATTCTGAAATTTTGATATATCTGTCCACGAAGAATGCTGAGGTTAGCTGTCGAATCCCTACAATGACTGCTGAGTGTACATTTACCCTCACACTGTATAGCATAGTTCTGCAAAAGTAGCTACAGCACTGTTTCTTAGGGGAATTTACATTTTACACAGAATGTGGTTCCCAGCCTTTTCCAGATGGGGACCCTTTCTGAAAATTCATGAAGACTTGGTGACCCAAGGCAATTCAAAAATGCGGGAGGGGAGGAGCAGTGCTGTAACTAACTAATTTCGTGCCTGAGGCAAGAATATAAAATTGTGCCCCCTCATGTTTATATATTCATAGTAGTTACCTCATAGAAAAAGGGAAATACATTAATTATAATAAAATAATAACACTACATTTATTATAGCTAATTATTATTTTATTATTATAGTTGGTCTGAGTTGTGGTGGGAGAAGGACCTTCCCCCTTGCTTCCAAAGCTTAAGCCCCACACTCAGAGGCTGGAGGGGCTAGGGTGAGTCACATGCAGGGGCTGGGGGAGTTACACTCAGGCTGCGGGAGTGGGAGAGTCACACTCAGATGCTGAAGGGGATGGGGGGGTGACACTCAGGGGCTGGGGGAGTCACGCATGCTCAGGGGGCTGGGTGAGTGACACTCAGCGGCTGGTGGGGCTGGGTGAGTCACACTCAAGGGACAGCGGGGGATAGAAACCGAAAAGAAAAGAAAACTGACAGATCAGCTACATAGAACAGAAGGGGGATCAAAGATGGGGAAGGGTGAAAATTACTTACTGCCAGAGTCTCTTAAATGGCTTGCCTGGGATGGCTAAGAATATCAAAGGTGGAGTAGCTGTCACTATAATGTATAATTGCTTCTGTATTGATAGAGATAGCTGCTAGATGTGGCAGCATCAAGGAGCTGCAAATGGCTCCTTTAAGAGCCACATGCAGTTCTCAGCTGTTGGCCACCCTTAACAAATCTAATTGCAACCCATGTTTAGGTCCCAACCCATCGGTTGGGAATCCTCTACTTAAATGTTGCTTCTAATTACAAGTCAGACATCAGGTAATGTGCACTCTTTCCTTTTGTGACTAGGTAAGACTGGGAGGGGGTAAGAACAAGAGGAAAAAGCAGGGCAGGAAAACAAGCAGAGTGTGAGCACCTGGGGAAGAAGATGCCCTGGGCCAACTGGGGCCAGCTGGTCCCACTTAAGCCTGCTTTTAAAAGAACCCTTGCCCAGTAGGCAGGGGAGAGAGTAGAATGGAGCAGAGAGAGTTTTCTAGAGGCACCAAAAGGAGAGGAGTGCTCAGCCACAAGGGGCTAAAGCCCCTGCCCAGGAGGCCTGAGATTTGGAGTAAGGCCAAGCAGGCTGAACACACAGGAGGCGGAACAGGTCACTGCCGCTGCCACTACCACTACCTGGATGAGGTACAGTGGGGGGGAGGAATTGTCTGGGGAAGTGGCCCAGGGAAGAGCTGTGGTGTTCATAGTGAGGGGAGCCCTCCCCCAGCACCAGCAGCCACACAGGGTCCCTGGGCTGGAACCCGGAATGAGTGGGTGGGGCCCGGCTTTCCCCCAGACCACCATCTCCCACCTTCTCCGTCCTCATGAAGGGCAACAGTGTCTGGGATGTGGGAGAGTGGACTAAATAGAGGCCGGGAGCCCAGGAGCCTGGCCAGCCTTGCTACGCTTTGTATGGAGAAATTAAAACTGAGAAGTGACTTTTTGTGTCCTCTTTTGTTGCCCTGTAAAATATGAACTGGGAGCTACTATGTTAGCCAAAGACTCTTGGATTCAGCATATAGAAGACTCCTACATAAATCTGCCGTATAAAATAAAAAACAAACTCGGCACAGAGTCATTTTTTTTCAGTTCTTACTTGTATTTTTCGCCTATCTTACAGTTTCTTAGCTGACTGAAAAAAACAAGCTCAACAATGTTATCAGCAATTCCATGTATTGGGCATATCAAGCTATCCACATTACTACAAAACTACTTATGCTAATTTTAAATACCAACTTCAATTGTATTTTTATGTATTGTTGCCTTTTTATATTGTCAGCAATGTAACTTATAAGGTCTGTGTATTAAAAACACTGACTCTCTTTTCCATGAATACATTCTTGTGTTTGCTCAACGGTGATGATACCATCATGTTGACATCTGGGCTGACCCTTCTGTTCCTTGGTGTAGAGACAAAGTTACACAAAAGGATAAAGTGTAACAAATTCTCTTCTGGCTTTTGTTAAGAGACTCTCTCTCTCTCCAGTCTCTTGCAGATAAACAGGGATCAAATAACTGTGACCACTATATTTCTAATGTCCAGGGAAGGGGAGGTGGCATAGACTGGTATCGACATCTCCTGCGTAGCAGTGCACAGCAGTCATACTTCACTGCCAGTAGTACTGAATTACCAGTTATGGAGTGACTGCTCACGTTCCCCAAGTATTGAGAATGGGATAGGCAAGGTTCTCCTTCCTTTGACTATCTTGGACAGGCCTTGTGGGCAAGGCAGGCTTAAGAGCCCAAATTTAGCTGTCTGGTATGAATACCTTCAGACATCCATATTTTAGCCTACCTCAACCTTTCTTTTTAATGGTGGTGTGGAAATAAAAAAAAAATGTGTAATACCAATCTACCAGGACTGGAACTTGTTCTAAGAGGGTTAGATTTGCAAAACCAATGGCTAGATTTCTAAGTCACTCCTACTTTTCATGGATGGTGCTATGTGTCATCTGGAAATCTATTAAACAATAGCAGTTATAAAATACAGGAATTACTGCTCTTCAGTTCTCCCTCCAGTGTTCCTATAATCAATTAGGGGATATAGAAAACCACGACCATTCCTACTTCCAAGAAACTGCTGCTGGAAATGAACCAGTTCAGCAGATTGAGATCAAGCCTCTGTGGACTGGGTGTGCTGGTATTTCAGGCATTAAAAGCCCTAGAACTAGGATTCCTATTTAACCACTAGGAAAACTTAAAGGTTAGTATTCATGGGAACAGCGTTAAGATTTCTGGAAAAGTCAGATGGGTAACTGACACTTAAAACTGGAAAGCTAAATATTTTTTTAATACTAAATCTGTCTGTTAATGTGGCAGCACTACATACATGAGGTCACACTAATCCATTCTCTACTACTGTTTGCTACTTTAACTGCTCTGTAGTATAGGTTCCTTCACTTTGCTAAATTAATACATATTCTTGACGCCAAGGTCACAATCAATGAAAACCACAGCAAATTCCTCTGAGGAAATAATGCATACTCCATATGTCTGAAGATAGCTTAAACTTGGAAAATAGATTCATCTCCATTATCACTAATAAAAACATTACGCATGCATTTTTTCTTAAACACAAAAGAAGTAGAACAACATGTCAGGTTGCAGCATTAATTGCAGACTTTACACACATGCTGACTTAATTATGCAAAGTTTTCAAGCTTGGAAATATCCTCAGTCCTCTGTATCCAGTATCAGGGAATCATTGCCTCTGAATCGAATGTCACAACTGACAGCTGTTCTGAGAACAGTCTCACTTCATGTGGAAAAAGACAAGCTGAAGTAGTTTGCATGCACAGTCAGACTGTCTATGTACTAGTTAGGGTATATAAACATACCTCTCACAACTCCTGCAGTCATTAACGACATTTAAATGAGCCTGCTCTGAATGCAATAGCTTAACTGTAATGCAGAGAAACACGTTTTCACTGCCTATGACCTCAGTGATCACAGAGAAGCTATTTACTCTGACACACCTTTAGGGTGTTCACCTGTGGCTGAAATCAGTTTGTATTTCCTTATATTTACTTGATTTGCTAATGAAAGAAGCTGACATGATGTGTCTCATACCCATTCATTATGCAGTTCATCACTTGTCATATTCACTCTTCAGTACATCCATCTGTAATCAACATGGAGTGTGATTAAAAAGATGAGAGCAAGAGGCTGGCCCACAAATTTATTAGGTATTGAGCTTTTGTGGGTAAGACCTACTCCTTTAGAATAGAATCAGTAGGCCTCCTTCAAGTTAAAACATTAGCAACAACAGTAAGCTGAACATGTTATTTACATTTATTTGACAGTGGGTAACTTGCACTAAAAGATAGGAATACAGTAACCTTTCTAGTATTGTATCCAGAAGTTCAACAACTTACCTGGGAACCAGTCCAGCAAATACAGTATTCTAAATCTGAGCAGAGATTCCAACCAACCTGAGTGTTGGTGTGGTGTGCATCTAGAGTAGGGGTGAGCAAAGTGTATGTGTGGACCTCAGGGGGTAAGAAATTTCATAAGAGGGGGGTGCAGCGCGATTGGCTGCTAGGTCTCAGGCTCATCCATCTCACTAAACATGCTGAAATATGGTACTGTTTTTATATATGTGTACTCACATTTGCATACCAATTCATAAAGTTTTTACATTCTACATGCTTATGTCCTTACACATGCAGAAAGGGCTTTTTCATATGAATATAAACAGAATTTCCATTGGGTTGGATTACATTAGACAGTTTGTTGAGGGGGCTGCTAATTGCAGGGACAAAAAGTGGGCCCCAATGTAAAAAGTTTGTTCACCGTGATCTACAGTTTTCTGTCCCATCAGCTCTTTTATAGCACTTTCACCAACCCTAATTCCTGATTTACCAATTTCACGATATACTGTATACTCCTCTGGGTTTCCATTACCCTGGGCAGTGTCTTTGGTTACCTCTTCCCCTCTTAACACATGCTACACAAACAAGTATAAAAGGTGCCAGGGGACTTGTGAGAAAGGGGAAAAGCACAGGAAATTCCTTAGAGAATGTGAAATTCCTCGAGTGCCAGCACATGTTAAACAAAAACTTCTCTTCCTAATATGAGTAGAGTAGGTTTTTAGCTGGCTAGAGTCTAACCTGAACGACTGCAAGGAATAAAGCAAGTTAGAGCTTTCCAGTGAGCCTGGGTGAAACACAGCTATTATGGTTTCTCCTAATCTCTAATACGCAGGAACAATTAAGTCACTCATAATTTAGTTTGGTACAGAAAGTCTTCATCCAAAAAGACCATTGGCAGCTTCCTCCTTTTAGAATTTTGTGCAAATGTCAGAAGATCTTTCTTCCCCAGTTTCCTTATGTTCCTTTTTAGAACACGGTTAAAGATGGATTGCATCAATAGCAATCAGGATGTTTAAATGTGATGCTATAAAGTCAATAAGGGCCCAATATTTATTTTACTTTTGAAATGGTCATCAGTTGGTACTAAAATATCCTCCAGATTTGGTTTCTACATAGGAAATACAGATGAGAATGAAAAATCTGTTGTCACTGAAAAAAAAAAAAAAGTCAAACAAAAAACAAAGCAACTGCTCCTTCCCTGGAGCCTTTTAAAAAAACCCAAAACAATGTCCTCTACTTTTATCATCCTCTCTTTCTTTCTTTCTATATCATGTAAGGTAAATGAATAAACACTATTCCTGAAGTTGTTATCATCGAGAATGCAGGTGCACAAATAAAGGAAGAAAACAAAAGAGAAGTTAGTTTCAGTGTGGCACATTTGCCAAAGCAAAATGGCATGAAATTGGTATCTAAAAATGTTACATTCATGCTATTAACAGGATATTGCAAACAATGAGAATGTTAAGTATTTAGATGAATGTGTCCTTTTAAGAGTCTCTTTGTGGTGTATACTAAACCAATTGAAATGCTTTGAGAAAGAGGAAGTTGATTTCATTATAATGGAGCCATGAGCTTTTATGGATTTAGACCTTTGGCAAGATTTTACCATGGGAATTTTGTAACAAGGTCATAATTCAGCCCTAACACTTCCACATGTTTCTCAAGATTAAAAGTTAGGGAATGGTTTCAGTTGACTCAGTAAGAGCAAGTCAGGATTTAGGTGTATCTATCATAACCACACTGGCATGGGGAATAGAGGGATATTTTCTTTTTTTTCTTCTAATCAATTTACTATAGTTGTAGCTATGAACACAAAAATCTCACTTTTCCCCATATCCTGATCCCGTTTTTTAGTCCAAGTAACTCGGCTGAGGACTGAAAAACTGCGCTGGCAGGAGTAATGGAAAAATCTCACACCAGGAGAAAGACTGCATATCTACATAGCAGTTTAAACCAAGACCTCAAACCAGACACTCCTGGGGTTCACTGTTCCCTGTAGGCTGTGCGTTTGTGCAGCCAGTCAGGAGAAATTCAAATGCCACCATCTGATCATCAGAATACCCCTGTGGGTTGGTTGTTTCTACTGTTGGTGCACATTTGCACTTCCCACAGTGCACTTCAAAACATATATTCTGCACTGAATCAAAAGATTAGAGGGAACGTTGCTTGTGTCTACACTGTAAATGTGCTATCCTCTGGGAGAGTCAGGCCCATCTGAGCTCTACTTGTTTCCTGTGTGCACACAGCACCAGCTTGACTTAGGTCCCAAAATGTCTACCCACTTCCACCGAGAACCTTCCACCCGCGCCTCAGATGAGGAAGAGCACCTTTTGTCAAAACAATTGTTAACAAAAAAGGTGTATGGATGCTCTGGGAGGGCCGTCTCTCGACAGACAGCCCTGTCTGCTGTGCATCCCAGTGCCTGTTTTGTCAAGAGAGCAGCTGGGCAGTCCGGCCGCTCTGCCGACAAAGCTGAGTGCTCTTCTGATTGGCTTATGTGTGTGACCGCACTCTGTTGATGGAAGTTTTGTCAGGAAATCTCTTCTGACAGTAACTTCCGTCAACAGATTGCTGTAGTGTAGATGTAGTCTGGGTGTATCCCGGGGTTTCTGGCAACAGAGGAGGAGCATTGCCAGCAGCTGGAAGTGCTGTAACTGTTGGGCTGAGCACAGTCACTCTTCTGCACCTCTTGCTGCAGCGACTGTGGTGGCTACAGCTCCACCATGCTACTGCACAGAGCTTGCAGAGAGTGAAGTTGGTGGGTGGGTGACGGTTCCCAGATGTTGTCACAATGAAGGTCATCCCTCCCTGGTCCATGCTGAGCCGGGAGCTCTGCTGATTCCCCCTGCTTGCTGGGCAGCCACTTGGTCTTGCTCCATGCTGTCTGGCCCTTGCTCCCTTCCCTGTGGCTGTGTCTACAGAGGTGCCCAGGCAGCATGCACTGTAGGAGCCAGTCCCCAAAACTCCCTGCAGCTGGGGCAGGGATAAGGCACTCCTGAGGGTGCTGGAGGCACATGGTACTCCAAGTCCTGCTTTGTAGTCAATGGCAGCCAGACTGGTGTGAGATGTGGACTTGCTCTGATACTTCCACTTTATGTCAAATTTCAAAACACACACAAGTAAGTAAATAAATAAAACTAGCACGTGCACCATTGTTGAAAATCCCATTTTAAATATTAAGAGTTAGAAAGGTTTTCATTTTAATAGTTTGCCAGCCCTGGAGACTCATGTCCTAATTATCCTCAGAACAGGTGCACATAGCCATTATCTTGCCAATGTGACTCCACCTGGAGCTGAAGAGACCAGTTCTCAGATTAGATGTCAGCTCAGCATTAAGCCTTCTCTAACTGCAGTCATTCAACTGAGACTAAAGGAGCTAATTATGTAGCTTACGTACTCACACTCTCCTTATGGGCACGAGTCCCATCAGTAGGCAACAGGGTGGGCAATAGAATCTTCCCACAGTGCATCTCATTCCTAGGGCTACAGCAGTGGTTCTCAACCTTTCCAGATTACTGTTTCTATATCCCTTTCAGGAGCATAATTTGCCTTGCAGAACCCCAAGTTACACCTCACTTAAAACTATTTGTTTATAAAATAGTTAAAAAAAAGTCAGAGCAAACTATTGCAGAAGAATTGCTTACTTCCTCATTTTTACCATGTAGTTATCAAATACCGTATTTACATTTCAGAGCATATTGTATAGGGCAGTACAAACAAGCCATTGCAGGTAATTTTAATTTGCACTGGCTGCACTAGTGCTTTATCTGTAGCCTGTTAAGTAGGAAAAATCACTAGGGCTACGTCTACACGTGAAGCCAACATCGAAATAGCTTATTTCGATGTAGCAACGGCTATTTCGATGAGTAACGTCTACACGTCCTCCAGGGCTGGCAACGTCGATGTTCAACTTCGACGTTGCGTGGCACCACATCGAAATAGGCGCTGCGAGGGAACGTCTACACGCCAAAGTAGCACACATCGAAATAAGGGTGCCAGGCACAGCTGCAGACAGGGTCACAGGGCGGACTCAACAGCAAGCCGCTCCCTTAAAGGGCCCCTTCCAGACACAGTTGCACTAAACAACACAAGATACACAGAGCCGAGAACTGGTTGCAGACCCTGTGCCTGCAGCATGGATCCCCAGCTGCCACAGCAGCAGCCAGAAGCCCTGGGCTAAGGGCTGCTGCACACGGTGACCATAGAGCCCCGCAGGGGCTGGAGAGAGAGCATCTCTCAACCCCTCAGCTGATGGCCGCCATGGCGGACCCCGCTATTTCGAAGTTGCGGGACGCGCAACGACTACATGGTCCCTACTTCGACGTTGAACGTCGAAGTAGGGCGCTATTCCTATCCCCTCATGGGGTTAGCGACTTCGACGTCTCGCCGCCTAACGTCGAAGTTAACTTCGAAATAGCGCCCGGCGCGTGTAGCCGTGACGGGCGCTATTTCGAAGTTAGTGCCACTACTTTGAAGTAGCGTGCACGTGTAGACACGGCTTAGATGAGTTTCTGTACCCCCCTGGAAGATCACTGTGCACTCCTGGTTGAGAGCCACTGGGCTAGAATGATGATGTAGGAGTGGACGGTGTTCGGCACTTTTGGATACGTTCACTTTGACTAAGGGCTCTGGCATTCACACAGCTGTATGCAGGCCTAGGTTCGAGAATGGGTCAGAAAAATCTTAACTTAGGGTTAAAATTTAGTTGGTCAAGCTCAGAGTTTCCTTTCATAGGTCAGCTGACTTGAGTCTCACTAACCCAAAGCATACTATGTTGTGTAGTCATAGCCTCTGTGGCCACTACTCAATTGCAGCCCTTGCAGTGCCCAGTGCTCTCCTGCCAGAGGAAGGATTGAGGGAATATGCATAACAACAGACCCTTCGGACCTGCCACAGCTTCTGTCTCGAGATGTGGAGCTGTACTAGGAGCCTTTCAAGCTGGCCTCTACAAAGTGAAGGGGGTTGGGCTCTTCTGGCAACCTTCCATACACCTCCACCCTTCTGGCATATCTGCACTGTAGTACCTCCTGCAGATAGGATTTGGACTTCACTCTTTTTGCTATATTCAGTGTTACTTGGGCTAAATAACACTGTGTGTCACTCTCAAAGAGAAAGGGAACAAGGATAAAGTACGTGTTTTCATAAGAAACAAACATCAAATCACCTAGACTGGACTTTAGGGTTAGAGTGGAAAGCTAGGTAGAGTGCTAGCTTAAGAGCTGGATTCAATTCCCTCTTCTTCACACACTTCTTGTGTGAACTTGGGGGAAACTCTTGGGCCTCGCTTGAGTTTGTTACTGTGTGTTCACTACTACATGTTAAAACTGTGCAGCAATCTTGGCTTTTGCCTTGCCCAGCAACATTTTAAAAACTATACCTGTAGTAGCCAAAGGTGATTTTCTTGTCTCTTACACATACGTAAAACAACTGTAAGATGAGACAGAAAGGAGCTGCAGTCAATCCCCCTTTACTCAACAACGGCAGATGACTCATGTTAATTTTTAGTACGACTGCATGCTCAAGCAGGAAACACCTGTAATATTACTCCATTCAGTGGCCTTCCAGTAGAGGGTAAACGATTTTACTTTTGCAATACTTAGTTGCAATTGGTTAATTGAGCAAGAATTTCAAGTATTGCAGTAAAGTGTAATGTGCTGCTAGATCAGTGCATCACCACAGAATTAGCAAAATGAACCATTACTCTTTCAAATGAGATTCAGTGTAAATTGCAGATAGGAGTATTACAGTAACAAAACAGGAATAGTCATAAAATGGATCATACAGTAGCTGGTCCTATGTGGGTGCACTAAAAGAGGCCACCGGAAATCCTTTCATCTCTACCACTCTTGCACAGAAGGCAATCTCAATACGGTTTCAGATAAAGAATACCTTTTGAAACTACAGAGAACATTATATCAGAGAGGTAGGCGTCTGTATCTTTGAGAACCACAAGGAGTCCGGTGGCACCTTATAGACTAACAGATAGTTAGCTTTCGTGGGCAAAGACCCGCTTCATCAGATGCATGAGTGGGGGGATGGGTTTCAGAGGGGTATTTAAAGAGTGGGGTCACAGTAAAAGGGAGGGCCAGAGCTGACAAGGTCTATTCAGTCAAAGTGGAAATGACCCCATTATCAGTAGTATGTATCAAAAGAGGAAAAAACAAGTCAGATCAGACAGGGAGATATGGCCCATTGTCAGAGATGAGAGATGTTAACACCCAGGGCACAGAAGCTACTTTGGTAAGGGGTCAGCCACCCCCAGTCTCTGTTTAATCCTTGGTTGATGGAATCAAATTTGTAAATAAATTGCAGCTCAGAGATTTCTCTCTCCATTTGATTTGATTCCATTTGATTCCCCCACATTAGACTCTCTGACAGTGGGCCATATCCCCCTGTCTGATCTGACTTGTTTTTCCTCTTTTGATACATACTATTGATAATGAGCCATTTCCACCTTGACTGAATCGACCTTGTCAGCTCTGGCCCTCCCTTTTACTGGGACCCCACTCTTTAAATACCCCTCTGAAGCTTTCCCCCAGCGTACGCATCTGAAGAAGCGGGTCTTTCCCCATGAAAGCTGATGCTCCAAACTATCTGTTAGTCTATCAGGTGCCACAGGACTACTTCTTGTCTTCACAGAGAACATTGTAGCTCAGGGGAATATAATCCCTCTCACACTTGACTCTGGGGTTAAATTCCATACCGTTGCAAAATGTTAAGTGGGATCTTGAATGACCACTAGCGGTCAAGACCTCTGTGTTATATTTCATTAGAAAGACTGTACCTTGCAGTGATACATTGCTGGGCTATTGGCTCAGTAGTGGCTGAGAAGGAAGAGCACCAATTATTAATTTACCAACATCCCTTCCTGCAGGATCACAAGTTTTTCTAGGTATTTTCCCATGCACATTCTGACCAGGCCCCATCCTGCTCAGCTTTATGAGATCAGACAAGAACCTAGCCTAAAGTGGAAGGGCTTCATATAGTGGTTATCAGGTTATTTCTTACCCCTTTTCAGAGTGAATGAAGCATAGCTAAGTGTCGGTGGCACTCAGATATTGCATAAGGAGAGTGTCAAACACACCTGAAATACCTATTTTTGGAATCTTCTATTAACCACGAGGCAGATTTTCACAATCATGGCTCTTTGCATGTACACACTTTACAGGAAAAGTAATGATATTATGACCAATTGGCAGATATGTTTAAAAATAGAGTGCTCAGGCAGGATTTTCCCCTCCATATCTCATTAGATTCAATAATGAGATTATAAAATAGCACATTGAATGTTCAAGGAACTCTTTAGTAAAGGTTTATTATTTTGCTTGTTTAATGAATTTTAGTAGTAAAATAATATATAGGATGGTATCAGAACGAAGACAGAAATGAATGAGTAGCATTAGTAGAGATGCAGCACAATCCAAAGGCCACTGAAATCAATTTTCCAGTTCATTTAAGTGGGCTTTACACCAGGTGTATCAAGCACAAAAGGCACTAAAATGGCATTTGAGTCTAGTGTGACTGTGGCCTCAGTTGTACCTTACTTTTCTACTCTTCCCTGTTACGACTCACCCACAGGCCAGCCAATGGGTGGGCAAAGGAGGCAATTGCATAGAGGTCGAGTGGACTTAAGGGGGTCCCAGGCTGCTGCTGCCCCATCCTTTTTAAATTTCGCTGCTATAACAGCATTGTAGCAGCTGCTGTGAGCCCTGGAGCACGGCTATGTGAAGCAGCAAGGTGAGGGTGCAGCACTCCCTGCACTTTAAGCCCAGCTCAAGTCAGCAGAGCAGCAATGGCCGCAGCAGTGGGGGCAAGAGCTCTTTGCCACTTTGAACCCTTGCCTGGGTCTGCAGAGCAGCGGGGAGGGAGTGAGGGAGGGAGGCAGAGCTCCCTGCCACTTTAAGCCTAGTGCTCAGATCAGCCAGCCCTTCCCAGCCAGCTCCTCCCCATGCTTTGCTGCTACGGGGTCTCACTCTAGCCTAGACTGCTCCCCAGGGCCTCTGCTGAGTGGAGTATGTGTTTGATTCCCTGTTAATTCAGGTGGGATTTGCTTGTTGTGTCCACTTACTTCTCTGCCCCTTCCCACTGGGGCTGACTACACATGCACACACATGCACCCACTGTCCTGTCTCTGTGTCACACACTGTCCTCTGTGTGTGTGTGAGAGAGAGAGAGAGAGAGAGAGAGAGAGAGAGAGAGAGAGAGAGACTCTCTCAAGTAGTCACAACACCACAAGTGTGTGTTGTGAGATGTGTGTGACATAGTACAATGTATGTGTCAGTGTGTGCATGAGGATGTGCATGCATCTGAGTGTGACATGCACATTCATGCACACACATTGTCCTGTCTCTGGGTCACACTCACCTCCTATATTTGTGTTCTAGCTATTAGTACTTGGTACTTCCTGCAATGCATACATATCTTCTATAATTTTCTATAATTATATTCTTGCAAAGTGTGCTATTTTAGTGTTTGGAATGGTCTGTGCATTTCATAATTTTCATTTCTCTTACATTTAAATTCAGCACCTCATTAGCATGCGGGCAGCCGCGGCACTTCGAAATTGACGCAGTTCACTGCCGCGCAGCTCGTCCAGATGGGGCTCCTTTTCCAAAGGACCCCGGCTACTTTGAAGTCCCCTTATTCCTATGAGCAGATAGGAATAAGGAGACTTCAAAGTGGCCGAGGTCCTTTCGAAAAGGAGCCCTGTCTGGATGAACCATGTGGTGGTGAGCCGCATCAATTTTGAAGTGCCATGGCCACCCACGTGCTAATGAGGTGCTGAATATGTATTTCAGCACTTCATTAGTACACTTCAAAATGGCCACTTGCATGACAATTTTGAGTTTTTGGCTAGTGTAGACATGGCCTATGTGTGACAAACTGGAGGAGCAAACAGCTCTTAGTTGGCTTCTCTTTATTAAAGGATTAAATGTCACACCCAGAAAATATCTTTACAATGTATTCATCTCTTTGTACACATGTCCTAGACAGATTACTGAAAGTTTAAATTGAGGCTTCTGTTTCATTGATATACTATAAAAGATGTTAATTACATTAAAACAGGCATCAGATCTCCATATAGCTTCACTGGTACCACTAGTATGGGAGTATGGATCATGAGTGGAAAAATACTGACATCCATGGGGTCATGATTTCACCCAGGCTATGTCTACATTACAGAGATCTGTTGATAGAAGTTACGGTTGGAAGATATCTTCCAGCAAAACTTCTGTTGACAGATCACATCCACACACAAAAGCAGATCGAAAGAGCAATCTGCTCTGTTGACAGAGAGCAGCCCGCTCGCGCTCTCAACAGAATGGACAACCAGAAGCTCAGCGAACGGGTGCCCGGTGAACAGGAAGTCCTGTCTGTTGACAGAGTGCTCCCGAAGCATCTACATGGCTTTTTCATTGACAGGAAACTGTTGACAAAGGCATTATTCCGAATCATGGAGAAGCAGAATGCCGTTGGCAGAAGTGCTGAGTTTTGTTGCCAGACGCTCTGCGGGTTTTGTTTACAAAAGCCCAGTTTTTTCGACAAAACACTCTTATGTAGACGTAGCCCCAGAGTTTTACTTGCAAAAAACATAGACGTAAGTTTACTGCACAGATAAAGATTCATTTATAAGAGAGCAGGTCATAGTAAAGAAAGGCAACCTTTGTTTTAATTATTATCTATAGTCTCTGAAATTCCCAAAACATTTTAGCACAGCAAATGACCACAACAGGAATAATGTCCAAATGTTCTCTGGGAGTCACAAATCTTGAGACAAAATTATCTGTGAACTCGTGTGGGGCTCCAGAGGTGACAGCATAGTTGTATTAACTAAAAAAGTTACCATAGAACCGTCCATCTACACATAGAAAAATATTTCCCCTACCAATGAGTTGGGATGATTTCATAATTAGAAACACATACATTAGACAACACATAAAATGGATGTGACAACAACACTGCATTTTATGGGAGAGAGTGAAAAATCTCTGAGGAACACAAACTATCCAGATCAAGAAATTAAAAAGGGCAGTATAGTAGGCTACACACTGCTCTCTGGAGGAACTGAAGAGAAAATACAAATATGACTATCTGCCTTTTTTTATCAGTTCTGGTTCCTGGAGCTGCAGGTGTAGCTTCAGTTCCCAGATTATTAAATTAGAGCAGCCCTGAGACTGCTCTTTCACCTGCAGGCGTTCTCTGAAGCACAACAATACTTTGACCACAACATTGGCCCTGGATGCACAATGAAAATGTCTAGGCCGCTTGGGTATTCCTCTGCTGTTCCATTAGGTAGGACAGATTTATGGTTCCTTTGTGTAACTGGAGTTGGGAGTGAGCAGTGGCCACATCACCCCTAAAGTTCCATAGCAAGGAACTCCTAGCAAAAGTCACAGAAGAAAATATGCAGACAGAAATTAAGCTAAATACAAAAGTGACTGAATCAGTTTATACATCTAAGAATCAATGCTGATTCAGCAAAACATGAATATCTGTACTGTTTTTTCATTAAAGCTGGTGAGCAGCACAATTATATTTTTTTATGTGCATTACCACAAAACTTAGTAATAAACTTATGATTCTCATTGTGCTAGGTGTGGTACAAACACAAAACAGAAAACAGTCCCTGGCCCAAAGAACTTATACTGTAAGTATAAGGCACGAGACCACAGGTGGATGGACAGGAAGAGGAAGAAGTACAATAGACTCCCAAGATAGGCACACTGTGTATCTCGGGTTAATGTCACTCAGAGGAGTGGGGAAACCGACCAGTCCCGCTGCACTGGTTAGTTTCCTGATTTCTGCCAGGTGTGGCAGCCAAGTCAGCCTGGCTCGGAGCTGCCCACTGCTCACAGGACAGGGGAAACTGACCAGCACTGACTCTTGCCTCTGCCACACTGCTCCTGTCAGGGACAGCAGAGTTAGGTTGCTGCCCCTGAGAGAAGTAGGAACTGCTCCTGTCAGAGGCAGCTGCCTGACTCTTGGCTGCTGCCCCTGAGAACAGTGTGGAGGCAGAGGCAAGAGTCAGGCTGCTGCCCTGAGAGGAGTGGGGAAACTGACCAGTACAGCAGCACTGGTCAGTATCCCCTTTTGTGTGAGCCATTGGTGCTGCCCACCACTCACAGGAGACAGGTAACTGACCAGCGCTGCTGCACTGGTCAGTTTCCTGGCTCCCCTGGGTTGCACAAATTTTGACTGATGCAGAGTTGTGCAAGAATGCAACCCCCATGTAAGTCAGGGGTCTACGATACAAAGAAACAGTGAGATAACACTAGTCAGTGTTGTGTATGGTGGTCATATCACATAAACTGCCTGAGATCTTGCTTTCACTATTAAGTGACTTCAGAGTAACCAGTGCTTTTTTTTTTCCTAGAAAAAGTGTGCCATAACTCAAGTCTGACAATTTCTCATAGAAGTTTGGGTGTTCAATTTTAATGCTTCAGTCCCTATGCTGCTGCAGGACTGGCAGGAGCTCCTGCCCCAGTCCTGGAGTGCTGTGGGATCTGCAGTGTAAATTTTTCTGGTGTTCTAGTGGAAAAAAGGTGCTGGAACTCCATTCCAGTGTGTTCCACCAGAAAAAAAGCCCTGAGAGTAACTAACGTGCATGAAGTATACTTTGGCCAGTAGCAGGAGCCCCAAGTGCCCAGGGCTGACAACAGGAGCCCTCCTCCTACTCCTACCATACCCACTCCTACATTCTTTCTTGCCTTTTTATCCTGCTTCCCTCAACCCCCCAAAAACCCCTTAGATCCCAGAAATCCTGCAAGAGAGAGATTCATCCATGCTACTAAAAAAAATGGAATTCAAACACAAATTTTACCACTAATACAACAAAGCTTGCTTAAACCATGTAAAAATACTTTTAACTCCTGCTATAATAGAAAGATTTGATATCTATCCTCATTTCCATTTAGGTATTAAAACCTTTATTTAAAAAAAAAAAAAAAAAAAAAAAGCTTGCTTTGCAAGGTGAAATTCTGACAAACTGACCAGAGATTTGTTTTTCCACAAGTTACTGAAGTCTGGGATTTTAGTTTTCCTGCAAAGTCCTGCTCTGCTCTTCCTACCCTTTCACCTTATTTACTCCTCAGCTATACCAAGATTTAAGTATGTTTGAAAAGTGGATTGAAGAGAGTTACAAGCCCCAAATCTTCCTAATTTGGATCAGTGGTTTGGTCACTCATACAGCTCATCTTTTTAGCTTGTAGTATTGGAGTAGCTTCCATAGCTGCTCTTGGGAAAAATCCTAATTTTAAATGTACTGGTTGTTTTCAACAATCAGTGGAGTCAGTGGCAAAATCCATGGCACACTTGGACCACTGGAGTCAACCTAGACTGACTGACGTGAGTTTACAGGAGAGTATATTCAGTGCAGATTACTGGGAGAGCCAAGATTTGATTTTTTTAAGAGGGCCAAAAACCTTGTCTTTAAAATTGAACCCACAACAAAAGTCTGTACAATTTCTGAGTGCTTTAGCACAGTGTAATGCAATGTAGCAACTAAAAATAAAGAACAGATGCCAATAAAGCCAAGCACCTGCCTTTTTTCTGACGTGTCTGCTGCTAGAGGCAAGGAAAGCAAAATTACTCTCCCAACTGCAGCTCCTTCCTTTTTTTTCCAAAAACACAGGATGCAAATCCTACATCAAAAGTGGGTTATGTTACCTGAGAGTTTTGCAGAAAAGTTTATAGTGCTGTGTGAAATTCATTGAGTTTTGGTTTGCAGTCCCCTACTTTCACTCCAAGTTTTGGAATTAAATAAACCCAAAAAGTAAAACAATATTCAGCCAAACCAAACAAGTTGTAGGGTTTTAATACAGAACCAAGTAAAAACAATCTTCAGCCACAATTTACACCTTGGGCTATCCACTGAACTGATATTGCCAAATATGAAATTTTACACCTTTTTAGCAAGGTAAAAAGATGGTTGGTCTGATTTCTGTTAGGTAGCATACTTAACCACATTTACAATAAAAGAAGATGAAGAAACTTATGGCGATATAATGCATAACATCAGACAAAGCAGAGAGAAAAAGTTTCTGGCTATTTGGGACGTAATAAAGTTCTTGATGAGGGATATAGACATGATGGTGCATGAGACCTACCATGAAATGTGGAGAGAGGTGCAGGCCCAGACCCATTTGCACAGCAAATATAACATTTTTAAAAGTTGTTTAGGTTGAGTTTTAATGTTTTTAAGTACTATTATTAAATTTTAGTACCAGACCTGAGAATTTAATAAGGATTACGTTTTACAGAAATGAGCCATTTTCAACAAAATGCTAGTAGTCCCGCAGGCTGTGTTGCAAGAAGCCAGTATCTCACAGTGGTAAAACTAAGAGAGAAAAGACAATAGTGCATCATATTGCACCAGTTCATAGAGTTGTTTAAATAGGAAGAATTAAATATTTTATCTTCAGTTTTTTACGAGAAAGAAAAATAAAACCTATCCTATGTCCATATTCAGCCTTCTACTTGTAGTTTCTCTGTAGCCAAAATACTGTTTGAAGTCAGCATATATTTGTGATGCTTACTATAAATTTCAGAACACAACAGGCATTCAGTTTTTGTATTCTGCCTTGGTTTTGAGACATGAACAATAATATTATTGGTTGTGTGAAGCAAAACATTGCATATAGCCTCTTAAACCTCTTTGGGAAAAGGTATCTTATTTAGCTAGCATATCTGCCAGAAAGAAACACAGCTGTACAACACAGTTGTGAAACTGCTACGTTCTTATAGCAATATGTGAAGAAGTCACATTTAAAAAATGAAATCTGTTACTGGCACATCTGGTAGAAAAGTTTTCAGACATGAAGATAACTAATTCAGCCATCTGGTTTTCAGTTATTTTTTCTTGTGCCAGTAACACTTAATTTGCACATTTTAATATATACATTAAACATTCCAAAATCATTCTAAAAACAATTTAGAGGAAAATACTGATGTTGTTGCTATTGTTCTTAAAGTCTGCTTTTACCACTAGTATAAACAGTCGCTTTAAAACATGAGCTGAAATTCTGTCCACGATCAGGTATGCAATTCCACTGTAGTTACTGAGCTAATAGATGTCTGACATAGGACCAGAGCCTATATGCAGTAGTCCCTTGAGTTACGCAAAGGTTGCGTTCCCACACACCCTTGCATAAATTGAATTTTGCATAAGTTGGGGGGTGGCCTTTTTCCCTGGTGGAATACACGTTCTGCAGGCAGGGAAGCAGCAGGAGCACCTGGAGCTCTTTCTGAAAGGTAAGTCCTGGGGTTTGGGGGGGCAGTTGGGGAGAATTAAGCCTGGTGGTGGTTTGGGGCCGGGGGGGAGGGGCAGGGAGGTTAAGCCTGGGGTGGTTGAGGTCTGCAGGTGGGGTGGGAGGTGCAGCTGAGCTGGAAGTGTGCAGGAGGGGGAGGGAATCTGAACCGGGGCAGGGGTGGTGAGGTGGAGCTAAGCGTGGGGGTTTGAACTGGGGCCAAGGGCAGGGGTTGATCCAGGGCCAGGGAGAGCAGGATTTTGAGTTGCGCTCAACTCACGTTAATGTGAGTTAAGCGCAACTCGAAATTGTGCATTTGAAGGGTTTACTGTAAATATAATCAGAACCATAAAGTCTGTCTCACTATAGTTAGCAGTGTTATTTTAGTGATACTGATTCCTGGAAATTAGAGGAACCAGTTGGATGAGGCAATATCTTTTATTGGGACTTGTGGTGGTGAGACGAACAAGCTTTCAAGCCACACAGATCTCTGTTGTGTTTTTCACCAATGGAAGTTGTTCCACTCAAAGCTATCTTGCTCACCCTGTTGCCTTATTGGTCAGTTGTGTCCAGTATTGCCACCTTCAGGATCAAATAAATCCCAAGGACAAATGTAACCTCTCATGTTCTCCATAATCTCTCCTATTATTTTTTTTTATTGTGGACCACAGTTTCAGTAACAAGATGGAATGAATTCAATCTACTACATGCTGTGCCGGTTGAGATTACGTATATTTATTTTTTGTTTTACTTTTTGCATTGTATGATTAATGTGGGAAATGTGAAACTCTTTGAAATACAGACATGCTCTAACCAAAACAAATTGGAGGAAATCCTTTGAGGTAGAGGATCTGATAGGAATAAGATACCACAGCAGTGGTGTGAGAGAAGACATGTGACCCTGTATGCTCCTCTTGGTGTAAGATGCAGCACCAGGTACCAGATCCATCCTGGGGGCCAAGCCAGGCATGGAAAGTGAAGAGCATAAGACAGGGAGGGTTGGATCAGTTCCCCGCCTCCCCCATTTGAGAGATGCACATAGGAGTATGTGTGCCACCTCTCCCCATGCGGTGTTTGTCAGAGGTAGAGGTGTATGTGCCATTCCTTCTTGTGTGTATGTGTGGCTTAGGAGCTATGTCTACATAGCGGGAACTATTTCGGGATACTGCGGTACCCCGAAATAGCTGCCTTGCATCTATACAATGCACCTGTCATTCTGAAATATTTTTAAAATAACGGGCATGCCATTTCAACATCCTTATACATCTCATCACTGGAGGAGTAAGGGATGCCTCAGAATAGTGCTTTATTTTGGCATGTGGCACCATTTAGACAGGACCATTAGCCTATTTCAAAATTGACTTGAAACAAGCGATGAGATTTGTATGGCACAAATTGTGTAGCTTATTTTGAGTTTAGGCTGTCATGTAGGCATAGCCAGGGGGACTGTGTTTTACCTCTGTCTGTGTGAACCCTAAAGACTTAAAGATAAGGTAGATAAGAATACAGTATTTCTTTTTATTGGAGGCTCAGTCAACTTCATATTAATATGAACATTTGTTTTGCATAGTTCTGAATGCCATTGAACTTGCTTAAATATGAGTAATTTTACCAGGTGTCCTGTATTCCTCATAGGGAAATATGGGCACTTTAGTAAATGGAAGAGGGGTGTGATAATGTTACAATCTGAGCAGAGGATGGAGACTGCATTCTCAATAAGTCTTTCTGCTTCTTGTAAGTCCATAAACTTTGAGAGATTTTTTTTCCTGAGGTTTATGGGATTTTGTGAAAAGGGGCAGAAGAGACCTAAGTCATCCTCCCCATGAGCAGACAAGGAAAACCAGCTCCTTGGATTCTGTGTGGATCTGATTAAGAGCTAGTCAGCCATTGCTGCATGCGCTGCAGGAATAAGAGATAGGTGGAGGCAGTGCCTAACCACTGTCTTAGTGCTCAACCTCTCCCCAGTTCCTGTCCCTATATGACCATTCCTGCAGGCTACCACAGCAGCCTGTTGCAGCCTGGTGAGTCTTCCTCTGGGTGGGATCTGTCAACTGAAAATTAAAAAGGCTTGCAGCCCACCAAGCCTATTAACATGACACTGAACCTATTAAAGAGCCATTAAGTGGTAGTGAAACCATTTAAGAGGCATGTGCCAACCCAAATGTATATACTATAAGTTTCTGGATTTACTGACAAACGCTTGTACATTACAGTAATGTGTCTCCAGGATATTAGTTTAAAATTTGCTTTCAATATTTAATTCATTTCTTGCTAAAGATTATAAAATCACATCTCGAAAAAATTTTGGCAAATATTTTTAGATGCACAATCTGAATGTTCAGTTTTAGCCTTAAGTGCTTGGATTTTCAGACATATAGTTTTAAATAAATTCTTCAAAAGACCACCCTTATTTAAAATATGCAATTTAATTTTCAGTACCATAGTACAGAAATTTGCTTCCAGAGTCTTCTTGTCCTTTCTGTCTATCCCTGCTGTAATGTCTCCATTTACTCCCGGTTGAAGAGACACCTTAAAAGGGACAACATCCCCTTTCTTCAAGATAGCTGGACAAATGAGTTTTCCTTTTTTTACTTTTGACTATTTGATTAATTAGTTTTAAGAGAACCCTCCACCAAAATCAGTACCTTAGTAAGATATAAAATAGAGAAGTTACTCACCGTAGTAACGATGGTTCTTCGAGATGTGTCCCTGTGGGTGCTCCACAATAGGTGTCGGGCTTGCCTGGCACCGCAGATCGGAAACTTTCCAGCAGTTTCTCCTGGATTGCGCATGCACCGGTGCGCGCCGCTCCCTTGCGCGTCCCCGGCCACGTGCGCGATCCGGTCCCCGCCAGTTCCCTGACCAACCGCCTCGGATGCTCCTGAAAAACACTAAACAGAGATCCGAAGCGGGGAGGATGGGCGGGTGGTGGAGTACCCGCGGGGACACATCTCGAAGAACCATCGTTACTACGGTGAGTAACTTCTCTTTCTTCATCGAGTGTCCCCGTGGGTGCTCCACAATAGGTGACTACCCAGCAGTAACCCAAGTAAGGAGGTGGGTAATCAGTTTATGTGCAGCTTGCCCCCGAAAGGACCGCTGTCAAGAGGCGGGTATCCTCTTGGAATACACGATGTAGGGCATAATGCATGGCGAAGGTGTCATAGGATGACCAGGTTGCCGCTCTACAGATGTCCTTCAACGCAATGCCCTTGAAAAAGGCTGTTGATGCCGCCACCACCCTGGTGGAGTGAGCCCTAGGCGGGGCCAGCAAAGGAGTCTTTCGAAGTTCGTAGCACATTTTTATATAGGACACAATGTGCTTCGAGATTCTCTGTGAAGAGAGACCCTCTCCTTTTGACCTGGGAGCGAGAGAGACTAGAAGTCTGTCCGTTTTCCGGAAGGACTTAGTTCTGTCTATGTAGAAGGCCAACGCCCTCCTCACGTCCAGGAGATGTAGGCGTGCCTCCTTGCTGGAGCTGTGAGGCTTCGGGTAAAACGAGGGTAAAACTATGGATTCGTTAAGGTGGAACTCTGAAGAAACTTTCGGAACAAAGGCTGGGTGCAGCCGTAAAGTTACCGCCTCCTTTGAGAAGACTGTGCAGGGTGGCGTTGACATAACTGCTGCGAGCTCACTCACCCTGCGAGCTGACGTAATTGCAAGGAGGAAGGTTGTTTTTATCGTAAGGAGACATAGGGGAACCGTGGCTAAGGGTTCAAATGGTGGGCCCGTTAGCGCGCTGAGCACCAGGTCCAAGTTCCACGATGGTGGAAGCGGTTTTCGAGGGGGGTACAGGTTTACCAGCCCCTTCAGGAACCTGGTAACAATAGGATGGGCAAATACCGTGGGCCCCTCCTCTTCATGCCGAAAAGCATATATAGCGGCGAGGTGGACCTTTAGCGAGGATAGGGAAAGCCCGCCCCTCTTGAGGTCCAATAAGTATTCTAGTATTAGAGGTATAGGAATGTCAAGGGGAGCTAGCTGCTTGGCAGAACACCATGCAGTGAATCGAGTCCATTTCTGCTTGAAGGTCTTTCTGGTGGAGGTCCTTCGGCTACTCTCCAGGACTTGTTGTACTCCCTCCGTACATGTGCTTTCTAGGGAGCTGAGCCATGGATTAGCCATGCTTGTAAGCGCAGGCCTTGAGGGTATGGGTACACTATGGACCCCTGGGCCTGCGTGAGTAGGTCTGGCGCCACCGGAAGGGGGAGCGGTGGGCGGTCTGACATGCGCAGAAGCAAGGGGAACCATTACTGTCGATCCCACGTTGGGACTACTAGAATCATGTGGGCTCTCTCCCTTCTGGCCTTCTGCAAGACCTTGTGGATGAGCACTATGGGGGGAGACGCATAAAGTAGGGGGCCCTTCCATGAAATCGCGAATGCGTCCCCCAGGGACCCCCGCCCCAATCCTGCCCTGGAGCAGTACTGGGGGCACTTCTTGTTGTGCTGAGTGGCAAACAGATCTATCTGAGGAAACCCCCAAGTGTGAAAGATCGGTCGTAGCGATCGGAGCGGATCTGCCATTCGTGTGTGAGTGCAAAGTGCCTGCTCAGCTGGTCTGCTTTCACGTTGTGAGCGCCCAGCAAATACGAGGCTTTCAATGTTATATTGTTGGCAATGCACCAGTTCCACAGCTGGACTGCTTCCGCACATAGGGCATGGGATCGAGCTCCTCCTTGTCGATTTATATAAAACATGGTGGAGGTATTGTCTATATTGATCCCGACTACTTTGCCTTGTATGTGGTCTCGAAAGTGTTTGCAGGCATTGAACACTGCTCTGAGCTCCAGTATATTTATGTGCAGTGACTGTTCCGTAGGGGACCATAGTCCTTGCGTCACCTTGTCGCCGATGTGTGCTCCCCATCCTATGTGGGAAGCGTCGGTAGTAAGAAAAAATAGAGATTTGTGGTTGGTGGAAGGGTACCCCTGTTAGCATGTTCTTGGGGTTTACCCACCACTGCAGGGATCTGCGCACCTCTGTCGTGGGCGACACCACCCTGCGGACTGTGTGGGATGCCGGCTTGTAGACGCTCGCCAGCCAATGTTGCAGGCTGCGCATATGCAATCTGGTGTTCTGCACCACAAACATTGCCGCCGCCATGTGGCCTAGCAGCTGCAAGCACATTAAGACCGGCACCGTGGGGCTGTATGTAATGACTTGCACCAGCGAACTGATGGCGTGAAAGCGGGCGTCGGGTAGATAGACCCTTGCTGTAATAGAGTTTAAACGTGCCCCTATAAACTCTGTCTTGTGTGGGGTCGGTCTTTGACTTCACGAGGTTGATGACCAGGCCCAGCGAAGAAAACATGTCTGCTGTTACGCATATCATGCGTAGTACCTCTGCCTTCGAGGCCCCTTTCAATAGGCAGTCATCCAGGTATGGGAATATAAATACCCCCTGTCTGTGCAGGTAGGCTGACACCACTGCCAGGGTTTTGGTAAAGACTCTGGGGGCCGAGGAGAGGCCGAACGGAAGAACCTTGTACTGGAAATGCTCCTTGCCGACCATAAAACGGAGGAAGCGTCTGTGTGCCGGGTGGATCGTTATATGAAAATACGCATCTTGTAAGTTGAGGGCTGCAAACCAATCTCCATCGTCCAGTGCCGTGAGTATAGAGGTGACTGTGATCATCTGAAAACGCTGTTTGAGCAAGTACCGGTTGAGGCCCCGAAGATCTAAGATGGGCCTCCAGCCTCCTCTTTTCTTCTCTGTAAGGAAGTAGCGTGAATAAAAACCTTTCCCCTGGAATCGCTTCGGCACTCTTTCCACCGCCCCTATGAACATAAGATGGTCCACCTCCTGTTTGAGTCTCGCCTCGTGGGAAGCGTCCCTGAGGTGGGGCCTGGGCAGAGGTTTCGGCGGTGGGAGCGACTGGAAGGGGATCGCGTAACCCATGGCTGTGATCTCCAATACCCATTTGTCTGTGGTGATCTTTTGCCATTGGGGGTGGAACGGTCAGAGGCGATGATGGAACATTAGCTGGGAATGGCACTGCGCGATGGTAGTGGTAGTGCAGTCCTCGATCTGCCCGTCAAACTTGTTGCCTTTGGGCCTGCCCAGAGGATGCGTGGCTTTGTTGAGAACGTCGCCTGAGAGTTCTATACTGTTGCTGCTGTTGATGTCGCCCTTGGTCGTAACCCCGTTGGTACTGAGCACACTGTGGTTGGTACGGGTATCGTCTTTGCTGAGGGTAATACTTTTTCTTCCTATATGGAGGGGTATAAATACCCAGGGTTCTAAGTGTAGCTCTGGAGTCCTTACTGGAGTGGAGGACCGAGTCGGTTGAGTCTGCAAACAACTTCTGCGTGTCAAAGGGAAGATCAACAATCTTCGCCTGCAGATCCCTTGGGATACCTGATGTCTGGAGCCAGGATTCTCTACGCATGACCACTGCTGTAGCCGTTGAACGTGCCGCCGTGTCTGCCACGTCCAGGGCGATCTGGACTCCCGTCCTCGAAGCCGCGTAGCCCTCTTGCACAATCACCTTCAGCACCAGCTTCTTATCTTCCGGAAGCAAATCCATGAGAGAAGTAAGCCTGGAGTAATTGTTAAAATTATGGTTTGCTAGATGTGCTGCATAATTTGCCATTCTCAACAGCAGGGTGGAGGAGAAATATACCTTTCTGCCAAACAGCTCTAGCTTCTTGGCATCTTTGTCTGAACCCCCCGATTTGTACTGAGAAGTCTTTGATCTCTGCTGAGACGATTCTACCACCAATGAATTTGGTTGTGGGTGACTAAAGAGGAACTCCATGCCCTTCGCCGGGACAAAGTATTTCTTATCCGCCCTCTTGTTTATAGGTGGAGCGGAAACCGGGGCCTGCCATATGGTGGTGGCTGACTCCATGATGGCTTCGTCGAACGGGATAGCGATTTTGGATGAAGCCGGGGGTCTCAGATTTTTCAGGAGTTTGTGATGCTTCTCCTGTACCTCTGCTGTTTGGATGCCTTGCGTGAAAGCCACCCTTTTAAACAGCTCCTGAAACTGTTTGAGGTCGTCCGGGGGAGCAACGTCCCCGGGGGCCGTAGCCTCGTCAGGGGAGGACAAGGAAGAACCACTAGAGTAAGCCTCCCTCGAACTCTCAGGTTCCTGAGGTCGATGGTACACCCGCTCACTAGAGGCTTGCGAAGGAAAGTCTCGGGGTTCTAAAATTAAGTCCCCTTGAGACAGCTGTGTTTCCGTCCCCGGCCAGGAGTGTCCACGGGGGTATTGGATGGCTGAGGGGGACTTGCCCCTACGTGTATGCCTGGGGTGTCTGTGTCCAGCATGGTAAGAGCGACCATGGCAGCACGGGCACAGGTCCGGGGATGGAGACCTGGACCACTCTTGGGGTGTGTACCCCCGATGTCTGGGAGAGCGAGATCTCCGCGATGATTCAGACAGTGGTGAAACTGGTTTGTGATAGTACTCCAAGGGATCCAATCCCAGAAAGGGCGAAGGTGGCTCAAGCCATGGTGATGCTGGTTGGAGGAACGGAGAAGGAGGCTCTGGATAGGCTGGAAGAGACCCAGATCTTCTGGGTGGCGTGCACAGCATAAGGGGAGGGCTTGTTGACAGTAGCATTGCAGCCCTGTCCGGAGAGGGGCTGCGGTGCTGGGTTTTTGCTCTCGCCTTTCCCCTCCCCTGTGGGGCTGGCACCACCCCCTCCTGTGCCGGGGATCTCGGACCCGCTGTCGGCACCGCACTCGGCACACTCAGCTGCGGTGCCGTGCGGATAACGTCCTCCGGTGCCTGCAGCCTGCGTGCCTGATGGCCCTACACTGCTGGCGCCGTAGGGGTCGATGCCGCCTGTGGCGGTGCTGCCAGTTCCGGCGCTTGCCTGGCCGCCACTCTGAGTGCTGCACATGCCGGCTGTTTAGTAATCGGAGGCTCAGCCTCTGCCACGTGCGCTGCTGCGCTGCCGCTTGTTTGGGTATGCGGCTGGGGGCTGTGTGCTATGCCCGTCCCGCTCGCTGTGACCGCCAGCAGGGATCGGGCTGGAGAGAGCTTCCTCCGTTTCTGCACCGAGGGGGTGAGGGAAGCCGCCTTCCTTTTATGGAGCCCAGGGGGTCCCTCCGGTTGAGGCCTCTCCGGCATGTTGGGCTGGAGAGCCTTATCAAACAACAGCATTTTCAGCCGCATTTCTCTGTCTTTCCTGGCCCTGGCTGTGAGCTTAGCACAATGGGAACACTTCTGGGTAATGTGTGATTCCCCAAGGCACCTAATGCATTGACTATGCCCATCGGAGGCCGGCATAGCTTCGCCGCAGGACTCACACTTTTTGAATCCTGAAGAGGACATCGCGGTGAGTCTTTTGAGCTGTTAATTGGGTACTTATCACTAGATTTGTGCCTGTTCCCCTTTCGTGGACCCCAGCCCGCCGCGGCAGGAGGCCTACTGGCCTTCACGTCCCCGCGCCTTCTCCGCTCCTCTCTCTCTTTTTATTTATTTATTTTTTTTTGCAAGAAAAAACTCTAACTAAGCTGACTCTGGCTGTAGCCTGAGCGGATTCCGTCTGCAGCCGATGGCGGTTGAGAAGGAACTGGTGGGGACTGGATCGCACACGTGGCCGGGGACGCGCAAGGGAGTGGCGCGTGCTGGCGCATGCGCGATCCAGGAGAAACTGCTGGAAAGTTTCCGATCTGTGGCGCCGGGCGAGCCCGACACCTATTGTGGAGCACCCACGGGGACACTCGATGAAGAACCTGTGTTATGCCTAAAATCTTTGGAAACATATTTTAACATAAACATATGGTAAAATTTCATAAACATATCTGTTTTGTAGATCACACAAAATAATTTAGTGATCCCTTTTTCTAAAAGCAATTAACTTTATTATGAACACACTAAACTGCTCTGATTGATTAATTTAAATAATGTCTTTGTTTCAGTGTGTTAAATATGTGGTAATCTGGACTCCTTATTTTATGAAGGCTTAAGTATACGTTTAAAATATGAAATCAGCTTAGAAACAGTAATTAAGAAAATCTCAACAGAGAATAGCTACATCATATATTTCATAATATTTAATATTGTAGTCAGCAGGACACTGACTCGTCCTTACTACAAAGTGTTTGCAAATCAATCTTTGACAAATATCAGGATATATCAAAAAAATCTGACTGACATTTTTTATCCCCAAATTTTATGCTTCCAATTAGGTACCTTCTACATGGCCACACAATCTAGCATGCAGTGAAGAACATGCTCCATTTTCTTTAGAATGAAATTTTACAAGTGTTTTTTTTTTTCTTTTTCCAAATATCATTTGTTACATTTTGATTTAGAGACTTGACTGGAAGGGGTGAGCAGGGATGGGAAAGGAAGAGAAGAGAAAAGGGAGACAGTGGGGAGGAGGCAGGTCCTGGGCACAGTGGGTTGGTGCCTGGGCAGAGTAGGGTTGGAGTGTAGCCAGGGTCGTAGGCTGGGGAGCTGCCTTCCCAAGCAACTGCATCACACACAACCCATGCATTGCTGGGAAGAAATATTTAGGAAACTAAAACTGTAGCATGTTGAGTTAGGTCTTAGCCATTAGAAAGTACATTGTTACTTTTGTTTGTAACTCTTTCTATCTTTATCCTTTATATTTGATCTCATTTGAAACTTCTCTCTTTTTAATTAAATAAACTTGTTTTACTTTTTTAGCTAAACCAAACCAGCACTTTCAATTGAAGTGATTATTGACCCTGGTTAAGACAACAAACTGTTATTTCTGTCTCTTTAAAGGAGCATTTTTATTCTAGTTTTATTTCGATTTAATGTCTGTAAATATTTGTTGATAGAGGCTGTGCTTTGCAAACACATCTCTGAGGCACTCAGGAGATGTCATTTATTGGGTGTGACCTGCAAGGCATGACTAAGACTGGCAGAGTCTTGCAGAGTTTGCTGGTGAGGAAGAGAGATTGGTGTGGCAGGGAGCTGACTCACAGTCCAATGCTCAGGGAGGTTCATCTCTGTACCTTAACAAGAGTAATACAGGGCTCCCAACTCTGGATGGCTGGCACAGCATGTCAAATGCTCCATGTGGTGTTTCCTCCTTATGGTTTTTCATGTTTGCCGATCTGCTGGTCGCACACACCCTGCCCCGTGTCATTGTGCAGAAGCACTGTAAACAGGTTCAGTCTGCAAAGGGTGCGGGCCCCTCTCTCACCAACTCCTCATTGTCTGTCCTGGCTACTGAAGGAGAAACACTCTATTTCAGCTGCATTTTGAGGGTTTTACATGGCTAGAGCCCTGTGCAGATACAAATTTTATCATCCAGATTAGATTCACATCTGCAACATGATCCACAAATATAAATCCAGTATATGCAGATTTTCAGGGCTCTATACATTATCCCCCTGGATTTTTCTCTTAAGAAACACTTACGTATCCAGTAAATACCTAATTTTTGAAGTGGAAGGCATTTGCAAAAAAATGCTGGTGTACTTTGTACAATACCATATGGGCTACGTCTACACTAGCCCCAAACTTCAGAATGGCCACGCAAATGGCCATTTCGAAGTTTACTAATGAAGCGCTGAAATGCATGTTCAGTGCTTCATTAGCATGCGGGCGGCCGTGGCACTTCGAAATTGACACGCCTCGCCGCCGTGCGTCTCGTCCCCACGGGGCTCCTTTTCGAAAGGACCCCGCCTACTTCGAAGTCCCCTTATTCCCATCAGCTCATGGGAATAATACTCAGGAAGGTTCATCTCTGTACCTTAGCAAGAGTAATACAGGGCTCGCAACTCTGGATGGCTGGCACAGCATGTCAAATGCTCCATGTGGTGTTTTCCTCCTTATGGTTTTGCATGTTTGCAGATCTGCTGGTCACACACACCCTGCCCTGTGTCATTGTGCAGAAGCACTGTAAACAGGTTCAGTCTGCAAAGGGTGCGGGCCCTCCTCTCACAAACTCCTCATTGTCTGTCCTGGCTACTGAAGAAGAAACACTGTATTTCAGCTCAGGGGAATAAGGGGACTTAGAAGTAGGCGGGGTCCTTTCGAAAAGGAGCCCCGTCGGGACGAGCCACACGGCGGCGAAGTGCGTCAATTTTGAAGTGCCACGGCCGCCCGCATGCTAATGAAGTGCTGAATATGCATTTCAGCACCTCATTAGTAACTTCGAAATGGCCATTTGCGTGGCCATTTTGAAGTTTGGGGCTAGTGTAGACATGGCCATGCTGCTGAAACAAGCCATTTATGTATGTGAAAAAAATAAAGGCACATTCTGTAAAAGAGATAATTCTGTGAAATCCACAGTTGTCCATTATAATCCCCAGATTCAG